>NC_136992.1:27915930-28175930 GCF_032717465.1 Coenobita brevimanus
TTGTCTTTCTTTGATTTATTTTCCGTCTGTCCCGCACTAATGATTATCGGACTCAGGGCGCTCCTTCTCCTTAAGTATTGGCGACTTCAGTAAAACCACACCACAGCACACCACACCACACCACACCACACCACACCACACCACACCAAAACACCGTCCCACACCACAGCATACCACACCACACCGCACCACACCAAAACACCGTCCCACACCACAGCACACCACACCACACCACACCACACCACACCACACCACACCGCACCACACCAAAACACCGTCCCACACCACAGCACACCACACCACACCAAAACACCGTCCCACACCACAGCACAACACACCACACCAAAACACCGTCCCACACCACACAAAATCACACTCCCACATCACACCACACAAAATCACACTCCCACACCACACCACACAAAATCGCCCTCCAACGCCACACCGCACCGCACCGCACCACACCACACCACACCACACCACACCACACCACACCACACCACACTACACCTCACAAAATCACCCTTCCACACCACACCACGCCACACTACACCTCACCACACTACACTTCACAAAATCACCCTTCCACACCACACCAAATCAGCCTCCCACACTACACCGCACCACACCACATCACACACCACACCATAACACCGTCCCACACCACAACACAATACACCACACAAAATCACCCTCCCACACACCACACAAAATCACCCTCCCACACCACACCACACCACACCACACAAAATCACCCTCCCACACACCACACAAAATCACCCTCCCACACACCACACAAAATCACCCTCCCACACACCACACAAAATCACCCTCCCACACACCACACCACACCACACCACACAAAATCACCCTCCCACACCACACCACACCACACCACACAAAATCACCCTCCCACACACCACACAAAATCACGCTCCCACACCACACCACACAAAATCATCCTTCCACACACCACACCACACCACACCACACAAAATCACCCTTCCACACCACACCACACCACACAAAATCACCCTCCCACACCACATCACACCACACAATCTCACCCTCCCATACCACACCACACAAAATCACCCTCCCACACCACACCACACCACACAAAATCACCCTTCCACACCACACCACACAAAATCACCCTACCACAACACACCACACAAAATCATCCTCCCACACCAACCACACCACACAAAATCATCCTCCCACACCAACCACACCACACAAAATCTCTCTCCTAATACTTCCATACGTCCTCGTCTTCGGGATCTGTCGTGAGTTATGGCAGTTTTTGATTTATTTTTTTTTCATTTTCCTCATTTTCTTTCCTCATTTCCTTAATTTCCCGGAACTGCCTCTGTAATGTCTTCTCTTCGTGTTTTTCCTTCTTCATTCTTCGATATTTCTTCCTGTCTCTTGTTTTCCTGTTGGTTTGGAATTGTTTTTATTCTTGTTTCTTGTTCCCTTCCTTGTGTGTGTGTGTGTGTGTGTGTGTGTGTGTGTGTGTGTGTGTGTGTGTGTGTCTCTCTCTCTCTCTCTCTCTCACACACACACACACACACACACACACACACACACACACACACACCGCCCCAGTAACCCATAGGAGCCAATAAGACCCAGTTTGACCTCATCTACGCCAATTGACCCAGAATGACCTGCCAATTACGTGACCTAATATCGCCACCCCTTTCAATACACCTTCCCTTATCTCTTATCAGCCCAGGATAAAAGCACCCCCAGACAGTGACCCTTTTTATCACTGTAAATATTGTTGTCTTCGTTTTTGTTATTCTTGTTTTTCGTATTTTCCTTCCTTCCTTCCTTCCTTCCTTCCTTCCCTCCTTCCTTCCTTCCTTCCCTCCGTCCTTCCTTCCTTCCTTCCGTCCTTCCGTCCTTCCTTCCTTTCTCTGCGTCGTTTTCCGTTCCTTCTTTTATTTCCTTTCTTTCATCCCTTCTTTCTCTCCCTCCTTCCATTCTTCCATCTTCCCTTCCTTGCTTTTTTTCTTCTTCCTTCCCTCCTCCCTTCTTTCTCCTTGCTTCCATTCTTTCTCCTTCCTTTCTTTCCTTCGTTGTTTGTTTGTTTCTGTCTTTCTTTTCTTCCTTCCTTCCTTCCTTTTTTTCATTCTTTCCGTTCCTTCGTTCTTTCTTTTTCCTTCCCTCCCTCCTTCCCTCCCTCCCTCCTTCCCTCCCTCCCTCCCTCCCTCCCTCCCTCCATCCATCCATCCATCCATCCATCCATCCATCCTCCCCTCCCTTCATCCATCCGTCCATTTATCCATCCATCCATCCTTCCTTCCTTCCTTCCTTCCTTTCTTCTTCCATTCTTCCTTTTTTTCTTTCCTTCTCTCTCTCTTCCTCCCAAACGCCTGTCACCTTGGAGTTTGTTTGTATTTTTGTCACCTCTACATTTGAGATTATATGCTGTACATTAATTACATCATAAGGACAAGAATATATATATTTTTTTATCTAGACCTTTCAAAGTGTTTAATGGGTAAAGATAGATAGATAGATAGATAGATAGATAGGTAGGCAGGTAGACAGGCATAGATAGAGATAGTTAGATTAGCAGATGGATAGATAGAAATAGATAGGGAGGGAGATAGATAGATAGATAGATAGATAGGCGTAGATATAGATAGACAGATGGATAGATAGAGATAGATAAATAGGGAGGGAGATAGATAGACAGATGGATAGATAGATAAATAAGGAGGGAGATAGATAGACAGATGGATAGATATAGATAGATAAATAGGGAGAGAGAGATATAAGCAGATGGATAGATAGATAGATAGATAGATAGATAGGCAGGCAGATAGATAGATAGATAGGTAGGTAGATAGATAAATAGGCAGATAGATAGGTTGATAGATAGATAGGCAGACAGATATTGATAGAGATAAATACAGTAGATAGATAGGGAGATAGGTAGGCAGATGGATAGACAGATAGGCAGATGGATAGATAGATAGATAGGCAGATAGATAAACTGATAGGAATGGAGGAGAAATATTTGATCATGAGAAGGACAGTCAGAGAGAGAGAGAGAGAGAGAAAGGTGAGAGGGGGTAGGGGTCAGGTTGAGTCATTGGAAGTGGGAAGAGCACCCCCTTGGGATCCCCCCTCCCCCTCCCCTCCCCTCCCCTCCTCATTGACCTTGTTATCAGAGCCGGGGAGGGGGGAGGGGGAAGAAGAATTGGGAGAGGAAACTGGAATGAGGGAGGTGAGAGACAGAAGGAGATGGAGAGGAAAAGAGAATGAGGGAAAGGCTGGATGTGGGCGGGAAAGATTGAAAAAAAGAAATATTGTGAATAAGACAGAGAGAGAGAGAGTGAGAGAGAGAGGCGATATTTTGCTGAGGGAGCGAGGAAAGGGGAAGGGAAACAGGAATAATTGCACGAGAGGTCACTGAGGGAGGGGGGGAGGGAGAGAGACAGGGTCAGTAATCATTTCGTGCCCTCGAGGTCATCCCCCCCCTCGTCCCTTCGTATGGCACCCTGCTTCCAACAACTGCTCCCAAGAAAACTGCTCCCAAAAACTGCTCCCAAGAAATGTTATCCTAGAACAAGTTTACACACTGTACACAGCAATACACACTACACAGCAATACACACTACACAGCAATACACACTTGATTTACGGAAATACTAGAGAATACCAAAAACATGGATGACCTGGAAGGGGGAGGGGATGACCTAGCAAGCCTGAAGTGAGTGACCTGACCCCGTGTCGCCCCCCCCCCCGCCCCAGTGACCTCTCCTGGTGAAGATATTCCTGTTTCCCTCCCCCTTGCCTTGCGTTCTCCCTAAAACATCGTCAGTCTTCCACCTCTCTCTCTCTCTCTCTCTCTCTCTCTCTCTCTCTCTCTCTCTCTCTCTCTCTCTCTCTCGTGTTCTTACCTAATTGTTCTTACCTAATTGTATCTTTACAGGAATGAGTCAAGCTCGTATTGTCCCGTGTCTTAGACCATATTTATCGTACATATCCTTAAATTTGTGAATTGTTTTGGCACACACTATTTCATTCGGTAGTGCATTCCATTGATCAATTGCTCTGTTTGGGAAACTGAATTTCCTTACGTCTTTATCACCTCTCTTCTTATGCAGTTTTTTGCAGTGTCCTCTTGCTGATGCTTCTCCATATGTTAAGTAATCATTTATGTCTATTTTCTCCTTTCCTGATATGCACTTATATAGCATTATCATGTCACCTCTTTTCCTTCTCTCCTGTAGTGTTGGTAGATTCAGTTTATTTAGTCTTTCTTCGTAGCTTAGGTCCCTTAAGCTTGGTATCCATCTTGTAGCGGCCCTTTGAACTTTTTCAATCTTGTCTATATGCTTTTTGAGATGTGGACTCCAGACTATTGATGCATATTCCAGGGTTGGTCTAATGAATGATGTTATTATCCTTCTTAGCATGTCTTCATTTATGTATGTGAATGCTATTCTCATATTTGCAAGCAGTGTATACATGTTCCGTACCTTCTCGCTGATGTGGTCAGCCGGAGATAGTCTGTTATTGATAATCACACCTAGGTCTTTCTCTCTTTCTGATGTGTATAGGGTTTTATTTCCTAACTTATAATCCCAATCAGGTCTTTTTCCACTTTTACCAAACTTGATTACATGACACTTGTCCACATTGAATTCCATTTGCCATGTACTACTCCATTCATGAAGTTTATTTAATTCTTCTTGTAGCTCCCTACAAGAGTCTGTGCTAGTAATTCTCCTTTGTATTTTTGCATCATCTGCAAACATATTCAGATAGCTCTCATTTCCAGTGTTACTGTTTATATCATTTATGTACACTAGAAACATGATTGGTGCCAGCACCGAACCCTGTGGTACTCCACTAGTCACTTCTTTCCATGATGAGTAGTTTCCTCTTAGTACTGTCCTCATTTCTCTTTTTATGAGAAAGTCTTGCATCCAACAAAACAGTTTGCCTCGAATTCCTCCTTGATGGTACAGCTTCCATAAAAGTCTTTGGTGTGGTACTGTGTGTGTGTGTGTGTGTGTGTGTGTGTGTGTGTGTGTGTGTGTGTGTGTGACTTGTATGCTTTGTAGGTGAAAATGACATAGTTTTCCTTCAGCCTTAAACAGTTCAACCAAAACTGACATAGGATAAAAACTGATATAGAGGACATAGGGTACCAGAGGCGGATATAGGCTGCAGATGGCCCTAAACACAGCAAATGATGTATGAATGACTACTGAACGGCCACGTAATTGGCTTGTAAAACACCCAGACATTCAACATTTTAGTGATTTCGGTGGCTTGTAATGAGGAGGGTCAGTGATCAGAATCGTGTGTTTGTCTCTGCCTATCCTCGTCTTTCTTCATATTCTCGACAGTTTTCTTTTCTCGGCCTTCTCCTTGCCTGCCCTTCACTCTTTCATCCTCTGTGTTAATCCACTTCCCCTCCACTCTTCTTTTCTCTTCTGTATCTTCTTCTTGCCTCCACTCTATTCGTATCTATCGCTATCCTCTCCATGCCTATCATTCATTCATCCACCCTATTAATCCACTTCACTCACGGTCATCCACTTCTCCACCACTCTTCTTTTCTCTGTCCTCTCCTTGTCTTTCCATCATTCATTCATCCACTTTATTAATCCACTTTTGCTCCAATCTGTTCTTTTCACCACTTTTCTCTGTCCGCTCTTTGCCTTTCCTTCATTCATTCTCCCAGTGTATTAATTCACTTCTCCACTCTTTTGTGCATCCTCTCCTCGCCTCCTTCATGCATTCATCCACCGTATTCATCCGCCTTTCCTGCACTTCAGGTTCACACTGATGGTACGGAAGGGGTACAGGGATCCACCGTACCACAACTGGCTCCACGCCTTCTCCGTCACCCACTTCGCCTTCCTCCTCATCCACAACCTGCGCCTGACAGACCGAGGGGCACTCACCCGCCTCGAGGCACTGGCACTCCTCGTATCATCTATGTGTCACGACCTAGATCATAGAGGCACCACTAATTCATTCCAGGTGGGTGACGGTTTATGTTAGGTGGTTTATTCTAGCAGACGATTTGTTTCGCGTGACTCTTAGGGGTATATTGGTGCTGTTTGGGTGACGGTTTATGTTAGGTGGTTTATTCTAGCTGACAGTTTGTTCCGGGTGAGTCTTAGGGGTTATATTGGTGCCGTTTGGGTGACCGTTAATGTTAAGTGGTTTATTCTGGCTGACGATTTGTTTCGGGTGACTCTTAGGGGTGTATTGGTGCGGTTTGGATGACGGTTTATGTTAGGTGGCGATTTATCCTCAGTGGCAGTTTATTCTAGGTGATTGGTGATAGCGACCATCATCCACTCACTTGATGTTATGATGCTTGCTTCTTCCTTCATCTTTATCATTCATTGTCTGTGCCTACCCTCCTCTCTCCCTGTTTCTCCCATTTTTCCTGTGTTTTTTTATTACAGTACTCTTCTTTCCATTTCAGGTGGCTTTACATTGAGTGACAAGCCTAATGGTTTCCTGTAAGCCAGGAAACCATTTACAACGATGGGTGGTAACCATATCACTAACCCATACATGTCCCTTACGTGTCGACAAGTGGGTTGGCGGAGGGTTAGTGCCCCTCCCTGTAAAACAACTAACTCAAAGACAGACGCTCGCCCTTTGCGGGCTTATGGGATCTGGCTATAGATATATGGATAGATAAAATTTCCCAGACTTTTGGAACCGGGAGGGATAAATATTGCCATCTTTAGCCCTTTGACTGTGGGTGAGGGGGCTTGCTGGGGTTGAATAAAAACGTCAGGAGCTGTAGTCAGGTCGCTTTCATCTGATGGAATTGGGCCACACCAACAGCATGAATATTAAGTCGTGATGGCAGAAAATTTGATGAGAATGGTTTTGAGATAGGAATTGTTTTTTTTGGTTAATGGTTCAATCCGCCCTCCAATCTGACTACACTTGACCTCTGCTGAGATGAAAGTGGTTACAAATCTACAGGAAAAATAAAGAAAATAAGTGGATTGAAGGGGTTAGCAAAAAGCAGACACTGTAGAAATGACCTTTGACCCCTCTTTCCGATGCTGGGTTAGTTGCTGGTGGTGTGTGGGCGAGGACATGGGCCACACTAACTCCCTCCACGTGGGGGTCTGGCTGTTACACTCTCTTCACTTTAACTTGACCTAAAACTACCATTTCTCCACCTACCTGTTCATTTATTACAGTACCTTAACAACACAGAAATGCTAGTCACGCGGAAGTACTATGGTAGTATGTAGAGCTTTAGCAGTTTTTGTGCTTCTGGGCAACGCTAATGCTTTTCATGAAGAAGTGCTATAGAAAGCATGTAAAGATGTAGCATTGTTTTTCTGCCACTGAGCTACGTGAAATAATCAACAAGAAGATTAATTTCTGCACCAGTTTAATTTGAAGGAAAGGTTTGAGTGACGTAACCCCACGTTCTTGTGGGCTTAGGAGACTTCTGTTCCAGGTGACAGAATGCAGTGGTATGGTATCAAGAGACTCAAATAAAACTGAGGGCTTGCCGTCTCCTTTGCACTCCAGATTGTAATAACAGAGCTACTTAGTGTGTATCCATTCCATCCCGCTTATTGTGGAAGATGAGTTATTTCTCATCTTTTTTTGCTGTGAGGAGAATCTACATGTATGGCAGAAACTAGAATATAAAATGCCTGTACTGTTTATCATCGTAAGAAAAGCGTCGATTCAAGAATATTATTGCAGGCCACCCTCACTAGGGCTCTGTAATGTTTACTGACGTGATTGTTAGGGTTAGGTTGAAAATGATGATAATAATGACGATGATGATGACAATGAGTGTCAGGCATGTTGTCTAGTAATCTATCTATCTCTCTATTGCCAGATGCCTCAATCCCATATGGGGTGGCCACAAACAAATCACCTCCACGTCGCCCTGTCCCCTGCCACTTCACTGCCCCAACTCCCAACTAACACCCTTCTCTCTCATATACCTCTCCACTCCATCCCTCCATCTCATCCGTGGCTTCCCCCTCCCTCTGGCCCGCGCCACTTCACTCACTCACACTCTCCTCGTCAGTCTCTCACCCTCCATCTCTCCACATGGCCAAACCACCTCAGTGTATTCCTCCTAACACTTCCCATAACATCCACATCCACACCACAACAGTCCTTTATATCCTTATTTGTCAGCCGGTCTCTCCATGTGATTCCACAGACTCCTCTTAAATAACTCATTTCCACTGCTCTCACTATTGACTTGCGTCCTTCCAACAACATCCAAGCTTCACTTCCATATGTTAGAGTTGGTATCACAATACTGTCATGTAGTAACTTTTTCACTTCCATGCTCACTTCCCTGTTTCTTATCACTGCTTTCAAGGAACCAGTAACTTTTCGTCCCTGCTGTACCCTTTCAAGCACTTCACCCTCCAAACCTCCATCCTTACTCATCACACTACCCAAATACTTAAACGTACTCACATTTTCCAATTCCTCACCATCCAACCTCACTGTGCATTCACTGACTTCACCTCTCTCAAAGACCATCATTTTACTCTTCCCTGCAGTCACCTTTAGATTCTATTTCTTACACACTCTCCCAAACTCATCCACCAAGCCTTGCAGCTCTCCTTCGTTTTCACTCAACAACACAGTATCATCTGCAAACAACAGTACAGGGAGTTTCCAAACACTACCCTCTCTCACCAGGGCCACTCCAACATCCACTGCCCTCCCTTGTACCTCTTTTATTACCTCATCCATGTACAGATTGAACAACCATGGAGACATGACACATCCCTGTTTCAACCCAACCTTCAAAGAGAAAAATTCAATCAGTTCACCATCCACACACACTGCAGCCTTAGCACCATCAGACATACTCTTCACAGCATTCAACAACTTCCCATCTACTCCATATATTCTTAATACTCTCCTCAATCCTTGCCTGTCCACCCTGCCATATGCTTTCTCCAATTCCACGAAAGCTGCATACAACTTCTTTCCCTTCTCTAGAAACTCTTCCACTAAAGATCTAGTTATAATGATAATTATTATTATTATAATTGGTGATCTGGATTTTTTTTTTTGCATGTGTGTTTCCATTTCTGGGGATAAACTTCATAGTTTATTCCATAAGGCCCAACAGTTCATGTACGTGCCACACAACCATACATGGCACTACTTTGGTAGTGACACCCACCACCCAAATTGAATACATGTTAGGGCTGTCTCAGAAAGCTTAGGTTTATGCCTGTTGTAATGCCACTCAGGGGTGAGTGAGGCTGGTCACTCTCATCTAAAATGTTAGGACCAACTTACCTAGTCCCGGGCTCCTACAATCCTCATGGGGCAACGTAGGATTGGATGATGGATGGATGGATGGACTACATAAAGGTCATTAAGGTTGACAGTCAGCTTTTGCTAAGTCTCAGTCTTCCCCAAGAACATGATATGCAGGTATTAATGCAAGTTTTACAATATTCTATTAAAGATGATGATTCTTGCCTTGTGCTGGCAGGTGATAGTAGTATGTGTATTTATGATAATTGTGACTATGTCTAACTCACTGTGCTCCCTTCAGGTGGCAAGTAACTCAGTGCTGGCATCCTTGTACTCATCTGAGGGGTCTGTAATGGAGCGTCACCACCTTGCCCAGGCCATGTGCATCCTTAACACTGATGACTGCAACTTCCTTGAAAACCTTACAAGACAGGAGTACACCAACTTCCTTGACCTCATGCGGGATATTATTCTGGGTGAGTGGGGTGAATAGGGCATGTTCTTGAGTTGATGGAGGGGATATGTTGGTGGAGGGGATGTGTTGGTGGAGGGGATGTGTTGGTGGAGGGGATATGTTGGTGGGTGAGGTGGAGCTGCAGTATTTGGTGAGCGAGATGAGCTAATCTCTGATCCAGACAAAACTTGAAAGAGAGGGCAAAATTTTGGGGGGGAATTATTTATCACTTACTGAGGATTTGCTGTTGATGCAACATCATAAAACTCCACTGGAACTGGAAACTTGTAGATATCTCATTAGTCTTGGTGCTGAGTTCATTCCAATGAAATTTGCCAGTTTCAGTGTTTCCAAGTTCAGGTTTGGTTCCACGTCACTGGTTTGTACCCACATTTACTGTAAATATGGATTTGAGACATTGGTATGGCATGTGTCTGAAAAGCCCAGAGTGAGAGCAGTGGAAAAGGGGCTGATGAGGAATATATTTTTGTGTTATAATTTTGTTGCAAATGTGAAAAAAAAAACGAAAATGATGATATCCAGGGCAGACGGTAGTACTCTTAGGCCAGAAGGATTGTGACTGTGTACATTCTGCTACAAAGGTTTGGTAAGTAACTTCTTTTGTGCAGTGTTTGTGATGATTGTGTGCATAAGAGAAGTACGGTAGTGGTATTGTGTTAGAGGTAGACCTGCAAATTAGTGCTGATTTTGAGTGTGTAGTATATAAAGGAGAGCACACAGAACCAGAGAGGCAAGAAGGGTTTAATCTTGCTGGACAGTCTCTTGAGTGTGTGGAGGGATTTTAATTGTTATATGGGGGACATGAGTGGTGGGTCTGAGCTTGCTCAGCAACAGTGGTAAAGAGTGGCCGAAAGAAGTTTGGGGAGTTGGAGTTGTTGCCCCTCCTGACTTTGGGATGGCTCTCACTCCTTGCTAAAGTGTCCTTGTATGAAGCATGTAACGTATTAGGAGAGTAATGCTGAACGGTATTGGAACTTGGCAGTGAAGGAGGATATTTGTAGACAAACATATAGAAATGAAAATGATTAGATGGATTTATAGTGCATCCTTGAATGTCAGGCCTGGGGAGGGGGGTCAGGATTGCAGTTGAAGAGTTGAAAGGAAGGATGGAATTTGAATGTACAGTATTACTGTTGTACTGAGAAGGGTTAGATTGAGATGGTTTGGGCAAGTTGAGAGGATGGACGATGACAGTTGGGTGGGAAAGGTGAGAAATATGAACTTTGGAGGTAGGGTTGCGAGAGGCAGACTGAAAAAGACCTGGGACAAGGTCACAGAGTGTGACCTCAGGGTTAAGGGACTGAATAGGGAGGCTGCCAGAGATCAGGTCAAGTGGAGAGCCACCATTGGGTGACCAAGGCCGACACATGCAAGCATGGTGGAGCCTTTATAAACAATATAATAATTATCATGCTTAGCCGCCTGTTTGTGTGCAGCTGATTGTTTAACCTCGAAGCACCATCCATCTTTGCAGCAACAGACCTGGCGCATCACCTAAGAATAGTGTCAGAGCTGAGAGAAATAGCAGCTAGTGGATATGACGCTGGCAACCCTCGCCACCACCAGCTCCTCATCTGCCTCCTAATGACTGCTGCAGACCTTTCTGACCAGACTAAGGTCAGTCCATATAATCAGAATCATTAGAGCAGTACCAGTATGCTTTTATATACTGTACAGTATAGTGGTTTGTAAATGTTATTCAGAGTTGTTTTTATACCTGTCTCAGAGTAACAGTTCTGAGCTCTCTCACTGATGCCATATTCCCTTCCAATAGTTTTTCTAGGTGATCATGACAGAAAAATATCCAGGAAGTTTGGAAGCATTGTAGTGTTGATATGGATGTGCTGGAAAATGCTTAGAGAATTGCCCTGCAGTGATTTAGAGAGTGAGATATAGACTAAGAGTATGTGAGTAAGATAGAAGGAGAGAGGGAAGCCAGTGACGGGGTGAAAGGACAGGGTGGAGAGGTACTGTATGCGAAAGAGTGGTGTGGGACGGAGACGGCCATTCTAATGTTGAAGGATAGGATGACATAAGGCAACTTGTTCGTGGCCACCTCCTCCCAGCTTATGACATCCAGCTACAGTTTGATAAATTTTTTCTTTTATATTTCACTTTCATAACCAGTCCTAATACCTCTCTTACTCTGTAACCCATATATTATTCAGCTCTCTTATCCCTTATACAGTACCAGTAAACACTCCATATTAGACAGTCCTCCAGCAGTATATCAGGCAGATCTGCTTGCAGTTAGTAAAAGGAGTTCCAATATTTATTTCTGTCTACAAAGAATTCTTCATTATTAGGCTTAGATTCATAGCTACAAGAAAGTACTTGTGAACATGCATTGTTTTTTTTCTTTCAGTAAGTTTGCTTGCGTACTGTACTGGCTGTCTGTATTAACAAAATGCATTTTTTAGGGGGGAGGGTGGGGATGTGGCAGTCTGGAAAAAATAATGATATAGTATGAGTTGTGAACCACAAAAAATATGCACTGTTACAATTGATATATTTTCCTTCTCCATTTCCAGGACTGGCACTCTTCAAAGCATGTGGCAGAGCTGATCTACAAGGAGTTCTTCACTCAGGGTGACCTGGAGAAGGCCATGGGTAACATGCCACTTGAGATGATGGACCGGGAAAAGGCTTTCATCCCGGAACTACAATTACAATTTCTTGATGATGTAGCCATCCCTGTATATGAGTGAGTTCTTGGTATCTTCAGTTTTATTTATGTAGAATTCAGAGGGTTAGGGTGACAGACAACTCTGCTCTGCATTGTTAATTAAGTGAGAGGTTGTTACTCTGTGGAAAGAAGAGTGTCAAGAAGCAGACCAACAGTAATGGGATGAGGTTCCACATGAAAATAGGTTATGTGAACGAAGCATAAATATATACAGCATTATGTTTCTCAGGAGACACCCTGTACAATATATGAATGGCTGTGTAGTCCATTTCATGGGGCACTTTGTTGATCATTTTTAAAAATCCTACTCACTCCATTTTTATTAATGGAAATTAAGAGTAGAATGATGATGAGGATGATATTTTACTACAAGTTTAAAAAAAGTTTGCTACAAAGTCACATACTGTACATGTTTTGGCATGGTGCACAATATGAATTTAGCTTTGTCTCTGTCATTAGCCTCCATTTAACTGTGACTGGAGCATTATATAGGCATCATTCCAGTGCTGTATGCTGTAATTCACTCCTCAAAATGTGTAATCCATAGAATTTAAGAACATTGTGTAGGACTACAAACATGTACAAAAACTTCAGTAAAATTAAAGAAATTTCAAACTCTAAACATTTACAATACCAAGGTTGATATTGGCATCACTTAGTCCTAGAAATTAGTGTTTTCTTAAACTCTTTGGTCTGAGGAATCTCCTAAGCTGAATTATGAGTGCAGAAATAATAGGCTGCTGGGGCATCATGTGGGACATTGCTAGAGTGACTCACCATGCATGTGAAAATCCTGAGGGAGCTAAAGTGAAATGCCATATCACTTTGTGAGTGAAAATCCTTAGGGATTGACCAACTGATCTGGCAGCTTCCAGAGATGCTTCCACATTATTAAAAAAAAAAAAAAAACAAGGTTGGCTGGATATGTAAGTGAATGTGTTAGAAAGTGAGATACTGTATGGAAGTCAAGGAAGCAAAAGAGTTGGAGAAGGACAGTTGTAGTATGGTAGCTCATCTGAACATGAACCCAGTGGACTGCAGGCTAATGTTGCCCTCCTCCTGCAGTCCACCATCCTCCATTCAGGGGACAAGGAAGTTACTGAGGGATGTTTGTACAGCCAGGCGGTGGAGCTGCCTAATTATGTCGGTGCCACCACATGAAGACATCCGTCTCCAACACCAGAGGAAATGAATTAATGAAGTAACTGTTAGTGTGTATCAAGATGCATATAATTGCACCCCCTTTTTAACTTAAGTGTTGATGGAAGTCGGATAGATTGTAATCAATCCCATTTTGAAGTATTAAAAAAAAAAAAAAAAAAAAAAAAAAATTGTCTGTGAGGTTAAACCAAGAATCTTGAAGACTGGAATGATAAGTGAATTTATGTGTTACTCTTGAAGGGACCTCAGGGTTTGGGAGCTTGACCAGGATGCTGTGGGAGACTGCTCGTAAGAAAGCAGCCATCAGGTAAACAAGGTTGATTGTGCTGACAGTTGTTAGTCCCACTTAGGCCTGGAGGGGCTGGGTTTACAATGGAAGAGTTGAGAGGTAGGATGGGACTGGAGTGTATTGGTGTTGTGATGAGGAGAGGTAGATTGAGGTGGTTTGGACATGTGGAGAGGATGTGGGATGATACTTGGGTGAGGAAGGTGAGAAGTGTTAATATTGGGGGTGGGGTTATGAGGGGTAGACCGAGAAAGACATGGGACGAAGTCAATAAGTGTGACCTTAGGGTTAAGGGACTGAACAGGGAGGCTGCAATGGATCGTGCAGCGTGGAGAGCCGCCATTAGGTGACAAGGACGACACATGCAAGCATGTTGGAGCCTTTAAAAACTAAACGAAAACAAAAACGAAATGAAACGACTTATATACTGTATACCACTCTTCTAGGATCTTGGCCAAACTGTTCCCTGAAGCTGAGGAACCCTATAGCAGTGTGCGAACCAATTACCGCCACTGGAGCCGCCTCAGAGATGTTTACAAACGACGGAAGCCAGCGTCCACCAGCTCACTGGAGGTCTTTGAGGACGACTCACTGGAGGATGATCTAGAGAGTGAGCACCAAACGTGAGAGGGGGCTGGTGGGAGTTGACGAGAGGGAGGAAGAGAAATGGTGGAGAGAGAACTGAGAACTAGGGAGAGAAAGATGTGAGATGAGAGCAGCTGGTACATTAACAACAGCAGAAAATTTAGTGAATAATTAGATGAAGAGTATTGAAGAGTGTATCAGGTAGTGGTTAGTGAAATGATGGTAAGCTTATTCTTAATGTGAAAGAAAATACAAGATTGCAGTGAGGTGTAAGAGAGAAAACAAGCAGTAGATGAAAAGTGATGGGATTTTAACATTATTGCTTTCTCTTCTCTCTCCATGTCTCCCTCATGCTGTATTGATTGGAAAGGTACATATATTTCTGTTGTATGTAATCAGTCATCCACATCACGGTACATTAGCTTTTAGCTCTGTACATACACATTGTTTGTGTGTACATGTGCATATCAGGGGATAATAGTGCTGCCAATCTGTTGCATATGTATACTTGTGAGCCATAGTGTCTGCTCACCTTTTATTACTACATTGTACCTCTGGGTAGAGGAAGGCCATTTCCAAGATTTCACACCAAACATAAGACCTGTTTTCCAATGTTAACTCCTTTAGTACTGTGACACTTTTTTTTACAATATATTCCTGCTCCTCCAGATGACTTGATTAAACTTGGGAAGGACCTTGAGCAGTGATTCGGTTTATAAAGACTATATCTAATCACTGTATTTTGAAATGTCTCTGCAGAGCAGAAGAAAATTGTTTGAAGGGATAAATAATATAATGAAAAGTACATTATTTTATAGTTATGTTGGTAGTCTGAGCCTGCCAGACTGCACAAGAAACAGTTTTTGATGGCACTGCTATGCTCATGCAATCTAGAAAAACTTTGACCCACCAACAACAGAGCATTGTTCGGTGCAAAACTCTGGCCGTGATTTCCTATCATTGTGGAATGAGGGTAGAGGGTGAACAGATACCATGGCTGACAACTGTACAATGCACAACATTTGAAGCTGAGACAGTGCTAGTATGTAACAGAGGTCTGGGTAAACTTTCTGACTGATGTTTATTTGGCACAATTGCATGGCCATTTAAAAAATTCTTTGCATCCCCATTCATATGTTGTTACTGCCACAGCAGACATATGAAGTTGCCAAGTGTACCACATGTCATACCTGTGCTTCACACTGATGCTGTCCCAGGTTCAGACATGGCCAACTGTACATGCACTCTGTATGTGTAAGAAATATGCACAGTAGTGGAAAGCAGTGTAGTTTATGCTGGACATGCATGCTCAGTGCGGATACAGTTGTGTGCTGCATCTTGCCATATGTAGTCTAAGTGAAGATGCTGGTATTAAGTAGGAGACCTTGTTTGATGAACAGGACTGGGTGCCTCATCAAGTCTGTAACACTCATTTCTCTCATCACATCATCTTTTTCTTTTCTTTACAGTTGTTACTTGTATCATGACATATTCTTGTAATTTCCTGAGGCTCTTAACTATTTTGGTCTTCTTCCATATTTTACACTCGTTCAGCCTTATACGAGTACGTTTTTGCCAGTCATATGCTCTTTTGAAAATACTGTACAGTAATATATACATAATTTCAGCATAAATAGCATCATACCTTCAGTGAAATATACTAGTTTATTGTAATGTACTTTAATTTCATCATCCAAAATTCTTATTTTTTTATCATGCATCATATTCTCATTGCCCCACATTCCTTTGGACAGTAGGAATCACATTATCCAGAAGATTTGTCACTGTAAGATTAAATTTATACTGTACTTGAAAATTTTTATTTAGTATTGTGTACATATTTATTTTGATTGGATTTTCATGTTTTGGATCCACAGGCAATTCTCACAGTAACCTCTTGGAGATACGTAGGCAAAGAGCTGGTGGTGGAGTGGTTATGAGCACAAACCCCAGTCATTTCTGATACCTGATGAATTTTGTACTGGGCCTCAATAGTAGTAGTAGTTAATTTGTTATTGGCTTCCTGATGAAAGAAGTGCGAATAAAGTATCTGCAAAATTAGTAAGGAATATCTGATATTACAAATTTTCTTGTTTAACAGGCCATGAAAAGAGGTTCTAAAGACAGTCAAACATAGTCATTAAATATCCAGAAAATTTAAGATGGTTGTCTTTGTACAGTCATTTTCCATACCTTGTTTGTGAATCCTTCTACCCTCCTCTAGTAGTGGGGACTGCACTTGGTTAATGATGATGGTGTTGATAATGTCTTCAGTGGATAATAGGAATCCTGCTGTTCCATAATCATATTCAGTATTCTTGTTCAGTAATACCCCTTTATATTAACCTACTTTATTTGTTTAATTTAACGTATTAACAACTGTGCTTCTTGTACAGCTTGAATGCTGAGTCATGGTTGCCGGAAATTCTGTGAGCCTTAGTACTGAGACAGGGATGAGTTGCCTTGGTTACCAATCAAATCAGCCCCCTAATTTAATTACTCATGGCCATTAACTGTACTGATAGTTCAAACATTTTTGACATAAAAAAAAAATGCTGTCAAACACTGGCTTTCCACTCATCTTTTATTTTTTTATTTTTGTTTTTAACATAAGAAATTAGATAACCTCAGATTATGATGTTCATATTAATTGTTTAACTATTAGAATTTTTTGTGAATGAATGAAATTACAGTACAGGGTGTAAAAAATGGGAGAAATGGAGTTCCCCCGAACTAAGCCCTGTATTGGACTATATAGCCCCGCTAGGGTTACAGGAGGGAGCTACCCCTCCCGGCACGGCAGCCCGGGCGAGGCTCGAACTTGCAATCCCCCGATCACAAGTCCAGCGCGCTACCACTGTGCTACCGCGCCCCCCCAGTACAGGGTGTAAGCCTAAAAGTATAATGTACAATATATTGTCAAGATTTGAGAGAGAGTGAGTCAGTATATTTTTAATCCTTTAGTATTTCACTCTTTGACTGTTTGGATATCTGTCAACTGAGTCAAGTCACCTGATTTTACCCTGAACAGTACAGTATACATAAACTGTCCAAGGGTTAAGGTTCACAAAACTATATACTCCAGACACCTGGTTGCTTTTGGTTCACAAATATTTTGTCTTTATTTGGCAATATTTTCAGTTCCCTTTACTGAACTGTCCTGCAAGCTTTAGCTAGGGCGAAGGGGAATTACAGGTCACAGAAACTCTAACTCCTCAGACTGTTAAGCCTATAGTGGTTATCTGCCTTAATGACCCTGTGCAGTTGATGGGCATAAATCTGTTTTATCTAACAAAACTAATAACATGGATGTGTAAATCCTTTTTTAACTAACAAAACTAACAGGGTAGATATGCATAAATCTGTTTTAACTAACAAAACAACCCAGCTAGGATATAAAGGGGTATTATTGTATTAATAAATCTTTCCATGGCTGCAACCTCAAACCAGCATGAAAGGTATTAGTTGAGATTTGGCACATCATTGCAGCGGGAGACTGTGAGGGTATTGGCTGTGATGGTAGGTAGAGGAACTTCTTTCATCTTATTACAGGGTCAGGTAAACCAACTGCACTGGCAGATGTGTGGGTGATGATTGTGTTTGTAGGGGGTGTCAATTCAACACACCATGAAGGCCATCGCACACCAATAGCTACTTAAACCTTGATTTAAATGTGTCCTCTGTGTCTCTGAATTGCAGCGGAGGATATTCGCTGAGATAGCTTTACACCAGATGCCATGCTGCTTATGCCACATGCAGTAGCTTCTAATATGAATTACCTCACTGGATAAGCTCGCCTGCAGTTCAGAAGATGTGCAGCACACATACTTAATATGGCTTGTGTAGATTATTGTGTGAGACTGCCTTGACAGTGTAATTACTGATGAAACAAGGCTCTTAAGCAAACTGATGTCATTGTGATATTTTGTACATTTCTTTGTGCCATATTCATTTTCCAACATGTGTTTTAACTGTGATTTTCTTTCCCCCCAAGATGATTTTATGATTGCATGTACTGGATTATGCTAAGTTAAATGTAATGACACAATCCCATCTGTAATGACACTGACATCTGTTAAGTTTTATTCATGCTAGTTCCAGACATTTTTGTTCAGCTTAGAAGAGAATTCTCAAACTTGAGGAGTTGGAGATAACCTTCATGAACTCTTTGTATATAAGAGACCTTCCTGAAGTTGACTAAGGTCATTTAGAAATAGCAGGAATAAACTGAAAAAGATGTCACCAGATTGAAGGGGTTATAGGATAAATTACATTCCCTGGAAACACAATACAACATATATCTCTCTGCTGGTGTAGTGAAGAATTACTGCAGATGTGTTGACAGTTAGTGTCAGATGAATAATAATCTTGCCATAATAATGTTAAGTATTTGCCCAGTCATCAGAAAACACCAAAGATTATTATGGGGTAGAAATCACAGTACCTTACGAGTATCAGAAAGCAGTAAGAGCCGATGCTGCGTTTGTGGAGTAATTGTGTACAACATGGATGTTCACTGTGATGCATTTTTGTATGGTCAGTGAAAGTTGCACCATATTTATAAGTATGGATATTTTTTAAGTCAAATGGAAGGAATTATTTCTCTCATAATAATATAATCCAGGATTATTATAGTACCTGTAAACACCTCGGAGAAAGGATGTAAGCTTGGCATTTTAGCACTATCTTCCCCAAGTTCCATGACAGTTTGTGTAAGAGAGAGGAGAGAGCAGTAGAAAGACCTTTGTGCACTGTGTCAGTATGCTGCAGAATGACAAGGGATCAAAACAGAACATTTTTATGCCCCGGTGTGCATGAATGAAACAGGATTTTGAAGAGGATAGCATTGAGGGTAGAAATGTAGCTTTTAGTGAGAGCTGGTTGTTGAAGCCCGCTGTCACCTGTACAATGAACACTTCACCGTGATATTTACAAGCACGTGGATGTGTACCTCATCTTGCCTGTTATTCGAGTCACTAGATCGGTTGCACTGCTGGCTGATGTAATTGTCAGTGTGTATACTGTTATTGTAAACTTAATTAATCCCTTTGCTATGGTGATGTATTAGTTTTGTTTATTCTTGTTATTTCCAGATGATTTTATTCAATTTTAGGAAAACCCTTTTGTATTGAAGAGGTTAATGAGGGCTGTATCTAACCCTTTTGGTTTTAATTCTCTCATTAGCTGAATAATATCATCTGAAGTTAGTAAGTCAATTGGAGTGCTCCCAGAGATCAAGCAGCGTGGAAAGCTGCCATCAGGTGATCAAGGCTGACGCACGCAAGCATGTTGAAGTGATAAAATATGAAAAATACAACTTAACAATGAAATTCTGTATATGTCACCAGAGTGAAGGGGTTGGTGTGCACCACGTTTTCATGTAATGATGGTGTGTGCACATATGAAGTCACATGCACATCCTTTTGCAACAGTGTGTATAGTGGCTGCAACTTGCAGTGTAGGGCAACTCTAATCACAGAGTTGCTGAACACTTTTGTTGCAGTATGTAGTTGAAGAAAACTGCAGGGCAATTTCTGAGTCCCTTCTATTTCCTAATATTGTGGTTATATTTCTTGTTGCCAGTTTTGGGCAGTCAGTGATTGCCTTGAACTCATGACCAATCTGCCTCCACACTTGTTTCTGTAGAAATGCAAGTGTGATTCACAATTCCACATTTTGTAACTTGGTGCTGATTTTGTTTGTCACTGGTCAATAGTTTTCAAGTGTAGTATGTGTATATTAGTTGTATGTATGAACAGGTTGAATTCAGTATTAGAGAGTTTAGTTGACTTGAGCTAAGTTGTCTTTTCTTATGACATCTGAAATGCATTTGTACTTAATGACATGTGTTTCTTGTCTGTTTATGAAGAGTGAGATGTGGCTTATTCCCAGAGTTTTATGATAAGATCTAATATATTCATAACCTACCTAAGTCAGTAGAAATAGTCTTCGTTATCTTTGGCATGACATTAGCACAGAATTAGCTGGGTCTTTGTAAACTACTGGTAAGTACAGTAGGTGGAATCATAGCACTTTTAGAAATCCAGCATCGCATAATCTGTGATCTTCATACTGTGTGACTTAACGTTTAATGATACAGGTACTTAATGGCAGCAGTTGTTAGAGGTCATTATGTTCGGCTAAAGATGAGAAGTGCCGGATATCAGCATCAGGGTGAGTTTTCCAAACATATTCAGACTTGGGATTTATAGTGCTGAATGTGTTTTGATATTGGAACGAAGTTTGGTGTTTGAACATACAAACTTTGAAACTCTCAGCAGCAAAAGTAAAAGGATGGTCTGTATGGGAACATTTTCACTTGATATTCTGCACTGCATTTTCTGTGGGATTTCCTCATCGAGTCTGATTCTCTTGATATCAATATTATTCTTGTACTCTGGCTCCCATAGCACAGAGAAAGCCAGAGATTTGTCCAAATTAATATTAAAGCCTCCATGTTATAGATATAAGGTTACATATAGCCTTTTCACTCAGAGGCATGTTAATTGAAAAAGGCACTGCTTAATGTACAATTCCCCATGACAGATTTTGGTTTGTGGTATGACTGTCAAGGTGTGTAAAGCCAAAGTACAAATGGTAACAGTCAGTCCTATATCACCCCTTTTGAAGCATAGGAGCATGAGAGAAGGGTGACAGTCCAGGGCATATAAGGATAGATGACCATCCTCTTCCCCTTGCTTATTTCTGCATTTGTATTTCCATTTGCTGTTTTGGAGACTTTGCATTTCCATGGTATACTGTCGTAAAAAATTGGCTTGAAGGTTTAAGTCCAAGGGATCATTGAGGTTTATTTATCCTACACTGTATTGGTTTTAGGGCTGAGCACCTGCTCACTTATTTTGAATGTCTGGACTGAGTAGTGTAGCCCCAGGTCCCTGTGCTCCAGATTGGGCAGTAAAGGATTGTATGAGGGATGAAATGGATCTTTTTGAGAAGGATAACTAATTGGTCACTTCTTTATGTCATCAAATTACAGACGTTCAAAACAGCTATTTTTATGACAGTTAGTCAGACATCGAGTTATTTGTGGTAGTGTTGCACAAAGTCGTCATTTTCACTTTTCTTTATGTGTCCGTTATAAGTCATGGAAAGAATGCTTGTTAAAAATCCAGGGCTACATACAAAGTTGCTTTGCCATTTTCTCCTAATTTACAGCTTGAGTTGTATGCATAAGTTCATGACATTTTAGAACATATTCTTGACATACAACAAGGACTGGCCATACCTTTATAAACCCAGACATACCAGTACCAAGATTTGCTAAGAATGGCGGCAATATGTACGAGTCAGGGGCCTCAGTGTTATGTGAATGTACAGTACTGAAGAAGTCTTAACCACTTCATTATGGCAATGCTTAGTTTGTTTTGTTCTTGCCACATCCAGATGATATCATTCATCTTAAGAGAAAATAATAATAGTGAGGAGTTTACAAGCAATCTTCATTAATCTCATAACTGTGATAGGTCCACAATGAGGTGATGAAAGTCATCTGGAGGATGCAAGGATTAACTAAAAAGATGTCATTGTACTGAATGGGTTAAGTCTTTTGAAACTTTCCATGTTGAATATACAGTCAGTGTCAGCAGGTCTTTGACATGAACTTTTAGGCTCTTACAATATGTTTTCAGCTGAATAAAATCATCTTGTGTCAGCTGCACCAAAACACTGGAGTTATTCTGACAATAAGAGTGTTTATGATCCTAGTATTAACACCTCAGGATCCTTTTTTTTTTCTACAGATGAACAGAGGATTGAAAAACAAATTAAATAACCAACCAAAAAAAAATCCATACACCAGATTACAAGTGTTCTCTGCTCATATGTTCACCTTCATCAGGATAAAATTGTCTGTTGATAGCTGGAGTGGATAGCCAGTGGCCCAGACCAAGAGGAAAGTAAAATATCAAAACCAGATGTGCAATTGTTAAAGCTAACCAAAAAAACTGCAGTAAGGTTGAAGTCTTGTGTTATTATAGTTGGTTTATTTTTACCTAACAAAACTGGGCCACTCACAACCTGAGTACTAAGAAATTCAGTGAACCAGAGATATGAGGTGTGAATGAGTCTCTTTGGTTACTAGAAAAATTGACCTTCCCATCTGACTACACTCGGCCATCCGTCAAACTATGTTGGGTTAGGGATTTTCATTATGTCAGAAGAACCTTGGTATAGTATAGAGACCGTGATGTATGAAGGAGCTGCTGACCTTGACTGTGAATCACCAGGTTATGTCAGACTTTCGGTGTTGAGTGTACATCACCTCTGTGTCAAATTTTGTCTGTGCAACCTACTGCATACTGTAGTTTTGAAATTGGGGATCATTAGGCTGTTTAAAGTCCTGTCTCTTATAAGATTTATAATCCTTCAACAGGGCTGTACTCTAGAACTTCGTGTTCATTGTTCTATACGTATATATAATTGAAGCATATCTAGTATATACCACAGTCATCATTAGTGTGGTGGGAACAAGTACAATACCAGTATGATTATCTGTGAAGCTAGTATTGAAAACAACCATATCTATTTTTGTATATGTTTTATCAAATACGTTCTAGAAGTCAGGCAGTGTGAATTCTCTGGGCATAATCTATATTTTAGCAGCACAAACTAATGCATTAAGGTGGGATTGGATAAAAAGTTGGTGTTCCCGTGAGCATAAGGGCAGGAGGGATCGCTTCATGCTTGGGACCCTGTGATGTACAAAATTAGTCTGTGCCATTTTGACTGCAGCTCACCCATGTAGCAGAGATTATAGAAAGTTCTCATTATATGTCACCCTTTTTATTTTTTATTTTTTAAAACCATAATTTACAGAAAAAAAAAAAAAAAATTGCTAAACAAAGTTCCATTGCTGTCAGTAAAGCTGATATTCCAGTTTCCTCCAGTTCTTAGTACAGGTACCAGGTATATACAGATTGTATGGAGTAAAAGTTTTAATATTATAGAACACATCAGTGACATACAATGAGACCTTGTATTTTAACCAAAGAAGTTTCCTGTGCTACTTGGTTTTGTTCCTGGCTAAATTCAGCTGGCTGTTAACACTCTCAGGATCCTTTGATTTGTTCTCCAGTGAATAAAATAATTCAGTAGTAGCCAGAATAAATTACTTGAGATGACCTGACCTTGAGAGGGTTAATGGCAATAGTAATAACACACTCAGGCTCCTGTGCATTCTTGAATAAAATCATTTGTAACTGAGCTGGAGCAGAATACGAGAGTTTCTCCGGCCGTGAGTGTTAAATGAACACACTTGGTTGTCAGATTAGGTTAGTTTTGACCAGCATCAGAAAACTGGTAAGTTTCCTACACCACAGGGTCTTGGTATCACACAACTCCATTGCAGTGTTGGGCACCATTCTGAAATACAGGTGAACATGCAAGTCCATTGTATGCTGTAAAAGGTTGTTTGTTCAGGCTTTGTTTTGGGTTAAGCTAAGGGTAAATTGCACATCCAGCCTGACTCTTTTATACAAAGGTGATAACTGCATACTTTGATGGCTTTATGGTTATTTCTTTCATTGTACACTCAAGGAAGGCTTGGCATTATGCACTTGCCAACTACTGTACTTCAGATCACTGTGTGAGGTAAATGCCAGTGCATTGTTGGGAAAATACTTACATACACAGTAACTGTGTGTGAGAGAGGTGATGAGAGGATGAGGGGTAAGATTCATAGGCTTACCTAACCCTCCTCCTCCCAAAACCTCACTTCTTTCACACACAGGTACCAGATTGGCGAGTGTCTGGTTACTGCTTCACTAGTATAGTAGTAGAGGTTCAGCCTGATAGGTGAGTGTATAATGAGAAACTTTCCTTGGGTGTACCTTCAGCTAGTAGAAAGTGCCATACCAACTCTTACATAATATGCTTGGCTCAGTTCTGGAAAACCCAATGCACACAGACTGAAAGCTGCCACCTACTTTGTTGAGGGCATTTCTTTTAAAACTATGCCAGTGGATACCTAAGCCGAATGAAATCAGGGAATATAAAAGTAGCTATGTTAACGTATAAGCAATATCAGTCTTTCAAATTAAGTTTTGTTTCCTAGTGCTTCTTCATCTACAGTGAGGAAGAGACATTGTAAGAGCATAGGTATGCATTTTATTTCTCAGGGTGGATAGTCTGCTGGTAACAGACCTTAAAAGCATTGCCCAAAAATAAATACTGAAGTACTGAGTGAGGCAAGATAGTGGTCGGCCTGCCTTGTTCACTCCTCACGTGCATATTGGTTATATGGTCAGGCAGATTGCGACACATGGAAAAGCAAAGATAAACTTATTGTAATAGCAGTCATGTAATGTTTTGGGGTCATTACTAAAGTTAATATGTTCACTCAGGAAAGTTCATAATAGACCCTACCTATAATTTCACTTCTTTCAGATACTAAAAGACAAAAGTTAGGACCTATTTTGCTAGTATCTTGTGTGCTTTGTATGATGTTAAGCTGTCAGTCTCTTGCAAGTGTTTGGCCAGGTCTTAGGAGATCATGGCTCCTATTCTGATTGGCCAAGAAAGCTTCTTGATACCTCTTCCTTCAGGGTTATTTTTCATATTGCACATTGTTATTCACCTGTTTGTTGTTGATGCCATGCTTCTAATGGCACAGGTTCCATAAGTAACACAGAAAGAAATATTAATGTGCCATATGTAAAAATAAACTGGGTAGGAACAGGTGTTGGAAAGCCTCCTAGGCTGGCAAAAATAAGAGTCCATGTTATTCAGTTTTCCTTGTTAAACTTTGAGTATGTTTTGCTCTTGATACTGCATCCTGTAAGAGTTTGCCACAGCAAAGAGATCTCTCAAATAGAACTTCTGTTTCAGCTCAGTAATGATTCCTCTCCTTGGAGACTTGCCACAGTCCTGTATACAGGTACTCTGTCCATTTGAACTTTGCCTAAATTGCTGTCTTCCTATCTTGAAAAACAAAGATTAACACTGGAACATAGTGCTACTCACAAAACAGTTTTATGGCAATGATGTAAAGCCATAATATTGTCTTATATTGGCACTGAGCTAGGAAGTGAGTTGCAAAGTGGCAAAAGTCACGCCAAATTAAGATGGACAAAACGATGTATTTATACTGTATCTCCACTTTGGTCGTTTATCTTTCATCCAGGTGTATCACTTGCATGCACTCTCTTAGTTAGTCTCTTGCTCTTTCCCTTACTTTGAGTCAGACAGGCAGATTCTGGCATACACTTCTTGCCCTTAATGGTTTACTCAGGAATATATTACATGATTTTGTGCTCATTTATCAGATACAGGTATTTTGTTATTAAAGACTGAAATTTAAGCAGCAGAGACCTATAGTAAAAATAAGTGACACCTTCAAACTCTGCTTCATAGTGGTGCTGCAGTCTCCAGACAAGCCACTGTAAGGTATTAATTCCTCTAATTTGAATGGCTGGTTTAAAGCATACACAATGCTATATTCTCAGTCTGTCACCAATCACCGTTTTTTATTTGTTTGTATCCTTTTTCATCAGTCATTTGGTAATTACAGAAAAATTGCATCCTTGACTTTTAATGACTACTGCCTGCAAGTGTCTTGAGTTTACAGTGGCTTGGCAAGTGAAGGAAGCATGACATTGGCACCATGTCAGAAGCTGCTTAATCTCTGCCAGAAACTGTACATTCACTTGATTGTTATGTCCGAGAATTTAAGTTGGCTATCGTGACTAGGTGGAATCCAGGACATATAAATTCTTGTCACAACCCATTGAGCTTGAGATATGTTTTTCATTCTATTGATGCCATCTCGTGATTTATTCAGCTTGGGATATATTTATTGAACTGGAGGGTCAGAAACCTTTATAACTCCTTCAGTACAAGAGGCCAAGCTGAGCAAAATCATCTGTTAATGGCAAAAATCAACTAAAATAAACTAGAAAGGCCAAGGATGAGATGGAGGGATGGAGTGGAGAGGTATATGAGAGAGGAGGGTGTGAACTAGGAGCAAGGCAGTGAAATGGTGTAGGACAGGGCGACATGGAGGCAATTTGTTCGTGGCCACCCCTTATGGGATTAAGGTTTCTGGCAATAGATAGACAGTTTCAAGGGCTGAAGTCAGTTAACAACACCTACATGTGACCATCCTGATCCTGGCTTGAAGACAGCAAGTAGACGTGCAGTACTTTAATGATGACCTTCATAAGATTTTGTTCTTAGCAGCTGTAACACTCAGTTTTTCATTACTGCATTTTACTGAGTTGTGTTCATTAAAGTGAGTGACATGCTTGAATACTGGGAATCTAGTAGATTATAGTGTGTGAATGGATGCAATAAGTGATTGGGTAACTTAACTTGCTTTTTTCCCTGATGTATCCAGCTGAAGGTGTCATGTGCATAGTATACGTACACTTTGTTGTGGGTCAGGATTAGTGTGATGATATTGATTGATAATACATTTGAATGAGGTGGTAATAGGTAGATCTTATATAATGAAACTCTCAGGATTTTGATGGATTTAC
This sequence comes from Coenobita brevimanus, assembly GCF_032717465.1. NCBI lineage: Eukaryota > Metazoa > Arthropoda > Malacostraca > Decapoda > Coenobitidae > Coenobita > Coenobita brevimanus. The sequence continues at coordinate 27,942,888 of NC_136992.1, forward strand.
AAGAAAGTTGGTAAAGTTATTCAGTCCATTGTTAATCTTTTCACTTCAAGTGGTCTCTTCTAAGATGAGTAAATTAATCTGCTGGTAGCAAGAATGGAATGAAAATTATGCCATCTTTGTGAAGAAGTTAACCCCTTCACTTTGGTTTATGGATATTATATTACTGCCACCACCAGACAGTTTCATTCACCTTTGGAGAACCTTTTAAACTGGACAAGGTACAGTCTTCATTAACCCCTTCACTACTGATCTGAATACAATTGTCTGGAGGTAGTAAGAACAGAATAGAGTATAGTGTAGATGATGAAAGTGAAGAGGTTGAGTGGACTGTATCCTCATAGTGAAGGGGTCAAAAGTAAAAGGTGACCCTCAGGTCCATGTTCTTGTCAGCCAAGGGGGGTCCATAACGCCTCTTGCTTACCAGTTTAATTCTGCAAATGACACCAGTATTGTCATGTTATCTGTGCAATCTGTTTTGACATTAAAGACAACAGCACAGCAAGAAACAGTAAAATAAATCACGAAGAGGTGTTTGAGAGTCTCCTTCACCAATAAGAATATGACCCTCATCATTGCCAGTGTCGCCGTTGGAAGGGAAATGCCATGTCTTGTGTGTTGAGTGTCCCATGTCACCTGTGTGCACCTCAGAGTTATATCCTTCGTGCATTTGTGAAGAATTATGATATATATAAATATATGTTGAAAAATATTTTTCCCAATAAAAACATTCCACTGTGACAGGTGGTGCTCAGTCATCCTGCCATAAACTGAAAATAGAATGGGTCGAGATGACCACAGGGATCTATTCCAAAGCTATAGAATTTTTTCGATAAAACTGTTTCTTCAAAATGGGAGAAAATGGCAGTTCTGATTTATAGGTAGTAGTGAAGCTTTACTGGACAGCTTTAATGTATCTTACTAGGGACTAATTAGCAAAAAAAAAAAAAAAAAAAAAAATGTGACTTTGACAAAGACTTCATATACTACAGGATACCCCCTGGGGAGGGGGTGGGGTGGGAAAAATACTTCCCCACTATCCCTGCTTGTAAGTGGTGACTGAAGGGTATCTGTCTCAAGTCTCTGCTTGCTCTCCACTTCTGCCCTCTTTCCTACCTCTCCTTGATATTTCCGTCTTTCTTCCGGCCTTTATTTCCCTCTGCTCCCACAGTGCCATATAACCATATTATGACTTGGTGCCAGTTCTTCAGTATTCCTTCCGCTTATCATATACCGTTCCACCTAATTTCCCCACATCATCCTTGGTCTCCCCCAGTATCCTTCCACCTCACTCATACTTTGCTATTTATTCATTCTCGTTTCTCTTTGCATGCTCAAATCATCTCCGGATGATACTAATGCTTTTCAACGCATCCACACCATCAGCAGATTGCATGAGTAACAAAAAAAGAACACAACGCGTTATCCGATAATAAACTGGTAAGGAAAATGCCGAAAGTTTAAATTTTGGTGAGGTGAAGGGGATTGGTTTGAGCTAATCAAAGGAAACATTTCGTACTGCATATTACTATTAAAACTTCTATCCGCTATCTTTATTCTTAATCATATGTAAATGCGGAGGTTTTGAGTGAGCGCTGATTTTGTAATTGGTAAATACGTCGCAGAAGTAGCAGCACAAAATAAGAATTAGCTCTGTTGAATGGAAAAAGTTTCTTAATTGGATATCCATCAATCATTCTTTTTCTCAGATATCACCTCTGCTGTTGTGTGAGCAGTGATTATTAACTTACTTAAATGCCTTAACATTATCATATCTCAATTTACAGTACAGATGAGGCGTTTTTTGTAGCACCTCGGAAAGTCAAAAGGGTTTGGGTTTCCGCTGTTGGAGTTTACAAAACGCTAAGCAATAGCACAGCCAGACGAACGAGCACTGTGAGCCCTGGAAGAACTGTCGTACATAGCCAGTCTGCAAGGAAATGAGATGACACCTTTTTCATAATGACATTTTATGCTCCTAAGATAAACGTAGGAGCATTATTTACAATTTTCGTTCCATTCCGAAGCAGAAATTAAGGCCAGTAGAAACCATTTAAACTCTTACTCTTTTTCAAGTAAGCCCAACCTCGCGGTGGATTTGTAAACTTGTTTCAATGGCTGCAGTTCCTGCGGTAAGACGTATGATAAACTGGAAAATTTTGGGATCAAAGCACAATTCACGTTTTGGAAATGAATCTATATCCCTCAAAAAACACATAACATGAAAATACTTATGACTGACTGAGAAGTTACGAAAGAATTTTGTTAATTTTGTACTTTCGTTGGAACGAAGCCAAAATCACAGTCAATTCATTGGACGCGTCGGCCATTTTGGGGCTGGAGGTGCGAGCTGGTGCGAGACGGAACATTTAAATTGATTGATTTTCGTAATAAAGTACATTGTTAGAATTCCTTATTGTCATATAGTCATTAACATGATTATTTGTTATGCATTATAATATAAAAAATTAATAGTTATCTTCTGATATTGCGAATTAAACACCATGCTAAACTCCCTAACTGGCTATAGTCCGCTACACAACACGCTGATTGGTAGTTTGGGTATGCACCACTGCAGAGGCAAACTCCTCGGTGAGGAGTTTGACTTTCCAACAGCGGAATCTCAAACCCCTTTGACTTTCCGAGGTGCTACAAAAAACGCGTATGGTAAGCCTCCAGTTAAATGGCTAGGTTGAACGGAGAAATTTCGTACGGCATATTATTAATAAAATGTTTATTTGTCACAATTACTCCTATTTTTAAGTCATTAGGGCAATAGTAAGTATGTATGAATTTTTTTAAATTATAAGAATGCAGAAAAAGTATCAAATATAAGCGATCTGATGTGGTAAATGCGATGGGCAAATGTTAATCATACGTCTGGTTCTTGGACGATGCAGTGTGGAACGCTTGTTACGGCAACTATTCTTTGTCATAGTGCTTAGTAATGATCATCATTTGTATAATTAGAATGCAGAAAATATAGTATGAACTAAGGATAAGTAATTCTTAGCAGTCAGGTATCTTGCTTCTGATTTTTGGGTGATGCACGGAAGAAACCTCGTATTTATGATCGTTATTCTTATTTGTGACTTTTTGCCGTGCTGTTGAATGATTAGTTATTATTTACCTTTACTTGGAACTCAAAAAGTGTAGGGCAGAAGTAATGGGTGTTTTAGCACATTTTCATCTTACGTTTGGCACCTGGCGATTCCATGATGAGACCCTTCTACAGTGGTGCCGCTTTCGGCTTTACTCCTCGTAGACAATGACGGATGTTGTTGTTGTTTGATATTTACCCACACTTGGTGGGGCACGGGCAAACTAAGAGCCCGTCAGAGAAAAGCCTTTAAAAAAAAAAAAAAAAAAAAAAAAAAAAAGCAGGATCAATGCCTGAGAGAATTACCGAGGAGGAGGGTAGTCCCGCACAGTGCGCAAAATTCTCTGAAAAGATGCATTGCCAACAACCCTAGCTGCATCAAAGACATCATCCCCAGTACGAGAGAAGCCTCCGCCAGGACCTGCAAGAAGCAGCGCTGTGGACAACAATGACGGAGTTCAGGTTCGCTGGGGATGCTATGTTGTGGAAGTCACACTCCCTCTTTTTCTCACGTCCTTCGTCAAGTTCGTCGTCTGGAGTGGCAGAGTCGTTGATGTCACGGAGGAGGTAAATAATCTCTTGAGGAAAAGGAAATTAGAGGCTGAAGGAGTATAATGGTGAACAAGACTTGGCACCGCTGCACTCCCGACGGGCCGACTCTGCCACGTTGGCAACGTCAGACCTTCCTCTTCTCTGGACGGGGAGGGATTATTCGTCGGAGTTTGCTTGCCAAGGTTAGTTTCTCTAAAGTCTTCTGTATTTGTCTTAATATGATACTGTGTAGTGATTAAGGTAAAGCCTGTTTTGAGGTACTGAAGCTAGAATGATGTAGATTTTTTAAGTATTAAGCCAGTATTGGTGCAGTAGCCTTGTAAGCCATCCTTGTCCAATGTGGAGTCCCTTGCCGGTAAACCCTAACCCACCCTTTCCTCGCCCCTAGACCATTATTCTTCACTTTGGGGAACACCATGTTAGTCAGGGGAGTAATGCAGGATATACGTAACCTATCCAATTAAATTTTCTCAAGACTGGATGTAATGTGTTTACGAAAACATGTTGCCGGTTGGCCTGGGGTGCCTTTTGTTTGGGCTTCGTAGCACCACTCCGTTAGGGACTTGGCATAGGACTTTTCTATTGTATTTATAACGAACATTTTCTAACGAGGAGAGTGTATGTGAATGAGGTGGAGGGGAGAGGGAGGCCACGGATGAGATGCAGGGATGGAGTGGAGAAGTATATGGGAGGTGAGAGAGCTGGGAGGAGAACAGTGAAATGACAGGCCATAGGTGACGGCGACATGGAAGTGATGTTTGTGGCCACCCCTTTACGGGATTGAGGCATCTGGCAGTAGATAAATAGAATTTCTTTGCAATGTATAACTCATTTTGACATGGTTGACATCTGTAGCCAGGAAAGAGGATGGATGTGTAATAGAATAAATAGCTGTGAGGTGCTACGGAGCCAGCTTTTCACTCATTGTACCCAGGGGCGTTTGGTTATTCCAGCCATCAATTTTATATATATATATATATATATATATATATATATATATATATATACATTTTTGAGGTTTATAAATATTATGTTCTACCCAAAGGTGCATTTATTTTATTGTACAGCATAGCGTAGGCTATTTAAGCTGAAGGTGGTACAGATTGTAGAGATTTTTGAGAGCATGTTATTCTAAGGCTGATAAGAAAGAAAAAAAAAAAGGTACATGAACTGATACAGTAGCATTTGCAGAAAGGCAGTTACAGACCGCAAGCATTTTTAATTTCCGATTTTATTTGCAGACAATGCTTAACACTCATATACAGGTGTTTTTTCATTATATTCTGTACAAATTTTTCTAATTTAAGGTGAGTCGTGCATAAAATGTCACAAAATAATTTGTGATGTTCAAATGTTTTGTGGTGTTGGTTATATGTCGGGATGGAGATTTATCGGTTTCACACATGTACGAGTATTTTTTTCTTTATACATTTATTCAAATACCCCTAGTGGTCATCAGCAATGATTTTAAAAAAAGTTGTTTCACCAGATAGTCGCTGCCTGCAGTACGACATGCTCTACAGATCAAAACACAGTCACAAAATAATGTTCTCAGAATGTTTCCCACACTTTTCGTGTTGGTTCTTTCTTGGTAGATGGGAACTTGGCCCAGCCTCTGACATTTCACACCCATCTTTCTTACCTTCTTGAGTCCGATCTGCAGTCATCCATTTCACATATAAAGTGCCGTATTGAATGTTGGTTTGCTGACAAATGCTTTTATGCTAGACCCTGGAGCTCTGGAGCTGAGACTAAATTCATTTTTTTTTTTCTTTTTACAGCAGATAAATCTGCTAATTTGACTTGACAGCAGTATTCATGAGTATACGATGGTGTGAGTTCATGTAAAGACGAATACTAATACAGTATAGCTCCGTAGTCAGACTGATCATTATTTGTCTTAAACATAAGCTTGTAGCAGTGGTTATAATTGTTGGCGTTTGTGAAATATAGCCGTATTATGCATATCTCAACAATATATACTTTAGACATTATTGTTTTCTTCTTAGATAGTGAAAATTTTCTGCAAATGAGTTTAGATGAATCATAAATTCTTTCCAGAGTTTGTTCCTTTGACCCTGCAGTCTGTCCGTGGGAACCGCAGTCTCTTTGATGGATTTTTTTTTTTTTAATACCTATGCTGGTGACCACTATGAGGATTTGAATGAATGTATAAATCAAGAAATATTCATACATGTGTGAAAAACTTATAAATCATCCCTTGACGTATATAACCAACACCACAAAACGTCTGAACATTTTGTGACCTCATTATTAGGCATGGGGCTTCCCATGGATGGATGAGAAAAATTGGTGTATAATATTGTATATAACATGAAAAACACTTGCATGTGAGCATTATGCAATGCCTGCAAAATAAACTAGAAAAATAAAAATTCTGGCAGTATGTAGTATCAGTGCCTTATTTTGAGCTTAATGTGGCACCTCTTGGTTGTTAGAGGTGCATTATAGGCACATCCTGATATATGATAGCCCTAATTGCAATACCCCAGATCAGCGATGGGGGTAGAAGAGATACCACCCCACCCTGCCTAACGATGGCCAAACCCTGGTTTAACAATGGGTTTTGATTTTTTAAAAACCGATTTTGATTCATTTAAATTTTGTATTTAGGTTGATTTATAAACTGTTTTTAGACATAGGTTAATGATTCAGTCAAACATGGGGTGAATATTTTTGATTTGGGGTACAGTACAGTTTATTAAGTTTGATTTTTTCCAGAGAAGTGAAGTCAGTGAATGTACAGTGAGGTTGGATGAGGAGGAAATGGAAAATGTGAGTGTGTTTAAGTACTTGGGTAGTGTGATGAGTAGGGATGGAAGTTTAGAGGGTGAAGTGCTTGAAAGGGTACAACAAGGGAGAAAGGTTGCTGGTTCCTTGAAAGCAGTGATATGAAACAGGGAGGTGAGCATGAAAGTGAAAGTTACCTCATGACAGTAGTGTGATACCTGCTCTGACGTATGGAAAGTGAAGCTTGGACCTTGTTGGAGGGGCAGAAGTCAAGAGTGAGAGCAGTGGAAGTGAGTTATTTGAGAGGAGCCTGTGGAGTCACATGAAGAGACAGACTGACAAATGAGGAAGTGAAGGAGCGTTGTGATGTGGATGTGATAGGAAGCGTCAGGAGAAACACACTGAGGTGGTTTGGCAATGTGGAGAGGATGGAGAGAGAGACGAAGAGAGTGTATGTGAGTAAGGTGGAAGGGGGGAGAGGGAGGGGGAGGCCAAGGATGAGATGGATTGGAGAGGTATATGAGAGAGCGGGTTGTGAGTTGGGAGCAGGGCAACGAAAAGGCGGGGGATGGGGCAACATGGAGGGAATTTGCTTGTGGCCACCCCTTACGGGATTAAGGCGTCTGGCAATAGACAGATTTTTTCCACACATGATTATACTGTATCCAGATTTTATTTTTGGGTTTAGGTGAGTTGTAAATTTGTAGGCTAAGTTTAGCTTGTTTTAAAACTATTTGGGAGTTAATGTTAGCTAGAAACTTGTTTTTGGACTCATGGGTGGGTTTAGGACTTGGTTGGGGGGGAAACCCAAGGCTCAAAAACACATCCCAATGCTGTACGTGTTTAATCTATCCCGAGATACGATACCCCGCTTATTGCGGGGTTTTTACTTAACCAATTGCATTGTTAAACCAGGGTATGCTTGTAATTAATCTTGTGGTTAAATTATGGTAATTTTCATTGCAACTGTAGATCAGATTGAGGCTTGCAATGCATTCGCCCTGTGGACACGATTGCTTAAACTCAAACTAGTTCTTTATGTGCAGGAAATTTGAAGTAGTGCCTTAGAGCTAAGGGGGAATTGATTATGCTACATAGCCCATTCAGTCTGGTATTTTTTTTAAACCTTTTTACTATGTTTAGACTTCTTGGAAGAGGGTTTTAATGCTGTAACTTACCCCTCCTGTTAAAAATGATAATCAGAAGGTAGCATGAATAAAATGAAAAGCCATGGGAGTTAATGGTTTAACAGTAGGTACAATCCATACATTTGATAGTTGATACAGCCCCCAAAACCAGTAACAAATATTTCGCAACATAGTTTTAAGTTACACAAAAATGCACACCTGTAAATCCATAGGTAACAAGGAACGGTTTCACTTCTGATTCTCCCAGTTTCTTCATAACATACATACTGAACCTAGCATTACTGGTGGCCAAATGTTCTGGCAGTGAAACAGCTTGCCAGTGAATCGTTGTCAGATTTAGCGAAACCACGACCAACAAAACCTCCGGATAATGAAACCTCTGATTACCCATAACAAGACCTTTCCTAAGCTGTTGCTATGAAACTGTCAGCCTGCAATGAGAATAAACTGAAATCAGCATCTGGATTGAGGCATTCTTCCAAAAATTTTTTTTTTTTTAACTGTAGCTGCTCACTGTTTTCAGTACAGGTAGCATCAACTTTCCTATACCATTTCCTTTGAAACCATTAATAATGGAGATGAGTTAGAATGCAGGAGTGTAGTCTACATTGTGCAAAAAACCGTAAAATTGGTCTTACAGTTGGCACTTAATGTTTCATTTAGCTTAACTGGGATAGGGAAGTAACATTGTATTGTATTGGAATAGATGCATTGGTCACAGCAAACTTTGATATACTGTAAATATTTTTCAGTGAGAAAAATATTAACTAGAGCCCATAACTCAGGTTGTGGAGTCATGCTTATTTGCATGTGAATCTGGGAGACTTCAGGCTGAAATAACTCTTCTGCAGTCCACCATCCTCCTTTTGAGGGATAGATACAGAATATTAACTGATAGACTCCTGAGATGGATGTGTTAGATATAGCCTTCATTTCTGTCCGTCAGCATAAGAGTTAACTTGTATTGAGGTTACAAGCATGTTGGAGCCTTTATAAAAGTAAATAAGAGTTCTAAACCATATTTGTACTTCAGGGAAGTGTTGGGGAGGGGCAGCTTTATAGCAAGAGACCACCTCTGTTGGGATGGTGTCTGGCGGTAGACATCCACCGCCACCACTGCCATCGATGTGGGGGAGCAACCTCAGCTGGATACTAAAATGGTGAGTGTCTTTAAAAAGGTTATACTTAATCACGTAGATGCCACTGTTGAAACCTATTTATGAGCATAGTGGAGTGTACTATACAGCTCGTAGTTTTCATTAAATATTGCTATGGTACAAGCTTTTGCTAATTGCCAGTAGGTTGCCAAACTTGCCTAAATAGGTGTTGGAAAGTTAGAATGTACTAAAGCCTATAGTTAAATAGCTTAGGAATTAAATTTGTATGTGCTTCCTTAACCTACATACATACCTTCCTCCTTTACCTGCCTGTCTGTTTATCTGCCAGTTTGTCTTTGTTATGCAAGGAAGAAAGAACCAAAGTATATCTTACTGAAATTTGTTAAAAACTCAGTGTAGCTATATGGAAATTAGTTGTAGTATGGCAGTAAAATGGCAAGTCTGACAGCAGTCATATTTCATCCCTTGCACATTGTTTTACTGAACTACGGTACATAGTTTTAAAAAGCTATTATTTTTGGAGGGGCAGAAGTAAGATACGGCCTTTATTTACCCCTTCACTACAAAAATATCCCCCAACTTGGATAAAACCCAAGGGGTATTGGCAGAAATGAATTAAAACAAGTGACAGGAAGTTCCCTAACACGTCTTCCTTAGCAGTTTATGCTACAAGCTAAACCGGAATCAGCTTGAGCCCGTAGCATATAAAAGGAAGCTCCCTAACATCTCTGCTTAGCAGTTTATTCTACAAGCTAAGCCAGAATCAACTTAAGCCTCTCAGTATTTAAAAAGACGCTCCCTAACACCTCTTCTGTAGCCACTAGGGGCAGCAGTGTTGACAGTAAGGCTTTGTCTTTTATGCAGATTTGTGCTTTTCTAAATTTCATTGGTACTTTTAACTTGCTTAAATAATGTTATTTTGTTCATGCTATTTCCAACTTATTTTCTTCATATACATTTTTAATTGGAAGTTATAGCCCTCATTGGCCTCTAACACTTTTGTAATCTCTTTATAATGCTTATATTTTGTCCTATTCTGTGTTATATAAATCCTTCAGACATAGGTCCTCCCTAAGGTATGAAATTGCCTGGTGGTAACAAGAAAACCAAAACAGAAATTACAGTACTATCCCACTTAACCAGGAAACGTGGGGAATTTACTTTCCTGGTTATTGATTTTTCCAGGACATCTGCTATAATACTCATGCATAGGCTGTATCATTAAAGCATATGCAATACCACTTGTATCCAGGGCCTCCCCCAACAGAATTCATTTGAAACATTATCCTCCAAACACACCATGTAGACTTAACATGTATGATTGCAACGTCTTGCATTAGTGCAAGTAATTATAACCTCTTATACACACCCCATAGACATAAAACATGTGATTGCAGTGTCTTGTGTTAATGCAAGTCCATTTTCTAAGATGCATAACTTCATCTTGAAATTCATTTGCACAGATAAAGAAGATAAAATCTGATTGATAGAAGTGATATGTTTTGTTGGATAAAATTACTGTCCTTTCAATGCCTACATATTAATTATTATTTTGTTGTTGTTGTTGTTGTTGGATAAAATTACTGTGCTTGCAATTCCTACGTATTTATTTAATCTGCAAAACAGCTGAGTGGCGAGTAAAGGATGGGGTGACTGATCAGGTCATGAAGAGATGGGTGGATCACGGCCGTATACAGAACCATGAGCGCGGTAGTTGTGACAGTTATACTGTACACCACTTCTTGCTAGATTGTCAGTGTATCAAAAAATGATCGATTTGTTTCATTAATTTTTTCATGTTTTTATGAATAGAATGATGTTTTACAAAATGACCTTGCCAAGGTACAATGGTTCCTCCTGTTATGCGGCCAGTGTATCGTTGAATTGTTCCATGGGTAAGGGCTTCGTGGGAATGGTACCATAGAAACCCATGTTACGAGGGTAATTGATAGGATGGATCCTAAAATGTTTTCAATTCCCCCTTTTGATTCTTTTGGTAAATTTTAACCCCCCCTCCCCCCAAATCATACCTAATATTTATTGTAGTAAATGGACAACCTCGAGGAACATTACTGGGCAATACTGTATAATGTTTCGTAAACATGCAGAGGGTGTCAGGGTGATGCCACCAGGCTGCCTCCTTTGTATTACGTAATTTAAATAACTACAGTAGTTAACTGCAGTTGGTTCAACACATCTTAGTCTCACCTGTAATATATACTAAAGTATTCTTTGTACCTGTAGCTCCTTGTGAGGAAAGTAATAAAATATTTATGTAAACATGCACACATGCACCCAGTCCTAGTTCATATTGAAACGTTAGTGCTTGGCGGGCCCTGTTTTTGGGGTGGAGATTTAGGGATTTTTCCGTGCAAACAAGATTCCCGCATAACAACAATTAAGGTAGGGTTTCTTTCTCCACGTAAATGGTAAAAACTGCAAATGGAACCTGTGTAATGAGAGGGGTCAATATAATGTTGGATACTGCAAGCTCATGGGTAGTTAGCTGGTTCCTTAAGTTCAGCTGGTGAGGAGTATGCCTTTTTTTAGTGGATTATTAACCTTATATTCATGAACACTTCCTTGAGCTTGGGTCCCCGGGACTACCTACGTTAAATTCTGTCATGTGTTGTGTAATGTTCACCCTTTTCAAGTTAATTGCATATGCCCACCTTTAAGGTGAGCACAGTGCACATAGATTAGTTTGTACATTAGGCATCACAGTGTACAAATCAGTTTCGCAGCAACAGCAGGGAAAGTGCTTCTGTAGTGACTGGCAGCGGTAAACAGACTGTGATTTCAAGAGGTATGAAGGATGACCAGGTTATGAGAGAGGAAAGGAGAGCTGGGAAGGGGATTAACTAGGAACCAACGTTGACCGGAAGTGCCTTCATTTCACATCATATCACTTCAACCAGTCTCGCGGGCTTATCCTGTGTAGGGATGGACATTCAAAGTGAATTATTATACTTTTATTTATATATTTGCCAGTCTGTGAATTTTTCTGGTTGCCCGATACTCCCGGTTATCTGGGTAGTGGATATCCTGGATTTTACTGTACTAAGGGAGAGGTGCTGGGGTAGCGTCTGTAAGAATGAGCCCATCAGAGCCATAGGTCCTTCATAAGTTAGGAAATTGCCCGTTGGTGGCAAGGAAAAAAAAAAAATCAAGGAAGAGGTGCTAGGGGAGTTAAGGAAATAGAAGTACTGTACATCTCAGTTTCAAGTTATCCCTTGGCCAATTTGAAATTTGAACTAGGTGGATTGCATGCTTAAGTTGCCCTTCTGTAGTTCATCCTCTTCCCTTCAGTGGATAGACAGTACAGTAAAACCTCTACAGTTCGGCATAATACATGTGCAAGCCTTACCGAGTTAGCCTATTTGCCGAGTTGTAGGGATGAACTTTAAGTTCCCCCCCACCACACACACACAAAAAAAATGGGAATATGGAAAAAAAAATGGACAAAAACTAAAAGTTTGTACAATAAACAGTAAAAGCTGCCTTACCATGATTCCATGCAGTTGTATGGTGTATTCCAGGCATGGAGGAGGACTTTTGGTAGTTTTTGGAGGTGTTAGGGGGGCTCAAGATCAGTTTTGGCCACACCTTTACTGTACTGTACTTGACACTGTACACTATGCAAAGCACAATTAACACTATAAAGGCCATACTGTAATGTATTTATCACTTGTACTATGCTGGGGATTTAAACACTTAAACATTACTGTACAACTCGGCATCTTACCGAGTTGGAGTGATTTTTGCCGACTCTCTTCCTCTCACATGTGCATTTTTGGGAATTTTTGAATTTTGATCTTTTAAATGAATATTTTGGAGCCATCCCGAGTTGTAGAGGTTTCCGACTTGAAGGATGCCGAATTGTAGAGGTTTTACTGTAGTTGGGGAATGTTTAAATAATCAGGCTGTTAAGCAGCTCTGTTCTCAGGCCCAATGCATGAAGTTCTTCAGCTCCTTTTAACTAGGTTCATTAAATCATATAAAAATCCTTTTGCCAGTGAGTGAATAACTGCTTTCTTTTACCAGCAGCAGTGAGTAATTGTTTACTTCTGCCATTGGCAGTCTTTCATATGCAGTGTCCAGGCATCTTTTGGTGAATGGACCTTGACTGTTAAATTTGTTTGGATTTTTTTTTGTTTTAACTAGTTTTCTAGCATCTTTTCATGTAATACCAACTTCATAGTACTGTTTCTAGGAGTACTTATTTTCAACTTTCAGTTTAACCACAAGTAGAAATATATAGATCAGTAGATATAGATGAAACACAAAGGGAGTATGATAGATTATCTTTAGGTGTATTAGCAATATTTACATTTTTTGTAATGTTAAAAAGTCTTGGCAGACCTAATCCGTAAGCTTGAAACCCACATGTAAATTGACCATCATCATCGTTGTCGTTGTTTAGTGGGTCGAGGTGCTCCCATTGGCTGATATTGCAATTTGTCAGGTGGTTATTACTCTATTATTTACTGTTGTTGCTTGGTGGTAGTGGGTTAAGGTGAACCAGCTATATGTGCAATTGTATGTTAGGTCTCCGTTAGGTATGGAAATATATGCTGTAGTTGGCAGCTGTTTGAACATGTTAGGTGTGTGTTTGTGTATTTAGAGTTGGATAGAGTTTAAATGCCTGGTGGGTTAGTGGGACAAGGTGCTTGGTGACTCAGTGGATATGGATGGCTGGTAGTCTAGTGTTTAGGTGCCTGGGCAACCACAGCTTAGTATTTTAGTTTTGGGAGTGGTTCAGTTCCATCTGATGAAAACAAATCGTTAATATTTTTTTCTATCTTTGCAGGAGGTGAGTTGACTTCTAACAAGTTGGTTGATTGAATATGCTATGAAGGTTGCACCATCAACCCAACTGTTTAAAGGAAAATACATTTTGTTCCAAGAAGATTGGTAATGTGTTAACTGCATCTCTCTTTTTGCTTTAGCTTGGCCCGAGATTACCCTGCTAGTCATGAAGTGCTGTGGAAAGGGTTTAACTTGGGCTGTATAATACCATATTAGTTATAAAGAAGTGCTATGGAAAGGGTTTAACTTGGGCCGTAAAGTACCATGCTAGTCATAAAGAAGTGCTGAGGAAAATGTTTAACTTTGGCCTTAAAATATCATGCTAGTCATAAAGAAGTGCTGTGGAAAGAGTTTAACTTTGGCCTTAAAATATTATGCTAGTCATAAAGAAGTGCTGTGGAAAGAGTTTAACTTTGGCCTTAAAATATAGTGCTAGTCATAAAGAAGTCCTAAGGGTTTAACTCTAATGTCAGATTACCATCTTTGAATCTTCAGTGTGTAGCTATAATAGTAGATTAAAATTAGTGATGCTAGTCACAAAGAAGTGCTGCAAAAGGTTTTAGAGCCATTGCCGCCTTTTAAACTAAGAAGTAAGCTGCTAAAGGTTAAATCTTGGCCAAGTTAAAGTAAAAGAAATGTAGTTGTGTATACAGAAAGTCCTCGTTTGTGCTTGTCACGAAGTGCTGTGGAAAATTAGTTGAAGAACTGTAGTTGTATATACTTTTTTTTTTTTTTTTTTTTTTTTTTTTAATCCAAGTTGTGTAGTCATTTTGTCCTCGGGCTGGTTTATAAGGCAGTCATGAAGTTCATAATTATTTTGTGCCCAGATTTATCTGAACATGAAGATGGTGGTCTGCTGGCTGTCTGCCTTTCACCTGCAGTCTGTTATCATTTGGGAGGATAAGGAGGTATATGACTAGTAACCAAGGAGACTCAAGAAGGCAACCCTTTCCATTGCTTAGTGGGTTAATATGACAAGTAATCAAGGGGACTCCTGTTATTTTGTTATCCATAGGGAGAGAAGTGAGGGAAGTTTTGTTTAACCCCTAATGCGCGGCCAATGGACAGCCCCCCCCCCCCCCGGGTGGCGGCGTTGTATCGCGGTCTGAGTACCTGTAGGAAAATATTAGCCAAAAATCAGAGATTAACCCTAGAACATTATACTTGGTATGGCAGATATAGTAGGACTCGCGCACGTTTGCGGCTGTTGTGTGGCCCGCACCTGTGTACAGTGTTGCCACGTTTTCTATACCGTTATCTCTCTCTCTCTCTCTCTCTCTCTCTCCTGGCGGGAGATGTGAGCCACCCTGAGTTCTTTTGATTCTTTTATAAGTTATTTATAATTGTGCTTTCATTTGTTAATTTGGTTTTGTTATATTTAGTAGTAGATGGAGTGTCAAAGTTACTGTCTGCTGAGAGGTTTGTTACGTTACTGATTCATACACCCCGACGTAGTGGGGTGTGGGTGTAGGTGTGGGTGGGAGTGTGGATGTGGGTTTGTTGGGGTGGTGGTCCAGGGGGGAGGGGAAGTGTGAAGGGGGATTTGACCTGAGACACCCAGGAGGGATTAAGAAGGGAGGGAAGGGGAAGGGGGGGCTGGATTCACCTACCACGTGGTGGGAAATGTGAGCCACCCTGAGTACTTTTGATTCTTTTATAAGTTATTTATAATTGTGCTTTCATTTGTTAATTTGGTTTTGTTATATTTAGTGATGCCGACAATGCATTCAATGCATGCCCCTCTCCTGCCTCTCTCTCTCTCTCTCTCTCTGTAGGGAAGCTATCTGTCAAGGCCACCGACTGGGTGTGGAAGTGTTGCCGTTCGCGAGTGAATAGTTTTTTTTTTTTTTTTTTTTTTTTTTACTTCGGTATTGGCATATGCCTACTATTTTGTCCTACATATTAGCTTATGATTATAAATGTGATTATTCCTCGCCCTTAAAATTATGGTAAAAGCCAGTAAATGTGAGCATTTTTCCCAAGCAACACCTGTACAAGCTATGGTTGGGTATGCGAAGGGGTACGTACTTTATTTTAGGCCAGATTGGGTGTGTAAGTATTGCCACTCACAAGAATTACATGAATTATTTCTTTTACTTTGGATATTGGCATATTTCTTCTTTTTTCAGGCTCATTATCTTATATCCATAACTGTGATATTATTACCCACCCTAAAACTACGCTAAAAACCATTAAAAGTGACTACAATATCTTTTAGCAACACTGTACAATATGTATGCCATGTTTCTGTGTTACTGTATAAATATTTTATGCATAACAAGATTACTGTTGATTCATCCATCAAAATACACAAGTGTAAGTTTTATTCATCTGAATTTATCGAATTTGTGATGCCTTGTACATAAATAGCTTCCGTTTCACATCGCAAGTTGGGGAAACGTGGCACCATTGTACACAGGTGCGGGCCACACCTCGGCCGCAAACGGACGGGATTCCGACTATAGTACTTACATTCAGCTTTCTCCAGAGACAGGTGTTGAGCCTTCGTGGACTACCCAAGGACTTGTGGAGACTTGCAAAGTTGGGTAACAAAATCTTCACTTTCACACCTCCAGTAACCCGGTTTCCCCTCTACCACAGCCTCATTCTGTCACAGTAAACTTTATACTACAATGTACAGGTAGTTTGGAATCCGTATTTGTACAATAAGCACTGAAAATAAGGCTAAAATCAACGAAGCGTACGGCCGACATGCAGTGCGGCGGCGGTCTTCCCATCACTCAACAAACATTTCCATTTTCACAGCTAAAAACATGTATACTACATTATTTTCAATCATATTACTTCCCAAAAGATCACCGCAGCGCGCTTTTTATTCTGCCTTATGCCTGTCACTTTATTCTCGTTCCTGTCGGCCGCTCGCACTGACTCGGAAGAGCTAGAACTCGCCATAATGTCACTTTGAAAGCCTGCGGTAAACTGACGCTAAACAGGGGCAAACCGTGCGAAAAAAAGCTAGTGTGACAACTGGGGAAACAAGCGTTTCCTATTAGCATAAACTGCTTGTGAGAGGAGAGCGCAGATTTACAGTTCTGAGCAGTCAGAGCGCTGCCATGTATCACAGCCAGGCTGGCCGGGCCGTGGTGGTGGTGGGGGGGGGGGGAGTGGGGAAAAACGCGATACTTGGCAACAACGGAGGTCAGTAGTACAAAGGTAAAGTATGCTAATTGTAGCTAAAGGGTGGTGGTACTGATAGACAATACCAGCTGGAACATCCTTGCCCGCGTTTATTCAAAATTAACTCGAATCGCAAACGCGATGCTCCGCCGTTATGTCCCTTTTCGGCGAGCGTTGCAAACGCAACGCCCCGCATTTTAGGGGTTAATGAGATTGTGAATTGAGGGACTAGTTGATCAACCCCAGTCTGGCCAAGCAGACCCATCAACCACAGGCAAGGAACGTCTTGCAGGGCCACCGCATGCAGTGAACCAGTGTTCGCCTTGTGGCTGACAGCGAGGTGTGGGAAGTAGTGTGGAGGTTTGGTTCCTGGATGGATGATGCATGTGCATCTCTACCCAGTTACCATGGGCACCACAGTAGGCTTCACATCACTGTTATATGGTTACCACACAGCATTGTAAATGGTTTCCCGGGTTGCAGGAAAACATAAGGCATGTCACCTGGTGTAGAACCACCTGAAGTGGAAAGTAGAAGCAAAAAGTGTCCGGAAGGAAAAGGAGAAGTATGGAGAGAGGACACAAACAGAAATAAGGATAACGTTGAAGGAAGAAGTAGGCAGTACTAAGTGCAACCTCGAAAGTTTGGAAACATCTAAAATTGATACCCTTATTTATGGAATTTTAATTTTTATTTCGCAAAATTAGCTCACAAATGACCACAGACTTGCATATAAAATTGACAGATACAGTTTTGTGGTATTGATGACCTCACTGTAAAGTATCTGGTCACCCATAATAAAATTTTATTGTTCCTAGTGAAGGAACTATTCTTTGATTCAGTTTTACTGTACAGTATTCAGATTTCACCATAATTGTGGCTTCAAAAAGGTGTACTAGCTTTACTGACTAGTGCTGTGCTTTGAAAATAAAGTATGCAACATAACAATCCAACCACAAGTATGTAGTGTGTGTGCGTGCATGTGAAAATTATGGTGATGGAAACAGTCATCTATGACATAGTAAAAGTACTCAGGCCTGTACTGACTGTAACTAGAGTAACTCTTTGCACATGTTCTCAGAGATGATGGTAGTGATAACATTACAGTGTAATTGTAACAAAGCAATTTAAGATTTTTAAGGTCTGTGTTGAGCAAAATTACATTTAATCTCTTGTAACCATGCAACACCACTTGTCAGACGTCATCAGCTAAGGAATTTTACTCAGTTTTAACATAAGCATAATTGCTGGTAGGCAGCAGTTTATTATAATTCTCTAAGATTATTTGCATCATTGAGAAACCACTGTGCAGTCTATAATTGGACATACAGAAGATAAAGAATATGCCCCCCAAAATTATAGTTTGCAATGAGTATTATACTAATAATTACGTTAAGGGATAAGAGTTTGAAGCAAGCTTGATAGGCCATAGTACAATGCATTTGTCAGAAGCATTATAACCAGAGAAATGCTTTATATGCTGTTCAAATTTTTTAAAAGTTCAAACAGTTTGTGGACAAAAGCACTTCGATTTTTTGAGGTTGCACTATACTGTATCAAGTGGGTGGTGATGGTCACAAGCACTTACCACCTGAGGGACTAGTAACCGAGGAGACTCATGAAAGCAAGTCTCCTGTGTCTATAGTCGTACTGCTATACCACATAGATATGACTAGCAACGAAGAAGACTGTGCCACCTCATGAAGGCAACTTTCCCCATTGCCTACAAAATTTCATTGTTATAACATGTTTTCAAACCTGACTGATCCCTATTCCCTTTTGTCTTGGTTGATGGCAGTGTGTATTCAGATTGGAGGGTTGTTGTGTAAACAAAAGTGAGAATATCTAGGGCTGGTGGCATACTATCAAAGCAGAGGGAGTGTGGCCATGTGTGGTTTGCCACATGGGTATGGGAAATAACTGCATCTTGTTAAGTGTTTTTGATAAGTGGGTGCCTAAGAGATGTGTTAAGAGGTAGACAGTGAAAAATGCTTTGGTGTGTGGTTTGTTTGGGAGAGCATGCAGAGATTGTCAGGTGTGAAAGGAATAATCTTGCTGGTGAATGTCTTGAGTGTATGGAATTGTTGTTATTTTGGGGACACGTTATGCGCTGGAGATGGGACTAGTGTTAGCTCCATGGATAGGGTAATGAGTGGTTGGAGGGAGTTCAGGGAACTGTTGCCACTCCTGACACTGAGAGGACTTTCCCTCAGTTGTAGTGCTGAGGGATCTTTGTATGTGGTATATGTTAGGAGTGTAATGGTGTATGGTGGTAAGGCCTGTGTAGTGAAGGAAGAGGATATTCGTAGGCTTATACATAACTGATAGTGATAAGAGTTGTTTGTAGTGCTTCCTTGAATGACAGGCTTTGGGGAAGGTGGTTGTTAGGATTGTGACTGAAGAATTGAGAGGAAGGATGGGACTTGAATATATTGGTGGTGTGATGAGAAGGGTATACTGTATTGAGATGCTTTGGGTATGTGCAGAGGATGGAAGATGACAGCTGGGTGAGAGGTGTAAATGTTCAGGGTTGACTAGTGAGAGGCAGACTAAAAAAAGACCTGAGATGAAGTCATGTGAGACCTCAGGGATCAGGGACTGAACAGGGAGACTGGCAGAGGTTAAGTAGCATGGAAAGTTGCCATTAGGTGGCCAAGGCCGACACAAGCATGTTGGAGCCGTTATAAATGATAAGAAACTAAACGAAATAACCAGGGGGTCAGATGCATACCTTAAAAAATTGGAATCATCAAACAGTGCAGCCCCCTGCCCTCCCCCTCCCCCCCCCCCCTTTTTTTTTTTCCGGCTGAAAAGTGTACCTATAAAAGCCTAATCAGGGTACAAAATTGTCATTACCAGTTGTATGACAGGAATACCGTTAGTTTAGACCATACCTGTGACTTTAAATGAGGACATGTGTACAGTGCTCGTCAGAAGTATGGGGCGCCCTGCGTCCCTCCTGAGAAACAAACCTTTCAACATTGAAAAAACATATAAATAATGCATTTTATTTACCTTTAGTGCTTCGTAGGGTAGCCTTTACGTTTCTTCACGGACCTGAGACGTCTTGGAAGTGAAAGGGCGAGGCTCCTGAGGTGCTGGAGGGGTATTTTGTCCCAGGAGTCACGAATGGCGGCTTCCAGCTTAGGCAGAGAGCTCACGTCCTTCCCTTGGAGACTCTTCTTTACGAGGTACCAGAGGTTTTCAATCGGGTTGAGGTCTGGGCTATTTCCTGGCCAGTCTGTCATGAATGATACCTCGCAGTCACGAAGCCAATTGGTGACCGATTTGGCCTTGTGAGCAGGTGCACCATCCTGCTGAAACACTCGTGCACCTGTTAGCTCGAAGGAGTCTGGTAAATGATCACACAGAAGCTCCAGGTAAACATCCTGATTCACTCTGAGGTTCTTGGGAAGTACAACAAGCTTCCCCAAACCCTTCCCTGAAAAACAACCCCATACCATGAGTGAATCAGGATGTTTAACTGTGCTTTCTACATACCGTGGGTCAAGTGGGTCACTACCTTTGCATGCTCCTCTGTTACAGGTAACACTAAACGTTGCCTCATCAGACCACAACACTGACAACCATTGCTCCTCACCCCAATTTAGATATTTATTAGCAAAGGCAAGCCTACGAATTCTCTGGCTGCTAGAGAGAAGAGGCTTTTTCACAGCCCTGTGACTTGTGTAACCAAGCTCATGCACCCTACGAGACACTGTTCTCACTGACACCTCACCAAACACTTCTGGGTTGCTCTCCTTAATTTTCCTTGCACTCACACAAGGATTAAACTCCACTGCACGTTTTAAAACATTAACAGACCTTGGGGAAGTTTTCCTAGGCCTACCAGACCTCGGTTTCTTTGTGGGAACTTCACCACTGTTTTCCTCCCGAAACCGCGCACACCAACGACGCACTGTCGATCGTCCCACACCAACCAATTCACTAATTTCCTTTGTCTGGTGGCCTGCCTCCTTTAGAGCAATGATCTGGGATATGATTTCACTCGATAGTTCACGGATAGGTGCCATAACAAAGTTTTGAAGGCCAAAACACTGCGGGACACTCGGTAAAAAATGGCGCAATTTGAGAGGGACACTCGGCGGAGTTCCTCTCTCTCAGGCAGCCCGTGGGCAACTGAGGCGGGAACCAACCAGCGCGTCAGAAGGCCTCAGGCTACCGTGACGTCATGCTCGGAGCTCAAACTTGTGGCTCAATTCTTACCCCCAAAAATGGGGTGATTCTTTTTGGGCCATAAGTATTGCGCGCCCGGCGGACATCGCTGAATACTTCTGACGAGCACTGTATATGCACTCTTTATTTGTGGATGTGGGAGCATGTTTTGGCCATTCAGTCTGACCCTGTGATTTTTCCGTTCTTCTCTAGTGTAGATTTTAGTATATTGCGACCCTCATGATCCCACATGCATTACTTACATATTTGTATGTGCTGACCGTATAATATTTCTATATTGCAGTAAATGATTATTATAAATGCTTTACTGTTCTATCTAGTGAGTACATTTTTTCACATTAAAGTTTTTTGTAATATGAAAAAGTTTGATTTTGACAAGGCAGTTGTAGAGTTTGGTATTTTGGAGGTAGTAAAATTAATTGTGCTTTTGAAAATTTTAGCATGTTTTGCCAATGAGTGAAATATTTTTGTGACTTTTAATCAAAATAAAAAACACAACCTGAGAACTGCATTTTAAAAAAATTCATGTTCCCGGTGCATACAAAAAATTATTTGAAACTCCTCGACATTTTGCTGTAGTGGCACATAGTGATGCAGCATGCCAGTTTTTATTCCCCATGACTACAACTGTTGCATGTTTATCTTAGTTCTGTTATGTCAATGGTCACTTATCCTCTGAAATGCCTGCTTGCATCCCTTCATCACTCTGGCGGGTGCATAGCACCTGTCTAGCAGCAGCCCCTTGTCCCATTTCTGTCCAGCTCTCAATGCAGGAGTTGACTATTACTCCCATTCCTTCATGTATGCAACAGGTTAACTTTGGAACTGCCTTCCTCTTCACATCCTACTGCCTATGACCCTCCAGTCTTTTAAATGTTGTGTCCAGGCCTCTCAAAATTAATTGATCTCGAATTAGGCTCAAAACTTTTTGTTTTTTGTTGGATGGAAAAATTTTCAGGCTTTCTAGGAATATGTTGCTTCTTCCTTGCATAAATTAATTTTCATTTAAATCATTGTGGGAACAACGTTGCCTAAAGCTTATGTGCTGTAGTGTTCACCTGTCATGTTGGACTTAAGGGCAGGATCAGCACACAGATTTTTTATATACTTTATTAGTTGCTTACTTACACCAGACCATGAGTGATAAATTTAAATTTCAGTTCTTCTTGGTATCGTGTCTGTTTATTATATGATCAAGAAATTAATAAGGAGTGTAAAGAGTAGGAGGCTGTCCATAAAAGCCTAAGCCAACCCTTTTTTCGAAATTTTTGAATGGGAACTGTGTTAAAGGCGAGACATGTTACTTCATAACGTGTAAAATATCTAACTTGCGGCCTTTATTATTAGTGGAGTGAAGGTGTTTTACTAAGGAAGACCTGTTATTGGTTGATATGTTATGCCTGCAGTCCACATCTTAGTCTAGTCTGAAGTAGGTCATTGTTGTCTTTCGCTGCAATAATTAGAGAGGAGACCGAGGATGATGGAGAGAGAGAATTAACTTGGAGAGTGTGTGTGAGTGAGGTGGAGGGGGAGACTGAGGATGAGATAGAGGGATGTGGTAGGGGTATATGAGAGAGGATGATGTAAGTTTGGGGGGGGTGGAAAGAGACCATCTAGGAGTGTATGTGAATGAGGTGGAGGTGAAAGAAGAGACGGGGGGGAGACTGAGGGATGGAGTGGAGAGATATATGAGAGGGGGGTGAGTGTTATATGGGGGAATGGAGAGTAGGAGACTATAGTCTCACCAATCTTAAACCCAGGTTTGGGTGGAGTCTGGCGGTGGGTGCAGCCATGCCATACTTCCTAAACGAGCGATGAGTAGATTCTGTTATATATGTAATAGGCATCACAGATAGGTACACACATACTAATACAATATAAACGTAAGTATTCTAGCATATAAAAGGAAGGTAAACGTGTAATGCATATGGCTCTTGTACATCAATAAAGAAACGTGGCATACATATTTTACAGTGGTGCTGAAAAATATGTAGTTACTTTTACCGACTTTCACGGTAGTTCTAAGCTGGGTAAGTAATGTAACAATTACGTTTATAATATAATTTGAAGGAATCAGTAGAACATACGCTATTTTCTTAATAGAAATAAATAAGTTAAAACACTCACGAGCGGCAACACCAGGCCCATACTGGGAGTTAATCCATTGGAGGGAGATTTAAGCTTCTGTCAGGTGCTTCCACTATTCACTTTCTATGTTGATGCAGACACAATGGCAGCTACGCCAACTCGCTCGCATCTACATAGTCAAGCCAAAGAAATGGCCTTCAACGTAAGCCAGTATTTTCTGCAGGAGAAGCAGTACGGAGGAATTTTCGATGATGTGTCAAGGGCAATTCATCGAACAGCTGCAGCAACAGGACTTAGCAAGAGCAGGATTGAAGCAATACGCAGAGAAGCAAGAGATAATGAAGAAAACAACTCTCCAGAGTTTACGTCTCCCAAGAAAATCACTCTCACCTCTTCTGATGAGGAGGATTCATGATAATTTCTTACATGCTGTAAGAGAAGAGGAATAGGCCTATCGGGGAAACCTCTTAAAAAAAAAAAAAAAAAAAAAAAAAAACGCGCCGTGACTTTTACCTCTTGGGTGGTGTGGAAAGAAAGTCTAAGTTTTAATATGTAGAGTGTAATTTAAAGGCTATAACCAGGTAAAAAATCATAAATTATATGAGAGAGAGAGAATGCGACTTTTAAATTCATTATTTTGATTATATTTATAACTTAAACTAGTTTGTCTTTACACACACACACACACACACACACACACACACACAGAAGTGGGTGAAGTCATGTCAGGCCAGGTGGCGAGATGGGAGCGGACGAACTCTAACGGTGTCAGGTCAGCCACTAGCCAATGAGAGTATAGGAAACAAGGCAACGCTGTACGCCGGGAAATCCCCGGCTAGACTCCACCCAAACCTGGGTTTTAGATTGGTGAGACTATAAGAGAGTTTGTGATTGACGTGGAGGAAGAGACTGGAAATGAGATGGAGGGATGTAGTGGAGAGGTATATGAAAGGGGGAAGAGAGAGGGGTGTAAGTTGGAGGGAGGGCAGTGATATAGCTAGGGACAGGGAGGCAGTTTGTACCCCTATAGGATTAGTGAACTTGGCTATAGGTAGAGATTTATGGCTTGTCCACACCTTCACCTTTTCGGTTATAGTAATTTGGCCTCAAGTTGCATATTTTTACAGATTTGTTTGCTGAGATTATACTTGGAACACTGAACTCGGCCTAAAGTTTAAACCTTTCCAACCTGAGTTATAAGTTGTAATAGTCTCAAAACATGATGCTAGTCACAAACATTGTGAGAAGGATTTAAGTCATTGCATTCTTTCTATGCCGCAAGTTGTGCTAGCTGAAAAAGAATGAAAAATTGGGCCAAGTAACAGTGAAGAGTATAAACTTGTTAGGTTCAGTGCAATGTGATTTTGTTGATGGATAATAAACATGCATCACAACCAGTGCATGTTCGTGTATTTGAACCTCTTCAGTACTGTGATGTCTTTTACCAGTTTGTTGTTGCTACATCCAGCTTGTTATTAAGGTTTATTCTTGCTGCTGCCACACTATTTTATTCAGCTTAGGAAGGAATTCTCGCACCATCCCTCCCTGCCTTACCCCTCCAGTGTGAAGTCACTCCCTTGCCATACCCAGACATGTGCTCCCATACCTGCTATTCTTGCCCTCCAGTACATCTCTCCCTTAAGCTGAGTAAAATTGTGTGGTATTAGCAAGCATCAAATGTCCTTGTACTGAAGAGGTTAATTGTGCCTACTCAGTCCGTTGATGTGCCATTTTGAATTATTTGATATTTGTATTGATCTTTAACATGCCTTAATGCAAACACATAGTGCACAGTGTGTTTAGCAATCAATGCATGTTAATAAAGCCCTTCTCATGCTTTGAGTGCCATGTTTCTTTGTATAGCTATGCTCGGCTTATAGCTGAGTAGAGCAATACGAGACATGGCATATTCAAAGTGCTGAGCAGGGCACGCTCCTGGAAGCATCTAGGGGAGCAGCGGCGAACCTATCTCAATAAATGAGCCACGAAAATACGGACCAGCAACCCTCACACCTTGGGTTACCAGTCCTTATTTCTCTGGCCCATTTATCGAGATAGGTTATTTTTTGACCTCCACCACTCTTCTGTATATCTTGTGGAAATAAAACCAATGTATTATTACAATGTCTTTATTATATACCTTTCCTTTACATTTTTTTTTTTTTTTTTTTTTTTAAAGGGTGGACTTTGAAAAAATATCAAAGAATAATACCAAAACATATATGTATAGTATGAAGGAGAGATCACTTCGTACTATTCATATATGTCTTGGTATGATTCACTTTGATATTTTTTCAAAGTCCACAATTTGTACACATTATGAAGGAGAGAGCAATTTGTGCTATATATATATGGAGAAACCAACTGATTAAAAAAAAAACATTAAAACATGACTTAGTAACACAGCAGCAACATGACTTGGGGACTTGGTACAGTATCAGCAACGTGACTTAGGGATTTTGTACAGTATCGCCAACATGACTTAGGGACTTATAAACAGATGCTACCATAAACATATGTTCACAAAAGATACACTTTGCTTGTGATTTAATTATTACAGAAGCTAAAAAATTATTTAACATTGAAATATGTAAAACAATCCATATATATATATATATAAACTTATATTACATAAAGACCAAAGAGAGGGAAGAAGCACGGGCAGGGCAGGGCAAGATTGCAAATTAGGCACAGCAAAGGTGCAGGGCAGGGAGGGAAGACAAGAGCAGGGCAGAGTAAGGTGCAAATGACAGGAAGGGCAAGACAGGGCATAGTAAGGGTGCAGAACAGATCAGAGCTAGGACAGTATGACAGTGATGGAAGGACAGGAATGGGTTGTCAGGACAGGACAGGATAGGGATAACAAGACAGGATAGGTAAGGGGGGTGGTGGTGGTGGGAAGGTTGGTTGCGTGGTGGTGGTAGGGTGGGTTGCAGGGCAGTGGTGGTGGTAGGAATGTCGGTTGCATGGTGGTGGTGGTAGGAAGGATGGATGTGTGGTAAGGTGAGGAGGAGGAGAAGAAAGGGCAGTGGAAGGAGGGAGGAAGGCTAGTACAAAAAAGTAACTATTTGAAATACAAAAACACAGAAAATAACACTCATTTGTTTTTGTTTTTCATTTAATTCTGGCAAGAGGTATCATTAGTTTAAGCTTCAGAAATTGCTTGTTAGTGGAAAATAATAATAATAATTAATAATAACAACAACTAACTGAAACCCCTATCAGTAACTCATCATTAAAGACACTTTCTCTAAGCACAGTCTCTCTCTTAATCTGTCAGTCAAAATACAAACACTTCACAAACTTCTTATTCTCAAAAGTGTGTTGTGAAACATCAAGGTTAATTCATCAACAGATATCACTAATTTAAGTTTAGCATTCATAAATATCTTGTTACGTGCTGTCTTGAATATGATCCTTAAATGCTTGAAAAAAATTCTCTCTTGCTTGTACCTAACCCTAACTTCAAGCAATGTTCACCTATCAGCAATTTACAGGAATATATATCGATTATTAAATGGGGAATTACTTTTTGCCAGCATTATACACAAATGAAACTCAGAAAGTACACATATTCTGTTTGTAATAGTGTGGAAAATGTGCCTTTAGATCTCTGATGATGTATTTAAATATATTTCAATCCTATTCATAATATATATATATATATATATATATATATATATATATATATATATATTGTGAAGTGCAGAATAACTTGAAATTCTGAGATTATGACGGGCCTGTAGAAGTAGTTCGGTATTTTTTTAACGTTTGTATCATATCGCCAAAGCTAGGAATAGCGCCGCTACTATTTTAATAGCAATAGTGGTTACACCATTACTTTTTTTTAGCCAGTAGCGTAACTGAGAACGCCACTATTTTTTGCCTGTACTCATCCGTTACCACGCTCCTCGCTACTCACACGATGAATACTGGTCTGGAGTCAGTGAGTACATACAGATATGCCGACGTTTGGTTGTATTTATTTCTATCTATCTATTGCCAGACGCCTAAATCCCATTTGGGGTGGCCATAAACAAATCGCCTCCATGTCACCCTGTCCCCTGTCATTTCACTGCCCTGCTCCCAACTCACACCCCCCTCCCTCATATACCTCTCCACCCCATCCCTTCATCTCATCCTCGGCCTCCCCCTCCCTCATATACCTCTCCACCCCATCCCTTCATCTCATCCTCAGCCTCCCCCTCCCTCTTCCCCCCTCCACCTCACTCACATACACTCTCTTCGTCAGTCTTTCACCCTCCATCCTCTCCACATGGCCAAACCACCTCAGTGTGTTCCTCATAACGCTTCCTATCACATCCACATCCACACCACAACGCTCCTTTATATCCTCATTTGTCAGCCTGTCTCTCCATGTGACTCCATATGCTCCTCTTAAATAACTCATTTCCACTGCTCTCACTTTTGACTTGTGTCATTCCAACAACGTCCAAGCTTCACTTCCGTACGTTAGCGTTGGTATCACAATACTGTCATGTAGTAACTTTTTCACTTCCATGCTCACTTCCCTGTTTCTTATCACTGCTTTCAATGAACCAGCAACCCCTGCTTTACCCTTTCAAGCACTTCACCCTCCAAACCTCCATCCTTACTCATCACACTACCCAAGTACTTAAACGTACTCACATTTTCCAATTCCTTACCATCCAACCTCGCTGTACATTCACTAACTTCACCTCTCTCAAAGACCATCACTTTACTCTTCCCTACATTCACCTTCAGATTCCGTTTCTTACACACTCTCCCAAACTCATCCACCAAGCCTTGCAGCTCCCCTTCGTCTTCACTCAACAACACAGTATCATCTGCAAAGAACAGTACAAGGAGTTTCCAAACACTATCCTCTCTCACCAGGGCCACTCCAACATCCACTATCCTACCTTGTACCTCTTTTATTACCCCATCCATGTACAGATTGAACAACCATGGAGACATGACACATCCCTGTTTCAACCCAACTTTCAAAGAGAAAAATTCACTTAGTTCACCATCCACACGCCCTGCAGCCTTAGCACCATCATACATACACTTCACAGCATTCAACAACTTCTCCTCTACTCCATATATTCTTAATACTTTCCACAATCCTTGTCTATCCACCCTGTCATGTGCTTACTCCAAATCCATGAAAGCCGCATACAACTTCTTTCTCTTCTCTAGAAACTTGTCCACTAAAGATCTAAGAATGAATATCTGTTCTACACAACCTCTTCCCTTCCTAAAGCCTCCCTGTTCTACTCCAACTAATTCCTCTGTTCTTTCTCTAACTCTGTCAATAAGTATCCTACCATACACTTTTCCTATTATACTAAGAAGACAAATGCCCCTATGATTACCACACACTTCTTTTTCCCCTTTTCCTTTGTACAAGGGAATAATTATACCTGACTTCCAATCCTCCGGGACTCTACCTTCCTCCCAGGCCAATTTGCACATCTTCCACATCCATTCTACTACTACCTCTCCCCCATGTTTCAGCATTTCACCACACACTCCATCAATTCCTGGGGCTTTCCCCAATTTAGCTTTCTTCATTGCTTCCACAACTATCCTACTGATTTCTTCCTGTTTTCTCACCTCCCTCCTTCTCCCAGCCATTCTCCAGCCACTTATACTCGCATTCCTTCCATCCTGTATGTTCAACAATTCCCTAAAGTGTTCTCTCCATCTGCTCACTTTTTCTCCCTTCTCCACTAGTAATCTACCATTTTTATCTTTCACTCCCCTGCTAACTTCACTTCCATCCTGTCTTACTCTCTTCACCTCTTTCCAGAACATTTTCTTACAGTCCCTCCACTTTACACTCAAATTCCTTCCAAATTCCTCATCCACTCTCTTCTTACTCTCTTACTAATCTTTTCACCTCTCTCTTTCTACATATAACTCTCTCTTCCGCCTCTCAACTTCTTCCACGCCCCTATTCTCATCCATTCATTGTATGCTTTCTTCTTTTGTGCCACAGCCTGTCTCACCTCTTCAGTCCACCACGCTGTTCCTTGCACCCCCCTCCGTCTTCTCTTCATCCCACACACCACATCACATACTGCACATATTTCTTCTGTAAATATCCTGCACACACCTTCCACGTCCCTCATCTGCTCCAATTCATATTTGCCCAATCATTCCTCCACTTCTCTCTTATACTTTGCCTTTTTCTCATCCTCTTGTAACCTTTCCACTCTCCTTGCAACTGCTCCTTCCTCTCGTCTTTCCCTTCTTCTATTTCTCCATCTTACTTGGATCCTAATTCTGGCCACCACCAAGTAGGGGTCACAAGGTCCACTCCCCCAACCTCTATAAACTCTTGCATCCATTACACATCTTCGCATCCTTTCATCCACACACACATAATCAATCATTGCCTTCCTTTGATTCAGTTCACCACCCACCCTTCTCATCACTCACCATGTATACCTATGGATCATTTTATGCCTGAAGAGGGTATTGGCTATCACCAATCCCCTTCCAGCACAAATGTCCACTAACGCACTGCCATTCTCATCTGTCTCAGCAGGCACACCCCACTCACCAACTATTTCATCCACCTTCACGTTCGCTACTTTACCATTCATATCACCGATCAAAAACACTCATTCCTTCCAAACTTTTCCATGCACACTTCCACATTTGTCCAGAACTCTTCTCTCACTCTGCTAGCACGATCTTGCGTTGGCGCACTGTCACGGGGTTTTTAAAATATCACGGTAATTTTGAAATATAAATGGTTAAATATTATTTAATTTGATAATAATATTCAATAATATTGAAGAGCAAAGACAATGATTGTCTTGCTACATCAAGCAACGATTACTTTACGCTGACTTGCTAAGATTCTCAAGAACGAGAATTTATAAACTTTCTCAACAGTACACAGCAGAGACTAATTACTCACAATTGCTGAATTACTGTACTGTTAGCCTCTGGAGAAAGTTACATCACCCCTGACAATAAATAACTAATACTAATAATAATAACATCAGGTTCTTGCTGATGCATTAACTCCTGGCACAACGGATTTTAAGTTAATACAACAAGACTGGTCTAAGTACCAGTTATGAATAGTAAAACGTTTATGCAAGCTAGGAGTTATGTGGGAAATAAGCTTAATTCGGAGAAATGAAACACGAGTTTACTTTACATGAAGCTCAAGGAAAAGAACTGTTAAATTTATTAATTACAAAAAAATAAATTTAACGTTACATTTCAAATCAAATCAATGAGACGCACTCACTCACTCTCACAAAAGCTAAATACTTACGCCTAGGGAAAAACACCTTAACTAAGCTCTTAAAACTACAAAATACACAAAAGAAATACCAGTCGATGAATACTATGTATCACCACTAAGGTGGGAGTACCGGGATTAACTGTACTAATGGAGCTTGGGGTGCTAGCTGACCTCTCCACTTCTGAGCACAGACCCTTTCTCCGTCACAGCAAACACAAGACTGAATTCAAATAATGCCTAAGCAGGACGCACAGGCCACCGGAAGAAGGCGTGGCTAACGGTTGAATGAGCAGGGGCGAACAATAAAAAACAATAGTATCGCTCAGTCGCGCACTTAGTGACGTGCATCAAATCGGTCACCCCTGAAAACGGTGACGAATTATTTGAAAAGTATACCCCGAAATGGAGAGAGAAACGGTTAACTGAGCGATACACAGTGAGTTTTCCACTAATAGTTCGTGGCTTCTCACAAAAAGGAAATGTCGCGAATTGATTCGTGACATTACGCCCCATGAAAATTAAATCTTTCTTCCTTCAGAAGAAAGATTTCAATATACATACATATAAATCCTAACTCAGTCACACAAGATTCACACTATGGTGTGTGTGCTATCCTGCTACAGGAGAAAATCGCAGTCGCCAGTGAGTGAAAAAACCTCGTATTTACGTTAATAGAAGCAAGCTTGAGGGAAAAACTCCGTGACGACGGTGAAAATCCTGTACTCAGGTCAAACTGAGCGAAAATTCGCTACATTTACACTGACAACTAATTGTTGTGTAGCGTGGTGTATGTAATACGCGGTGTAGGTGTGACAGTTGTAGTGTAACTGTACCTACGTGTAAAATGACACAGTAAATAATATGGCGACGACGAAGGCAGAGGAGAAGAGGCGGCAGCGTGCGGCAGACGATCAGCTGGCCCGCACAGCAAAACTGCTACACCCATTGCTGAACCTGCAAAACCAATTAAGGTGGAGCATCAAAAGTGTCAATGAGACAAAATTCTTATTATGTTACAATTACTCTCTCTGGCTAGCAGTCAGTACATGCTATGAAAAGTACACTCGAGGTCGCCATTAATTATAGCACACGATTATGGTCGGCAAGTTGAGAATCCCTGTGCAAACTCGGGTCTTCCATAGCCTCGAACCACACACGGGTCCTCAACCTGTGCCCTAACCTACAGTACTTATATTAATATCGGGAAGCTGAGAATCCTTGTGCAAACTTGGGTCTTCCATAGCCTCAAGTCGCCTCTGCAGAGTTCTCACTTCCCCCTTAACCTACAATACAATACTTATATTAGTACCGGAAAGCTGAGAATCCTTGTGCAAACTTGGGTCTTCCATAGCCTCAAGTCGCCTCTGCGGAGTTCTCACTTTAACTTCCCCCTTTAACCTTCAGTACTTCTATTAGTACCGGGAAGCTGAGAATCCTTGTGCAAACTTGGGTCTTCCATAGCCTCAAGTCGCCTCTGCGGAGTTCTCTCTCGAACTTCCCCCTTAACCTACAATACTTTTATTAGTACCGGGAAGCTGAGAATCCTTATGCAAACTTGGGTCTTCCATAGCCTCAAGTCGCCTCTGCGGAGTTCTCTCTCGAACTTCCCCCTTAACCTACAGTACTTCTATTAGTACCAGGAAGCTGAGAATCCTTATGCAAACTTGGGTCTTCCATAGCCTCAAGTCGCCTCTCAACTTCCCCCTTAACTTAAGGTACATAATATGCATGTACAGGCCCTGGACATACTGTGTCCTGTGGGGCCAATGGGCGAGACGTCAGGTCTGCACCCACTTCACCACTACCCTGTCTCTCAACTGACTCAGAGATTACAGGTGTAGTTACAAATGGCACAGGAAGGGCATGTCCCTGATTAGTGGTGATACTTTGGCACACACTGCAGGAACGGACATAACTATCTATGTCCCGTCCCATCCCTGGCCAGAAAAAGTCAGCTCGGATACGGCCCTGGGTCTTCCTTTTGCCCATGTGACCTCCTGAGACTGAACAATGACCCCATTGTAACACTGCTAGGCGGTACTCGGCGGGAACGACAAACTGCAGTCGAACCTCGCCCTCGGGTGTTCGTGACTCACGGTAGAGCCGTCCTTGTTTACGAAGGAACTTGGCTCGACCTCCCCGTGAATACGTAATCACTCGACCCTTTTGTTTGTTCCGCACGGTAGCAAGTGTCGGGTCAGAATGTTGTTCTTGCACAACAAGTTGACTACACATCAGATCTTGCGGCGATTCAATGATCACTGGGGTGACACAGTCTGGAGCCTCAGTCATGGCTCGTGTTACCGCAGCAGCCGAAGTCTGAGTAGCGTCATCGGAGCAACTATCCTTGACTCCATCAATATTGCCTACTATAAAGTCAAATAGAGGCTCTGGCATGACAACTGCAAGTGTCATACCAGTATAAAATGGAGATGCCACCTGGATACATGCCTCAGGGAACAATCTCACTGATCCATCAATAAGCTTTGCATGGATCTGTCGACCTGTATATACTGCTCAGGCCGAACTAAACTCTGCTTAACAGAGCAACCTGAGGAACCATTGTCTCTCAGGACCTTCACAGGAATGCCTCCCACAAACCCTGGCTGAACAAGGAAGGTACTGTCACCTGTGGGAGGGCCTGTGGAGGAAGCAGCTAGCCACTCATGAGGCTGCTGAATTGATGTGGCAAACATTGTGCCTTGAGGGTTATATACTTGAGATGGAACATTGGCCATCTGTGGAGGGGGGTTCACTGTCACTGTGGGACTAGTGAACTGTGGGGAAGTACCCACACTGGTAGGGACGTGACCACCGTGCTGCTGCTGAGGAATGAAGGCTGCATTTGCTTCCTGCCTCTTTTGAGCTGGTGGTGAAAAAGTTTGTCCCGACGGTCGGTTGCGTGGCTGATACTGCTGCTGGTTGGGGTGCTTGTTGTACCTCTTCCACTCAAGTTTCTGAGTGTTTTGCCCCTGGTCCTTCCACTGCGGTTTTGGACCTTGGCCATTATTCTGAGAACGGCCTTGGTGCTGGGATTCAGTCTGAGACGGCTTCCCAGACTTATCAGGTTTTCTGTTCCAGGTGTTTTGCTTACGAGCTTGATACCCGTATGCAGTAAAGAATGCGTCAGCCTTCTCTGCCATTTGGCTGGCATCTTTCACCTGGCAGATCTTAAGCTGTGCTATGAGCTCAGCAGGCCACGACCTCTCTAGCTGTGTACGCAGCATAAGGTCAATTATCCCCTCACGCGTGGAAGGAGTTTCATCTTTCTCCATCCACTCATTTAAGTAAGCTGTGAGACGATCAAGGAACTGAACAGCTGTCTCCTTGTCTTGGAGACGAGCTCGCATGAACTGAACTTTGGCGTCGTCTACTGTGAGACCATACGCCTTAATGAGTGCAGCTTTCATCATCTCATATGTGAGATTGTCTCCACGAATTCTGTGGAGAATATCGAGGGCAGGGCCCTCAAATGAGGCTAAGAAACTGAAGCCGCTTAGCTGCCTCATCCAGTTGATATAAGTCTGCCATGTCCTCAAAACGAGCTATGTACGGCTCGATTCGCTCGCTTTCCTTGTATGAAGGAAGCTTGATGCGTGGGGTCGCCAGGACATGTGCAGGGGGAACGCTCGTGGAGCTTTGACCAACTGCACCAGACGTGTCTGAAGCCAAGGAATCTCGCTTGAGCTTCATCATTTCAAGTTCATGTTTTTCTCGTGCCTCACGTTCGGCACGTTCATGTTCTCGTTCTCGCTCGCGTTGTTCACGCTCGTATTCGCGCTGTTCTCGCTCTTTTTCTAACTCGAGCTCGCGTTGTTTCTGCTCGTGTTCGCGCTGTTCTCGCTCGTATTCGCGCTCTTTCTCACGCTGCTCTTGTTCATATGCACGCTCTCTTTCACGTTCCTCACGCTGTTCTACGCTCGTGCGCTGAATCCTACGCTCTTTCGCGAGCATCTTTCTCACGTTCTTGCTCGTAATTGAACCGTGAGAGAACGTAACTCTGTATTTTCTCTGGGTCTGTGAGACCCATATCTTTGGCTTCCTGTACAAATACAGCGGTAGCCATGGCGCTAATTTATTAAACAACCCGAAATTGAGCACTGACTGCTTAGCGACGAATACTAATAAACAACGTAAAGAGTACAAACACAAGCTAGTGGTGACCAGTCTTATCCAGTTAACTGGCAAAGAATAAATAAAAAATGTAAATGACTGGGAAGACTCAATAATAAACACAATGGGTACGCCGACTTCCCAGGAGCGAATAAAATCGTCTGGCGTTACCAAGAATAAACTAGAGTTAAGTATTCTATTGATTAATAAAGCAAAATTCACTTGCTAAATTAAGGGTAAACACCAGTAAGCTTGTGCCTATAAACTTTAATGATAAATACCTAAATATGAATGAGTGAGCACTATCTCGTGAATAGCTTTAGAGCTAGGAGTTAATATCCTGGAATGAGGTCGCCAATTGTCACGGGGTTTTTATGATATCACGGTAATTTTGGAATAAATGGTTAAATATTATTTAATTTGATAATAATATTCAATAATATTGAAGAGCAAAGACAATGATTGTCTTGCTACATCAAGCAACGATTACTTTACGCTGACTTGCTAAGATTCTCAAGAACGAGAATTTATAAACTTTCTCAACAGTACACAGCAGAGACTAATTACTCACAATTGCTGAATTACTGTACTGTTAGCCTCTGGAGAAAGTTACATCACCCCTGACAATAAATAACTAATACTAATAATAATAACATCAGGTTCTTGCTGATGCATTAACTCCTGGCACAACGGATTTTAAGTTAATACAACAAGACTGGTCTAAGTACCAGTTATGAATAAAGTAAAACGTTTATGCAAGCTAGGAGTTATGTGGGAAATAAAGCTTAATTCGGAGAAATGAAACACGAGTTTACTTTACATGAAGCTCAAGGAAAAGAACTGTTAAATTTATTAATTACAAAAAAATAAATTTAACGTTACATTTCAAATCAAATCAATGAGACGCACTCACTCACTCTCACAAAAGCTAAATACTTACGCCTAGGGAAAAACACCTTAACTAAGCTCTTAAAACTACAAAATACACAAAAGAAATACCAGTCGATGAATACTATGTATCACCACTAAGGTGGGAGTACCGGGATTAACTGTACTAATGGAGCTTGGGGTGCTAGCTGACCTCTCCACTTCTGAGCACAGACCCTTTCTCCGTCACAGCAAACACAAGACTGAATTCAAATAATGCCTAAGCAGGACGCACAGGCCACCGGAAGAAGGCGTGGCTAACGGTTGAATGAGCAGGGGCGAACAATAAAAAACAATAGTATCGCTCAGTCGCGCACTTAGTGACGTGCATCAAATCGGTCACCCCTGAAAACGGTGACGAATTATTTGAAAAGTATACCCCGAAATGGAGAGAGAAACGGTTAACTGAGCGATACACAGTGAGTTTTCCACTAATAGTTCGTGGCTTCTCACAAAAAGGAAATGTCGCGAATTGATTCGTGACACGCACACACACACACAATCGCCCACATTTGTATTCCAACTTTCAACCTTACCCACACAATCTTTGACCCAAGCGATCCATACTGTCTTATGCTCTTCTTCCATCTTTTACTCACAACTATACATACTCCCTCTTTTGCCCTCTCATTCTCACCTACTCCTGCACATATACCCCATCCATACTCCCATTCACACTTTCTCCTCTCCATTTTGTTTCAGTTATTCCACATACATCCACTTTTTAACCCTCAAGCACCTGGACAATCTCTCTCTCTTTCACCTCATCATTCGCACCTCTTACATTCCTTGTTGCCATTACCAAGTCCTTTGTCCGATCCTGGGTCATCATCGTTTGGTCAATCCTTGTCCGAGGCATTTTGTTTGTCTTTTTAGTTGTTTTCCGGGGAGGGGCACTAACCCTTTGCCAACCTTTTAAGTTGCCTTTTACGACAAGCAGGGATACTGGGGGAGTATTCTTGAAAACCCCCCTACCCCCAGGGGGGTTTATTAATGATGAAAAATAATACTTTCATCAGTTCTGTTGATTAATAATGTTTGTTCAACATTACATCAGTAATTTTATTATTTATTATTCATTAGTAATGTGCAAGAATTAATTAGACAGGATTTTTTTTTTTTTTTTTTCTGTGTCAGACACTGGCATAGACTTCACAGCCTGCTCAACATCAACAGCATAGCCTAAAAATTGCTGTAATCTTGAATACATCTTATAAGCATAAAAATCACGATCACCATCAACTAAAAAAATCCAGATACACAGAAAGCATGAAGGTGTGAGAAATATCAACAGCATATGCAATGAACAGCCTTAGGATTATTCTATCTATCTATCTATCTATTGCCAGAAGACTCAATCCCATTCGGGGGGCCCACAAACAAATCGCCTCCACTTCGCCCTGTCCCCCGCCATTTCACTGCCCTGCTCCCAACTCACACCCCCCTATCTCATATACCTCTCCACCCCATCCCTCCATCTCATCCTTGGCCTCCCCCCTCCCTCTCCCCCCCTCCACCTCGCTCACATACACTCTCTTCGTCAGTCTTTCACCCTCTTCCAAAAATGTGTAATGATATTCACTCTACAAGTCTAAACAATTGGCTGTGATGTTAGAGCTTACACCTTTATACAACATACTCTGCATAACCTAATATTGCATACTGCACAAAATAATCTGTGCAAATAATACTGCTGATTTCTGAGCTACAATGGGTTCACGGACGATAGGGACTTGACAGGCAAATTAGTTCTTGCAAATACTTTAGAAAATACAGCACATGCCTATGTGATTTGAAACAGTATATCAGAACAGATCAGTCCATTGCACACCTCAGGATCTTTACATACAATTTTAAACATCTGAACATGACCAGACAGTGGCACATTTTCCGAGACTATTATAAGTTAGAATAGAAAAGTAAAAATAACATACTACGATTCAACAAATACATAACTGTAGTCAGTTTGTTTTCATCTGACAAAGCCAGCCAACTTTTATAACTTCAGTACTAAATTATGGGTGTATATAATTCTAAAAGCCTTCTGATGAGGTAGGGGTGACCCTCCTTGGTTACTAGCCCAATTAACCCCCTCATGCACTGTAAGTTGTCTGTAAGTGTGTATGACCTAAACACAGAAAATGCCAAGAAGGGAGGCTGGACTCATGCACAAAGGAAAACATTCCCATGTATTTTATTTGCCCCCGACATTGGTTATAATGGTATAAATTGTATACCATCATCTTCCCTGATATTTATGCTATACAATAAGCTAATAAAAACACACAAAATTGACGAGAAAAAGTACTGTGAAAGTACCGATGTGAGGTGAGAATACTGTTGTTCAACAGTGAAAATAACTGCCCTACACTCTAGCACAAATTTTTGCCTTCATAATGCAAGAGCTAAGCATATGTGTAGATGCAGAATTTCACGAGCTTTCACGTGGGGTTGTCGGAATTCTGATACAACCAATAGTTTTTAGTAAATCGCCAAAAATCGCATGCATGCCCCCCTCCCCCAGAACCGAAAACCAAGAGAATGATGACTATTTGAGAGTGTTGGCCCGGAAATATACACTCTCCCCTATGACACACGAAATATTGACACATTTCTTGCTAAAACATATTTTTTGGTGAATATTTTTGTTCAGAATTGCCTAATCAGCATCCCTTCAGACCAACACTGACGAGTGCGTCACAGTGCGTCGTCGATTCTTTTTCAGACAAACACCAGTATGATTCGTTTTGAGTCATCATCCGCAAAAGGGTTAAGTCTGTAGTCTGACAGCACCTTGCCATCAACCAAGCTGATAGGTAATGAATCTCTTGTCAGGTGAAACCAACTGACCACAGAATAAATCAAGAGAAATAAACAAGCACCAAAAAACATACCCAAATCAATATATAAACATACAGTTGGCCACAGAAAAAAAAAAAAAAAAAAGTACTAACGACAAATGTTCGTACTGTATACAGTATATGAAGGGAGAATTCTCAATTCATTAATCTCTGACATAAAGGAGAGGAATCAACTCAGAATGGTGTTGTTCTTGGATATAAAGAAAGGGAAACAACTCAAGATGCCCATTAATAGTTGACTAAGGATGCTCGTTAGTTCTTAAAATCTCAACGCTATTCAAGGCAGTTTTTTGTTCTTTAATGCAAAGAACAAACAGAAGGCTTTAAGAAATAAACAAAGGGGAGACTAATTCAAGATCTGTCAATTTTGAGATTCTTGCAAATATTGCGTTTAAAAGACTGGAGGTCATAGGCAGGGTGAAATAAAGACTGAGGATGACATGTTTCAAAGCTGACATGTTGCCAATTAAAATCTTCCAAACAAGGACTATAGGTGCATATTTTTTGGTATATTTCTTCCTGTGGCAGACTGTCCAGTACATCACTATGACATGGCAGTAATAAAATTGCAAAAATAACATATCAATACAAGAAAATAGGCATAAAAATATAACACAATATCAATATTTCCGGCAGGGTAACATATGCAAAAGACCTATTGTTACTGTAGGGTAAAAAAGCACTATGGCTTATAAAAGTCCTTTTATCTGCCACATTTATTTATGATCTTTTGGCCTGAAAATACAGGCTGTTGTGGTGGTCCCAGCCTCATTATCTTTATTAAGAATCACAGTCAATGCTAAAGAAACTAAATAGTCGAATTTAATGAAAAAAAAGGGGCAATATGACCTTCTGGAAGTTCTATCTATCTATCTATTGCCAGACGCCTCAATCCCGTTTGGGGTGGCCACAAACAAACCGCCTCCAAGTCGCCCTGTCCCCCGCCATTTCACTACCCTGCTCCCAACTCACACCCCCCTCTCTCATATTAATCTCCAAAATTATCCTTACAACACAGATTATCCTCTAATAGTCTTTTTCAGACATGTGTGTGATTCTTACTACCAACAATCTTACTTTGGAAAATGACAAGCATATATCCTTCACAAAATTTCACAGCTCATTTAGCAACATCTCATTCAAGAACCTAGATGATAAGCACACACATATAAGTTACAGAAGCAACTGACACTGTTTCACTTTGTCAGGGAACAATTACTGTACAGTACTCTAAAAATGCTAAAACTGATGCCATACTGGTTCAGAGAAGTGGTTTGGTTACAGTTCTACCACAGAGGAATACAGGACCACAGCAACAGCAGCCCACAATTTAATGAACCATAATACAGGGCTGCTCATACATATATATACTGCGTCTTGTCGGCTCGATCTCCTAGTATGGGGGATGCAGGTATTTTGATGACTTTCAGAAATAGCTACCAGGCATCAAATTACCATCTCTCCTATGTAAACGCTATTTGAAACAAGACTGTACTGTATTATGATGTTAGTCATAAAGAAGTGCTATGGGAAGGATGTTGGGCCACAGAGCTATCTTATTCTGCCAGTGAGGTATGGGAAGTAAATCTGCATAAAGAAAAAAATCGTGTGTGTGTGTGTGTGTGTCATGTTTCCTCATGTCATGTTTGTGTGTGTCATGTCTCTGTGGTTGTTCAATTTGTATATGGATACAGAGCTATTAAAGGTAATAGGTAGGGAAGTGAATATACTGAGTGCCTAATGTGAGAGGGAAAGGTGTGGAAACTTTCTGAATTGTTGCTTGTTGATGATACTGTACTGTTAAGAGTGGATGAATGTGAATTGCAAGGCTTGTTGAATGAGTTTGAGGGTGTAAGTAGAAAATGGAATCTAAAAGAGAATGAAGAGAGGAGTCAAACTATGGTGTTGAGGGAAAAGAAGTCACAACATCACAGTGAGACTGGATGGTGAGGACATCGAGAATGAAAGTGTATCCAAGTACTTAAGTATTGTGATGAGTAAGGATAGAAGGAAGTAGTGTGATGAGTACGGATGGAAGGAAGTGT
This sequence comes from Coenobita brevimanus, assembly GCF_032717465.1. NCBI lineage: Eukaryota > Metazoa > Arthropoda > Malacostraca > Decapoda > Coenobitidae > Coenobita > Coenobita brevimanus. The sequence goes on from NC_136992.1 coordinate 27,982,984, forward strand.
TTGAAAGGGCACAGCAAGGTAGAAAGGTTGCTGGATCACTGAAAGTTGTGATAGGGAATAGGGAAGTGGGCATGGAAGTGAAGCTTGGATTCTGTTGGAAGGACAAAAATCAAGGTGAGAGCAGTAGAAATCAAGTAGGATTGTGTGGAGTTTTACGAACAGACAGGAAGACAAATGAAGAAGTAAGGAAGCGTTGTGGCATTGTTTGAAATATTTTGAGATGGTCTGGCCATGCAGAATGAATGCAGAATGAGAGACTGACTAGAAAAGTGTATGTGAGTAAGGTGGCAGGGCAGAGGAGGAGGGAGAGATTAAGGCTGACATGGAAGAATGGAGTGGGGAGATACAAGGGAGGGGAGTGTGAGTTGGAGAGAGGAAGTCTGATGGTAGAAGACGGAGTGATTTGAAGTTAATTTGTTTGTGGCCGCCCCTTATGAGATTGAGGTGTCAGCATTAAATAGATAAAAGTCAGAGGAAGGGAAAATTTCTAACTTAAAATGACTGAACTTTATGCAATTACTGGAAGCAAATGCAAGAGGAGATATCTGATTACTTTATAAAAAATAATGCAAGCAATGGATGCAAACAAGCATCACTAAAAAGTAAGAAAGGGTTATGGGAAATAGAAAATGATGCACAGTAGACACTGATACTTTTGACTGAGCCGTTCACCACATCAATTATCATCACAGTCATTATAATAATCAACATCAGCCATCATATTATACTCATCATTGGGGGAAAAAAAAAAAAAAAAAAAAAATCAGACGTTACATATGAACCACCCTGTATTTTGAGCATCTGTGGCATATAACCAGGACTTACTGCATCTGTTTGTGCTGTACTGGCATGTGCAAAAGTATGCCAACAATACTCTGCCACACTTGTTACTAACCTTACTCAAACTTTTAGCACATTTAAAAAGGTACCTCCAATTTCTGTTTGATGTTAAGAATACTGTAATCGCTTTTCATGCCACACACACTTTGATGGAATGATAAAGTTAACTACAGATAAGCGGGAATTGACAGGGCCGAGGTTTGTATACAAAGAGAATTGTCAACATTGTAGGGTTGATTGGTGTGGGTACTTGAAACGGAAAACACAGCAGGTACCTCCAAAAGTTCAGGGAATAATCTAAAGCACAGATAACGCTGAAGGGAAATTTGCATAAAAATGAATATTGGTAAGTGGAGGTTTTTGGAAAACTGATCATCTGATTTAGGAACTTACAATATTTACCAGTACAGTATGCTAATCATAAGCATTTGAACTGAAACAACTGGGCAAACCACAGGCTATAAAAACATCTGTCCACTGCACATCTTGCAAGTACAGCACAAACAATAATAATAATAATAAAATAATAATAATAATAATAATAATCACTCAATAATCACACGCACGATTCACTGAGGTGTCTTATAGGTGGCATAGGAGGCTTGCCAAGAAATTATGTTAGGCAATCACCACAGCCACAAAGAAGACAAGCCACTTTCACTGAACTAGCACTAGATATTGTTCAACTGAGGGAAATACTGTACTAGCAGTCAAAGGCATAAAAAAATAACATGGGGAACCTTTCTGTCTAAAAATTTTGCAATTTATATAGTTAACACTTATAACAATCTCTCTACTGCCTATGTGTATCTGTGTCATGTTTATCTATCAATCTGTGTACTTATCAATCTACTATCCATGTGTATGTGTAATGTTTATCTGTCTGTGTAATTGACCATCTTTATGTCTATCAACTTGAAATAATGTTGATTTGATGCAACAGCTTGGCAAGAAGACATGCTAATCATGAAGAAGTGCAATGGAAAGGTTTCAAAACTAACTGCTACTGGTATACCTGGGGAATTTGCTTAGTATGCTCTTGTTACTCTAACCTGGCATAAAATTACCTTCTCAACAATAGTTATAGTTTATCAGAATAATGCTAGTCATGAAAAAGTGTAATGGGAAGGATGTAGACCTGCAGACTAATATAAATAAATACATAGGTTACCACGTTGAGTACACCGCTTCCCGTCCGATCAGTGAAGTTAAGCAACGTTGGGTCTGGTTAGTACTTGGATGGGTGACCGCCTGGGAGCACCAGATGCTGTTGGCATCCCTACGTGTCAAGTGGGGTTGGTGGGGGATTAGTGCCCCTCCCTGTAAAACAATTAACTCTAAGCCGTTGGCCACCCCGTTTGGGATACATGGCGTCTGGCAATGAATGAAAAACATAGGTTATAACTATAGATCATAATCATCCTTAGACCCCAAAAAAAAAAAAAAAAAAAAAAAAAAAAATGTGTTAGAATAAAGACACTTTCTCTCCCACTTACAAACACTGTTTTCAGCTGTGAACTTTTTGTTGACAAGATTAACGATTTACTAGCTGGAGATTTTAGTAGGCCTTGCAGTTCGTTTTACTGCTTAGCTGTCAACCTGATAGTGCCAAGAATCAATTCCTGGCACTGCATCATCATCATTATTGTCCATTAGCAAGTAAAACGAGTACTGTACCTAGATGAAGTAACTGGACTTGTGTACCCCAGTGCTGGAATGATCTAGGTACGGAGCCTGGCACTGCTGCTGATCACAGTTATCATCATCATCATCAGCCCTAACTCCTTTTCCCACCTAAGGATGGTGTGTGGAATTCTCAAAAAAACTTTCCTAAGTAGGGGAGCAACTGTTAACATATCCTGTCCACATCAGCTTGGCTTATAAGTGATTTGGAAAGGATGCAGAGCCACAGTATTGCTATTCTTGTCGTACTCTGCTTCTGAGTTATGGTAGTTAGGTCACCAGAGAACAAAAATCTCTGCCAAGTCAAGGTGGACAAACGAAATAATGTACAACTCACATATTTCAGGAGTGTGGTAGTAGCAGCAGCCGCATGAGTCCAAAGTCACAGGCCCAGCGGCAGCAGCAGCATCAACCAACCTTAGTGGCAGCAGCAGCACCAACAATCCTAGTAGCCGCAGCGAGAAATGAACGCTGTGGTGGGGCAGCCGGGATGACCTGGGATTCCCCCACTGTAGCCATATCCACATGTCACCGACCATCGGCCACCGCTGCAGCCCCGCTCCATGATCCTTACCCTGTGTCTCTGGCTTTCTCTTTCTCTCTCGGTTTCTATATAAACTGGTGGATTTCCGAAACTAATTATGAAATTATTATGACTTTTGTTCCACACCACCACTGAGGTAAAAATCAAGGAGAGTTTTCTGTATAAAGGTTCCCCCCCCTCCTAAATGTGGCATATGAGCGGGGGAGTGCGGCCTTGCCGATACCTCCGCCTGACCTATAATTATACACTCGCCAGAACTGACCTGCCCTCAGACAAGGGGGGGGAAACCTTTATACAGAAAACTCTCCTTGATTTTTACCTCAGTGGTGGTGTGGAACAAAAGTCATCATAATTTCATAATTAGTTTCGGAAATACACCAGTTTATATAGAAACCGAGAGAGAAAGAGAAAGCCAGAGACACAGGGTAAGGATCATGGAGCGGGGCTGCAGCGGTGGCCGATGGTCGGTGACATCCTACCTCTATGGTCGGTGACATGTCGATATGGCTACAGTGGGGGAATCCCCGGTCATCCCGGCTGCCCCACCACAGCGTTCATTTCTCGCTGCGGCTACTATAGCAGCGACAGCACCACCACCATCCACAGCAGCACAATTAGCGCAGGTGACCCCTGAAAATATGACAAGTTTTTAGGAGATATCTCAGGTATGTTGATGATTTAACCCTTTCTCTGTGGAGGAGTTCAGTACTGATCTTTATTAACCCCCACAGTATTAGTGCTGGAGAGGGACACGTTCATGTGGTGGCACCAATAGGACTAGGGAGTGGAGCTATCTTTTTTTTTTTTTTTTTTAATGCAAGAGAGAAGGAACCAAAGGCTGGGAGCCCGCAAACCGTTCCTTCCAAGAAAAAACAAAAACAATACAAAAGGGAGCCAAATTGAAGATCTTTCATTTCAAGATGCCTGGACACACTGCATTTGAAAGACTGGAGATTATAGGAAGTAGGAAATACTGACAGAGGGAGACATTTCCAGAGTTAACCTGTTGCATAAATGAAAGACTGGGAGTAACAGTTAACTCTTCCATTAGAGAGTTGGACAGAAAAGAGATGAGAGTTTGTTGCTAGATGGGTGCGCACCCGTCGTAGAGGTGGAGGGATGCAAGCAGACAGTTCAGAGGAGCAGTGACCATGGAAGTAACGATAGAAAAGAGATAAAGATGCACCAGCACAGTGAAGAGACAGAGGTTGAAGGGAGCCAGTAAGAGGTGTAGAGTTGATAAGACGAAAAGCCTTTGACTCCACCCTATTGAGAAGAGCTGTACGTGGGGAGTCTCCCCACACGAGAGTTGTACTCTAAACATAGGCAAATAAAACCAATGTTTAAAGTCAGCAACTGTGCAGGGGTAAAGAAGGTACAGAGTCGGCTTAGCACACCTAATCTCTTGGAAGCAGATTTTACAAGAGATGCAATATGACCTTTCCAAGATAAGTCCCAAGTGAATGAAACCCCAAGCATGTTCAAGGATGATGCAGGATTGAGCTGGATATTATTAAACATTAGTGGGTACTCCTGTGGAAGATTGTGTTGGTTTGATAGGTGTAAAAACTGAGTTTTTGATGCATTAAAAATAACAAAATTATTTTTACCCCAGTCAGAGATACGAGCCAAGTCAAACATTAGGTGTGCCATAGCCACATTCCCCCCCTGCTTCCCCCCCCCATGTGTCTGACTCTGGGTATAGGCTTCACAGCCTGCTACCAAGGCCCAGTAGTCCTCCTGCATACCATACACCTCTACATGTCACCACTTTGGCGCTAAAACCCACCGTCCATATTGAATACATGCTAGGGCAGTCTCATACAGGACTAGTGTATTGGTATTAGCTGGGGTATTTTTATGACATGTCGGCGGGTATTCTGGTAGATCAGTAAAGTCTGATTTTATGACATTCAGATTCTTAAACTGTTCCCTGTCCATTGGGGATTTGAGCTAGGGTCCAGTAAGACTGTGGGCCAACTCTCTACCGACTAAGCCACCGCCAAGATGGACGTTGCAGGAACCGAATGGAAAGGTGAAGGGTGGAATCACCAGCATACAAGTGGATAAGGTTAGATGTCCAGCTTAGAAGGTTATTGATGAATAAAAGGAAGAGAGTTGGTGATAGGACATAACGCTGAGGAACACCACTTGATAGATCTAGGAGAGGAACGATGGCCGTCTACAACAGCGGCTATAGAACGATCAGAAAGGAAGCTATAGATGAAGGCACAGATAGAAGGATATAGAAACCGTAAAAGGGTAGTTTGGAAAGTAAAGATTTATGCCAGACTCAATTGGAAGCCTTTGAGATGTCAAGTGCAATGGCAAAGCTTTTGCCAAAGTCCAGAAAGGAGGATGACCAGGAGTCTGAAAGGTAGGTGAGAAGATCGCCAGTGGAGCGCCCCTGACGGAACCCATACTGACGATCAGAAAGAAGGTTGTGATAGGAAAGATGCTTTAGAATTTTTCTGTTACGAATAGACTCGAAAACTTTTGAGACACAGGATGTTAAAGCAATTGGATTATAATTAGAGGGTTGGGAGTGGTCACCCTTCTTTGGGACTGGCTGAATGAGAGCAAACTTCCAACAAGAATGAAAGGTACAGGTTGACAGACAAAGGCGAAAGAGTTTACCTAGGCAGAGTGTAAGCACAGTTCTTGAGGACAACAGGAGGGATTCCATCAGGCCTATGTGCCTTGTTAGTATTGATGCCAGTGATGGTAGAAAATACATCAGATGAAGAAATTTTAATGTCAGCCATGAGGAAGTCTGAGGGGGGAAGTGATGGAGGAACAGCACCGGAATCGTCTATTGCCAGACGCCTTAATCCCATAAGGGGTGGCCACAAACAAATTGCCTCCATGTCACCCTGTCCAATGCCATTTCACTGCCCTGCTCCCAACTCACACACCCCTCTCTTATACCTCTCCACTCCATCCCTTCATCTCATCCTTGGCCTCCCTCTCCCCCCTTCCACCTCACTCACATATACTCTCCTCATCAGTCTCTCATTCTCTATCCTCTCCACATGGCCACACCACCTCAGTGTGTTTCTCCTAACGCTTCGTATCACATCAACATCCACACCATAACACTCCTTCACTTCCTCATTTGTTAGTCTGTCTCTCCATGTGACTCCATATGCTCCTCTTAAATAACTCATTTCCACTGCTCTCACTCTTGACTTCTGTCCCTCCAACAAAGTCCAAGCTTCACTTCCCTACGTTAGAGTTGGCATCACAATACTGTCATGTAGTAACTTGTTCACTTCCATGCTCACTTCCCTGTTTTTTATCACTGCTTTCAAGGAACCAGCAACCTTTCTTCCTTGCTGTACCCTTTCAAGCACTTCACCCTCTAAACTACCATCCTTATTCACCACACTACCCAAGTACTTAAATGCACTCACATTTTCATTTCCTCCTCATCCAACCTCACTGTACATTCACTGACTTCACTTCTCTCGAAGACCTTAACTTTACTCTTCCCTACATTCTCCTTTAGATTCTGTTTCTTACATTCCCAAACTCATCCTCCAAGCCTTGCAGATCCCCTTCATCTTCACATAAAAACACAGTATCATCTGCAAACAACAGTACAGGGAGTTTCCAAACACTGCCCTCTCTTACTAGGGGCACTCCAATATACACTGCCCTACCTTGTATCTCTTTTATACCACATCTGTATACAGATTGAACAACCATGGAGACATGACACATCCCTATTTCAATCCAACCTTCAAACAGAATTCACTTCAGTCATTATCCCCATGCACTGCAGCCTTAGCACCACCATACATACTCTTCACGGCATTTAACAACTTCCCATCTACTCCATATATTCTTAATACTTTCCACAATCCTTGTCTATCCACCCTGTCATGTGCTTTCTCCAAATCCTTGAAGGCCGCATACAACTTCTAAAGATCTAAGAATGAATATCTGATCTACACAACCTCTTCCCTTCCTAAAACCTCCCTGTTCTTCTCCAACTAATTCCTCTGTTATTTCCCTAACTTTGTCAATAGGTGTCCTGCCATATACTTTTTCTATTACACTAAGAAGACAAATGCCCCTATGATTACCACATACTTCCTTTTCCCATTTTCCTTTGTATAGGGGAGTAATTATTCCTGACTTCCAATCCTCCGGGACTCTACCTTCCTCCCAGGCCATTCTGCACATCATCCATGTCCTTTCTGCTACTCTCTCCCCCCATACTTCAGCATTTCACCACACACTCTATCAATTCTTGGGGCTTTCCCCTTTTTAACTTTCTTCATTGCTTCCACAACTTTCATCCTACTGATTTTTTCCTTTCTTCTCACATCCTACCATCTCCCAGCCATTCCCTAGCCACATACACTCGTATTACTTTCATTCTCTATGTTCAAAAAATTTTTAAAGTGTTCTCTCCACCTGCTCACTTTTTCTCCCTTCTCCACTATTAATCTACCATTTTTATCTTTTACTCTCCAGCTAACTTCTTTGGCACCCTGTCTAACTCTCTTTACTTCTTTGCAGAACATTTTCTTACATTCCCTCCACTTTACACTCAAATTCCTTCCAAATTCTTCAGCCACTCTCTTCTTACTCTCTCTCTTAGTTAATCATTTCACCTCTCTCTCCCTCTACATTTAACTCTCTCTTCCATCTCTCAACTTCTTCCATGCCCCTGTTTCTCTTCCACTTACTATATGCTTTCTTCTTTTATGCCACAGCCTCTCTCACCTGTTCATTCCACTATGTTGTTCCCTGCATCCCCTTTCATCTTCTCTTCAACCCACACACCACCTCACATGTTGCACAGATTTCTTCTGTGAATATCTTGCACACACCTTCCACGTCTCTCATCTGCTCCAATCCATATTCGCCCAATCGCTCCTCCACTTCCCTCTTATATTCTGCCTCTTTTCCATCTTCTTTCAACCCTTCCACTCTCCTTGCATGACCTACTTCCTCCTGTCCTTCCCTTCTTCTGTTTCTCCATTTCCTTTGGACCTTGATTCTGACCACCACCAAGTGATGGTCAGAAAGTCCAATCCCCCAACCACTTTATACTCTTGCATCCATTACACACCTTCTCATTCTTTCATCCACACACACACATAATCAGTCATTGTCTTCCGTTCATGCACTTCATCACCCACCCTTCTCATCACTTGCCATGTATACCTATGGATCATTTTGTGTTTGAAGAGGGTATTGGCTATCACCAACGTCTTCCTAGCACAAATGTCCACTGAATCACTGCCAATCTCATCCATCTCTGCAGGCACACCCCACTCACCAGTTACTCCATCCACCTTCACATTCCCTACTTTTCCATTCATATCTCCAATCAAAAATACTTTCTCATTCCATTCAGACTTTTCCATGCACGCTTCCACATTTGTCCAGAACTCTTCTCTCACTCTGCTTGCACGATCTTGCATTGGCACATACACGCACACAATCACCCACATTTGTTGTCCAACATTCAATCTTACCCACACAATCCTTGAGCCAACCGATCCATACTTTCTTATATTCTCCTTCCATCTGTTACTCACAACAATACACACTCCTTCTCTTCCCCTGTCATTCTTACCTACCCCCGCGCATATACCCCATCCATACTCCCATTCTCTCACAATCTCACCTCTCCATTTAAGTTTAGTTAATCCACATACAACCACTTTTGAACCCTCAAGCACCTGGACAATCTCTCTCTCTTTCACCTCATCATTTGCACCCCTTACATTCCAAGTAGCTATCCATACCATGTCCTTTGTTCAGTCCTTAGTCGTCATCTTTTGGTCAATCCTGGTCCGAAGCATCTTGTTCATATTTTTAGTTCGTTGTTTTCCGTGGAGGGGCACTAACCCTCTGCCAACCTACTTATTGTCACGTAGGGAACACGTGTTGATTGGTTATAAGGTTACCACCCAGTGTTTTAAATGCTTTCCAGGTTTACAGGAAATCATTTAGCTTGCCACTCATTGTAGAGCTACCCTTAAGACAGAGTACCACTACACGAAGTGGGTGGATGATGGGCACCCCCTCCCACTGCCTGCATATATTAACATTTCTCTGTTCCATCCATATCCCCCAAAAGGAGACTGGAGGAATACAAAAAGGTGGTTCTCCCTGCAATCCACTAAGCCCCAGGTCCTTATGCTCCTCGTGGGGTTGTAAAAGGCTGACCGATGTGTGGGTGGGTGGGTAATCCCGCAGCACATGTAACTCGCCATCATGTGCCATTTGCTTGTCATTACAACATTGGTATGAGTTGGGATCTGGAGTGCTAATTTTAACCCGCCCCGTCCCGACCACTTTTTGACCACTGGTACCCCTCAATCCCGACCATTTTTCGACCTTTTTTTTTTTTTTTTTGCTAAAACTTTCGCTTTTGGTGAGAAACATCGAAAATTCATAGAGAAATCACTCACCTGAGGTTTAAAATACTCATTACAGGTAGGAGAGCCTCCTTACCTTACTGGGTTTTCTATCAGGCTGGCACCAAAGAAAACGAGTTCTATGGGAGGATAACTATTTCACACCACTCATAAACGGTATTTATTTATTTACTGTTACAAATTTATATGTAGTACAAGAGTATATTGGTTTTCAAGCAGTAATATAGGCATTATAAGCATTGTTTCACTCACTAATACCTGACCTTTTTTTGCCACATTACCTGATCATCATTTCTAACTGTTTCTTCCTCTGATGCTATGTAAAGTTTGTCCTCCACATTGTCATTGATTGGGGAATCACTCTGGCCCTGAATTTCGTACCGTGGCATGACATGGCTATACTGGCCAGGTCACTGATAACAGGTGAATTGCTGAGAAAAGGGCATGCAGGGGGGGAGGAGGTCATGCTGGGTAAGGCATTGTCTCTGCCTGGCATCTTGTTGAGGAAGGTGTCCCGTGTATACGTACCAAAAATGACTCGCGAAAATTGAAAATTGTGGAAATTATGAACCTTGCAATTGCAGGACGTTGAAGTACGTCCTCGGGATTAGCTGTGACAAAACGTGAGGACGTGGAAGTACGTCCTCGGGACGGCGCGGGTTAAGAAAGAGAAGGGGTTCCCACTGCCAATGTTAGAATGATGGTGGCACACAGGAGGATGAGTCTTTTTAGTAACAAGCACTTGGCTCTGGTTTCTGACAACCATGTGATAACAATATGAAGCACATAAAGGTGTAGGAGAAGGAAGGGTACTCAGTCATTCAGGGAAAAATATGAAAGGCAGAGCACAGTCCTGGCAAGGATTGTCTGTGAACTTTTGGACATAGCAATACCAACGGAACTCAAACTGCCATCCCCCCCCCCCCCCCAAGATTTGAGACACACACACACACACACACGCACACACCAAGGACTTTCTGACTATCCAACCCCAATTCCTTACCTTGGTTCTTGTAGTCCGGTCCTCCCCGGGTGGCACCACTCGATTAAAACCCCTCGGCCACCTCTTGGGAATTGAATACACTGTATATGCAAGGCCGTCACCCTAGCTGAGGCATTTTGACCAACAGACCACCAGGCACCTGAAACAAAAAGTCATGCATGAAGACACCCTGATCCATGAGAGCAAGAAAACTGTTCTGCAAGATGAATATATGTATGTACACCAGTATCATCATCATCAGCTCATTTCCCACCTACCGTATGAATACAGTAAGGTGGGGTTCAATGAGCATCAAGAACACACATTCACAGTGAGTGGGTTCAAAGGGCATGAAACACACACACACACACACACACACACACAGTGAGGATGGGTTCAAAGAGCACGAAAAACACACAAACCGAAGTAGGGTTCAAAGAGCAACAAAAACACATTCACAGTGAGGCTAGGTTCAAAGAGCAAGGAAAACACACACATCCCATAAATATTATACATGCAGTCCTCATTGTAAATCAAGGACATTTCCCAAAATATCACTTCTTTCACGTAATTGGTACTGCAGAATCAGAGAATGTGGCAGATCTGCTTTATGGGCAGGAATGGATTGTTAATTTAGCAAGTTTTCTTAAATTTCCAGCAGATTTAACAAGTGATCATTAAAATGTAGCTAATAACAAGGAATTAGTGTCGATGGCTGTGACATTGGACACTAACAGTTGACAGACAGACATAGATAGAATAGTAAACAGGATTTTGTTTGGTAAACTGGATTTGTTAAATTGGGGATTAAGTGTCCATTTCTGATTTTTAATTGTATTTTTTGACTCGTTAAAATCGTTTTCCTGATGATTTTCCATACATGTAAAAAGAAAAAAAAAAAATCGATACTGGAGCCTATATTTTCTAATGAACATTACATATGGTTAGGTTAGGCTAACCTGCATTAATTAAATAAGGTAAGGTTAGATCAGGATATTCTGTGGTATTAAAATTTTCGTAGTACCCTCCCCCCCAAAAAAAAAAAAAAAAAAAAAAATCCTGAAACTGCCACATATAGTGCTGAGGCCCTAACATAGAAAAAATAAAGTTCATATTCCTACTGTGCATGGCTTGTACAGGTGGGTTAGGTTCTGTTAATTCTGTTACAAGATAAATAAAGAAAACAACAAAATAATATAGGGACAATCTGCAGTTCCTATTAACAAAAGTCTACAACTAGGGTTTTTCATATTTGTAAATTCATTTTGGACACCCAGATCCTGTGGAAATATCCTTTATGTTATTAAAGATTGCGCAATTCACTCATGACACTCAAATATGGAAGATCACTGGCTAAATGAATCATAAGGTCTACTGGGTTTCTCTGGCAGGTGACCATAACAAGTCCTCCACACAACAAGAAAAGCTAACCTATGTAAGAATTTTTTCATGTATTTAAATCCATGGCGCCTTTGGAAACATCTGTGTATTAATATTCAAGCCACGTACCTCCTATGAACCATAACATAGTAAACAATGTTCTCCCATCTTTAAATGCCGGAGGAAGGAGTGTTACCAATGCTGCTAGACCGACCTGTTCTCAGACTCCGCTAGAATATGGAATAGCAAAAATCTCAAGCATATCGCAGAAACATGATATAATCTACGGAATACCGATAAATATGAAGAAATTTCAGGAGTATAGGAAGATATCTAGCACCTGAATGTTAATATTATTGCTAAATGGAAGTAGAACAAAAAATACTAGATTGACGCTAAATACAATACTCTCAAAAAAATACTTATAAAAGGACCTTCAACCCCGGAAAAAATTGCTAGAGGTTCATATTAATATAGAAAAAGCTACATCTCTTGCATCTAGGCGCTAAAATTGACCATAAATAGAATATCACATCGAGTAGAAAAACGGTTAACTTTGGTAATACGAATCCCGGGCACCAAACTCAAAATGGTCATTGTAAATTCTGCATAAAACGGATTCTTGACTTGATTATTGTTATTTCTATTAGACCTACGAACCAAGAAATAATTTTATTTTGTAGAATAAACTGTTTACGTATTCTGTAAAGCATTATTTTGACTTTTTACGGTGACCGTCTTACTTTTATTCGTTATTGAGCAGGTCGAGTCATCACTGGAACCGTACGGCAACGAGGAGAGCGAGTTTTTGTAGCAGGTGAGTGGTCTTTATTTGTTTGTTCTTTTCCTTCGTGTCGTATTTTACGTGAAAGAGACGTAATGTGTCGTGTGATTAGAAACTCGAGATCAGTTGGAACACACAAAATAAAGTTTTTAAAGAGTAATTTGAAGTGAAAAGAGGTTACATTCCCATCGCTGGTAATTGCCTCGAAAATGGTAGCGTCACTTGGTCGCTGGTTCAGTGTGATGTGTTATATTTTACTAGTTGTATTTTCATTCGTGCTACCCCCAAACAACATTGTCCACTCTTGTGAGTGATAGGTTGTGAGGAAATTAAGGGTGGTTGTTTAACATATGTATGGCTTTTCGAGATTTTAGAATTGTCTGGAGTTGGCATGAAAAAAATGTCTTTGGATTGAGGTGTTAGAGGTAAGGTAGACATATAAATCTGTATACTGCACATAAATTACTATAAAACCATATATAACACTGGATTATAGACATGAATTTATATGGTTTAGTATTTTTGAAAAATTTGACCATCAGATCGTTTGCAGGTCACTAGTTTCATAGTTCTTGACCTGCCGGCCCCATTAGTTAGAGTATGGGGGAATGATTTTCAAAGTAAAAATCAATCAAAAAATTATAATCATGGGAAAAACTTATTTTGATCTGAAATAATGTCAGATATTGCACAATTTAAAAATATAAAACCATAGATGTCTAACTTAATGTGATGCAAATATACAAGTGAATTACAAGCCATTTGTATACTTTTTTTTTTTTTTTTTTTTTTCTCAGGAGGCATGGGACAACCATATTATGCAGTTTTCCTCACTTTTGAAAATATATTTTTTAAGTTTTCAGGACACTGTGGTAGTGATATCAATTTTGTTTTTAATCCTTTCATTTTTTTTTCTTGGCTCTCTTCAAGGAGACTAGGGACTGTCTTATTTTGTAGTTTTCTCCTGTATATTCTCAGCAGTATTGTAGTCCTTATCGTTTCATTTTTTGTTTCATTATTGAAGGCTCCAACATGCATGGAGGTGTTGGTCTTGGTCACCTAATGGCAGCTCTCTGTGCTGCTCGATCTCTGGCAGCTTCCCTATTCAACCCCTTATCTTGAGGTCACACTCAGTGACATCCCAGTTTTTTTTTTTTTTTTTTTTTTCCAACCCAAACCCTAACATTAACATTTCCCACTTCCTGCGCCCATTTATCATCCCCATCTTCTCTGCATCCCCAAACCATCTCAATCTACCCATGAATCTACCTCCATCACAACACCAATACACCCATGAATCCATCACACCACCAATACACTCCAGTCCCAACCAACCTCTCAACTCTTCCATCGTGAACCAAACCCCCCAGTCCAAGCACTGAGGGACGCACTTAACATCCACCCAATCATCATCATTTCTTTATGTTTGAGCCTGCAAATATCCTCTTCCATTACTGCCCAGGTCATACCACCATACAGCATTACTCTTCTAACATGCTATGTACAAAGATCCCAGAGCATGGCGGGAGAGCCCTCTTAGTGTCAGGAGAGGCAACAGATCCCTAAACTTCTTCCAACCACTCCTCACTGTAGCCACAGAGCTAGCTCCAGCCCCACCTCTAGCACATAACATGTCTCCCAAATAACAAAACTGTTTCCTACTTTCAAGGGACTCACCAGCAGGTTCAATCTTTTCATGCCTGACAATCTCCACATGTTCTCCCCGACATACCGTGCACATGAAATCAGCATTATCTTGCAGTCTACCTTTTCTACCACTACTGAACATCTCTCCTGCACCCACTTATCACAAACACTGCACAAGATGGAAGTACTTCCCATACCCTTATGGCAAATCCCACGTGGCCACTCTCTCTCTTTTTTTATTTTATTATTATTATTATTTTTTTTAGTGTGTTTTCAAGTTCTGATGCTTTTTATAATTTTTTTATAAGTAGTGAGTAGCATTTAATTATCTAGTTTTATTTACAGTCGCAGCAGTGCCAAAGACAGACAGCCGCCATCCTAAAACACCATTTTAGTACAGTACCAATGTACGGTATCCTCATTGTTGTTGGTTTATCTAAACCTAACCCAAATTAACTTAACAACCTATCCTCATTTATTCTACCCTACCTATATCTAACCTAATTTGTCCTAACATAACCATTCATGACAAACCTAATTTAACCTAACCTAACCTTTCATAACTAATGTAATTTATCTTAATCTAACAGCTTTTCATGGCTAACCTTATTTATCCTAACCTGAGCATGTTTAATCTACTTTATCCTAACATGGAAAACAGTTTAAGTGGGAAATAAACATCACTCTGAGAGAGAGATGGGGATGTACAGTATATGGGTATCGTGTAAATAGCACTCCACAAGAAACAAGTAGTGGTATCTTGTGTGGTGCGTGGATGGACGAGTTGGCTAAACTGGGTGTGCTTGTGCCATTTGTAGTAGGAAATGAGTAAATGATCTAGGGTAGATACAATGCTGATAACACTGACAGAACTGTCCCCCCGCAACACACACGAAAGCACCCAACACAACTGACGTGGAATGTTATTCAGTATATTCGGTAGGTCAGCCTGTTTTGGGGTGAAACTGGTCCTTCGAAAGACCACCGCCATCCCAAGAAAAAAAAATCACAAGCAGTAATTTGAGTACCAAAAGTTAGTACAGATAGTCACCAGATGAGGAAAGAGACCCGTACAGTTTTTTTTTTTTTTTTTGGAAAACACATCCTAAAAGGATTTCCTGGATACCCTCATTTTTCCCTGATTCTCAGGACTGCAATTGACCACTTGCAAAGGTTTGGACTACAGAGAAGTTCATTATATCTTATCAATGCACCTGTTTGTTACTAGACACCTTTATCTTGTAAGGAGTGGCCACAAACAAATTGCCTCCGCGTCATTTTGTCCTCTGTCATTTGGTTGCCCTCCCACCAGTGCACACATCCCTCCATCTCAACTTTTGATTCCCCCTCATCTCTCCCTCCATCTCATTTACACACACTTTTCTAGTCAGTTTCTTCTTCAGATGTGATTGGTAATATTAAATATCAGCATTTACATTAAAAATCGATAATGATAATTCGTAGCGTTAGCAGAAATAATGTTGTAAAAAGATGAATATCGTTCGAAAATAGGAGGTATTTTTAAGTACAGCATAGGTCTATGCACCCTTGTTTTATTAATGAGGATGTGCTTAAAAAAAAAAAAAATTGCCTAATGATTTATCGTATGCTGTATATCGAATGAATTATAATGGGTCCAATCGGGATATGTTTTTGTCTAAAGGGTCACTCTGTGAAGTCTAAAAACAAGTCTGGAACCCATTTAAACTGGTAGTTATTTCACCGCTTGCTGCTTACCACCAGAAATAAGTGTAAAGGGTAGTTTCTATGGGATGTGAAGATAATTAGAGTACAATATGTTGTTCCACTGCAGCTGGCAGCACAGCCATTCCTGCTGTAAATTCAAATTGAGTGTGTTGGCTGTCCATCCCCTGGAGAGCAAGATGTCACTTCAGTAAGCCCAAGAGTTATGCAATCATTTCTTTCCTCTCTCACAGTTTCCAACTCACCAAAGCTGGTAGTACATTATACTAGACCCTCACTGTATCAAACCTCGATTTATGAAACTTGCATTATTCCTGTTTTTGTTTTTGTGCCCTTGTCTTCATTTTGATATGAACCTAGTGGACTACTGGCTGTAGTTGTCCTGTAGTGTACCAACTTCATTATGGTGGACAGGAGAGAATACAGGGACATGCATAAAACAGGGCACTGAAGCTGCATATTTAAATCACTTGACACTGCACTTAAATCTCTGACACTGTGTCAAGGCCTCCCGACCCACTAGTTTATTTATATATACAGTACAGGAATCACACAGTCATCCGTACAGTCCCTGTCTGTTCATTAGGCCTTGGCTATATTGTAACTGTAAACGGATATATTTGTCCGTAACCATTGATAAAAGCCCCGGCTTCAGCAGCTAGCCGGCTGCTGACAGAGTAAAAAAAAAAAAAAATCTTTCTGTGCCTCTTACCTGCTTCTGTGTCCACTCATGGGTAATAGACACTAACCCACAGGGTGATTGAGAATGGCTGTACAGATCCCAAATGTATGGTTGAACTCACCCGGCCACCCTGATCAACAGAAGCATACTGACTGCATGCAAGGAAATCAGACGTAAACCACAAGCTGAGCTAGAATGACTGTACGGGTCCCTACTGAATGGTGGAAATCCCCTGGCCACCCCAATCGCCAATAACATTCCGGAGGCGCACGAGGAAGACACAGTGTAACCCACATGATGAGAGGGAATTGCTATACGTGTTCCTACCGTATGGTCGAAATACCCCCAGCCGCTTGGATTAGTCAGAAACTCCCAGCCACACACGGCTGTCCGCTCCCTCATTGAATGGTCAAAGTCGCATTACCCTCTGGATTACTCGGTCACCCCTTAGGCCTGTGATGTACGGGGACCCAATGTTTCTGCCAGGTTGCTACACTCGCCGGACGAGCAAAAAGAACCCATGCACTCGTAGGTTAGTGTGCTGCTTTTTGCATGCATGTTCATAGCCAAGCATGGGTAGAGACATAGCAGCGCTGTACACTCCCAAGTGCTACTGCACCTCAGTTCCTGCTTTTGTCTCTCTGCATGTGGATGTGCTTGGCTGAGGTTAAACAATGGCAGCTTCCATTGTAGCATTTGTCATGGTGCCTCACTTTCAACAGGCCTTAATACTCCTCGTGGTGTTCCTGTATGCGTGATGATGGCCCCACCACCACCCAAGAAACGCAAGAGGAGGGTTTTGACTCTGGAGAATATCCGTGAAATACTGTATTGGCCAAGGTTGTCATGGGCTGGCCAACTTCATGCATTCTGTGTAAATATGACATGCCCCGCTCAACCTTGTCTGATATCAAGAAATCACGGGAGAAGCTGTGTCAGTATGGACACGACCATGGTGACACCACTCGAAAAGGTGACCGGAAGGTGATGTCCCAGCCCCACTACGCCATCATCGACCAGTTAACTTTGGTTTGGATCCGCCGGCAACGGGGTGCTGGCATGCTTGTACATGGGACTGAGTTGAAGGCTGCAGCCAAGAAGTTTGCATGCCTGCACTACATGCACGACTTAAGGCATCCGAGGGTTGGCTCCTCCGGTTCAAATTTCAAATTGGACTTACTGGCCGTAAGGCACATGGCAAGGCTATGGATGCGGCAGTGGAGGATGTTGAGCCATTTCACCAGAAAGTGCAGCACCTGATCGAGAAGGAGGGCCTGCGCTCGGTCATGTGTATGGTGCTGACAAAGCTGGCCTGTTCTTCCGCTATGCCCACCAACACCCTGGCAGAAGAGATGGAGAAGATTGTACCTGGTCGTAAGTTGTCCAAACAACGTGTCTCAGTGTTTTGCTGTGCCAATGCTAACGGGATGCACCGCCTTAAACCCGTTATTGTTGGATGTGCAAAACAGCCACATTGTCTCTGTGGAGTGATGGATAGCCTGTCTGTTGTGTGGTACCATTCTGTGAAGGCCTGGTTTACCACAAAGATCTTCAGAGATTGGCTCCTCAGACACTTTGTCAAGGAGGTTATCAGTTATCGGATGGAGGAACTTGGAATCCCTCGCAGCCAGGTTAAAGCTCTCCTGATCCTTGACAATGTCCCTGTGCATCTGTTGGAAAAAGATTAGGTGCTTGCTTCTGTCACCTAATATGATTGCTATCATTCAACCAATGGATCAGGATGTTTTTGTGGAGGCCAAGAGATTGTATCGTCGGAGATTCCTCGATGAGGTGATGGTGATGACAGAGGACGAGGAAGGAATTGACACGTGGGGAGTGGACATTGGATAATCTGCGGCGTTGCAACATTAAGTCTTTGATTTTCAGCTGGCCCATGCTTGGAAGGAAGCTCCAACCAAAACCTTGGAAAGTGGTTGGTCTCATCCTCTTCAGGGATGCGAGGCCCTGCATGACATAGAAGGATTTGACGTGGACGATTTCCACCTCTGGCCGTGAAACAGAGGGGAGGATGTGGACATTGACGATGTGAGAGACTGTCTGGACAACGATGACTGTGATCCAGGTGATCAGACGTTGTCTGATGAGGAGATTGCTGCTGCTGTCTCTGTGGGACTGACAGAGGAAAGCAGCGAGGATGAAGATGAGGACTCTGACTCTGGCCACCCTGCCACTCCATCACTACCTTGTCTTGGTGCGCTGCAGGCTGGCATTGAGCAGGTGCTCAAATATGCCGAGCACCCTCAGTGTGACAGGAAGTTGATGCTACTCAAGCTGGCCATGGATCTGCGGTCATTTATGGATGGTGTCATCTCTGACAAAATTGCCGCACCTATCGTCAGATGATGATTGACTCCTTTAGTGGTGAGAATTACATAGCATATTGGAATGTGTGTTTTGATGTCTGGTAACAGCTGAAAGACCTTAGGACACTGCCAAAATTAGGAGGGGTAATATGCATATTTGTATGGTTTTGCATGTTTTTTGTATTTATTTTTCTCCCCTTAGTATTTAGGTTTACATTGCATATTGCAGTGTGTATTTTGATGTCTAAAAACATCCAGAAGACCGCAGAACACTGCCAAAATTAGGAGTACCGGACTTCCGATACTGTAAGTACTGGTATGATTTTGCATATACTGTATATACAGAATATATATATATATATATATATATATACAGTAGAACCTCTTTGGTCCGGACCCCTTTAATCCGGACTTCTGTTAATTCAGACAAAATTTAAAAATAATAAGCTCCAAAAATATATTGAAAGTACCGGTAATTCTAAAGTAATTTTCAGTATCGGCGCGAAAAGCGATCATCATTCGTTTAGTCTCGGATCACGGTAGGTCTCAACGTGGGCGCCTGTTTAAACACATTCTAGCATTTGTTCCATGAACTAGTTCACCAACCACTAATATTTTTACGCTGTATTTCAAAAGTTAATCCTCCTTACCATGCCCCTTAATGCAAGTGTAGCTTCTGCAATGAATAAAGGTGTTAAAAGGAGGAGTTTGCTTACACAAAAATGGGTCAGAATATTCTGCAGTGTTGTGATTACTGTAGGTTATTTTTGTACTTAAATGTGCTTTACTTGTACATCAAACATTAGCTTCTTGCCCATATGGGTGTTATCATTATGCCAAAGATGACAATGTATTTTTTGCCTACATAAGTTTTATTTTTACTCCAAATATTACAGTTAACTAATTAATTTATTTTTTTGCCCGCACGGGCCTTAGTCACTTTACTACAATTTAAAATGTAGGCTAGTTTCTTGTCATGGCCTTACCTGTAAATTATGCAGTACAAAACTATTGTCATGATTAGTTTGGTTATTTTAGTATCCTTTCATCTTTTGCAGTTATGTAGGGTTGACATATGCAACATATGTTAATAATTAACAAACATACCATATGTAGATAGTTTTTGGTATGAACTGGAGATTACCCTGATGGTCCGGACAATCTGCTAATTCGGACAACCCTTCCCCCCATATAGTCTGAATGAGAGAGGTTCTACTGTATTATATATATACAGTAATCCCTCTACTATCCAAAGTAATAGAGCCAAAGGCATATCTGGAAAGTGGTCCCATCCAGAAATTGGGCCCCTGGCTCCTGAACTGGTACTTAAGGACCCTAACCCAGCCTAACTTTGAAAGCCACCTAAATAACTCCTTACCAGACATGCATAGCACCAATTTAAACCTATTTAATACCCTATTCACACCAGTAATGGACATAAAGCATGAAATAAATGAAAAGGAACCAAAGAATGAGGAATTAGAAATGACTGTACCTCAGCCAGGGTACTTACAGCACATCTGTGGTAGCCTTCTGTAAGGCTTTGGCAGTGGTGAAAATGCTCTTGAAGCACGTACTGTACAGTAATCCAGTGTTGTGCTGCACTTACCGTAATTCTTTGCACTGTGAGTTATAATTGTTTAACACTGCACATTGTTAATTGCACCACGCCAGTTTCAACCGCCAGTTTGCACTCCACAGTTAATCCTTTGCACTCTACATTCTAATTTCTTAACACTGCACAACACTGTAAATTCTTGTGTGGTCTAGTGGCGAGGTATTGCAGTTTATTCACTGTTTATTCACAAAAAACAAGCACATGCACCATCCACTGCGATAAGCATCTACTCATGATCGCAGTTACGCAGTAACTGGTGGTGAGGGAGGAGCAGGGTTGCCAAATCAGAGCTCGGCCACATTACCACACTCCTCAATTTTCATTACCAAATTCATAAACCCGGCTTTTAGTCTTCACTAATTATATATACAAGTGGAAATAAATGTAATCACTCTCCTTATAATTAACAGCATGTTGATAATTTTCATGCCATGTAGGCTAGCAAATTAATCAGAGACAGCAGACAATCCATCATCTCCATCCTGTTTATCCTCATACATGTGAAAAATTTGTTTGGTAATGCATTATTCTGACTCATTACCAAATGAATTTTTCATTACCAAATTGGTCCACATTTGGTAATGAAAAATACCAAATGGCAACTCTGACAGGGGATGGGCGAGGGGGGAGTAAGGAAGGGGTGAAGGGGCCATGGTGTAAACAGCTGTTCGGCGCCATGCGGCAATTTCAAATTATGGGTGGGGGGGAAATCGGATTTGGGGGGGATTTTTTTCTTTTTTTTGGCCATTTCTGGGTTCCGAAGGTCCAGGCCCACAATGTCTGGTAAGTGGGGTGTCCGGAAAGTGGGCGTCGGGATAGTATGGAGATTACTGTACATTGGGGGGGTGGGCCACTCACCATCCACTCACTCCATGTAGTGCTGCTTTCAAGCAACTGCCCATTCCTCCCTTCCTTCTTTCCTTTATTCATTCCTCTCTCTTCTGCCGGTGGGTGACTCTGCAGTCCCTCTTCTGTCTTTCCTTCATTCTTTCCCCTTCCTTCCACCTATGTTTGACTCTACACTGAGTGACAAGCCAAATGGTTTCCTGTACATCAGGAAATCATTTACTGTGCTGGATGGTAACCATGTAACTAAATTATGGCACCTGGTGGTTTAGTGGGTAATTACGGTGGTCCAATCGGATTGAGCCGGTGCAGATTTATATCCAAGGGATAGTTGGGGTTTATTGCTCATCTAATGCCACTCAGAGATGAGTGAGGCTGGACCAACTTGGCTAGCCCCTAGGCTCCTACGCATCTCATGGGGCAGCGTAGGATTAGATGATGATGATGATTATTATTATCATCATCATTATCATCATCATTATTCAGTGTTAGGTAGACAAAAGTCCTCATTAAAAAGAAATTGCATATTTAAGTTTCATTGCTGGTCATAAATTTATTAGCTCCCAGTTCACTGCACTGGTAGTTGTATGTAAAATATTTGTCCCATATTGTAAAGTAGCATTTTTGTGCCTCCTTATTTGTTGTTAAATCTTCAGTATGATATACAGAATTTTTGTATTAAAATTCCTTTGCCAGTGATAAACTTGATTTGCCATTTTTAATTTATGATTCTTTCCTCTTCCTTCTGCCTATGGGTGTCTCGACACTGAGTGACAAGCCAAATGGTTTCTGGTACACCAGGAAACCATTTACGATGATGGGTGGTAACAGTATAACCAAATTTTGGCGCCTGGTGGTTTAGTGGGTAATTAAGGTGCTTCAATCAGATTGAGTCTATGTAGGTTTATATCAGTGGGGTGGTTGTGGTTTATTGCTCATGTAATGCCACTCAGGGATGAGTGAGGCTGATCACTTTCATCTTAAATGTCAGGACCAACTTGCCTAGCCCTGGGTTCCTGTGCTCCTCATGGGGCGACACAGGATTGGATGACGGATGGATTGATGGATATTTGTAAAAATTAATTGTAATGTATCACTTAGCTGTTATGATTATTATGCCGCTGTTTTTTATATTGATGTGATCCAACCTCGTCTAGATATGAATTAAGTGGGCCATGGGCTGAAGTTTTCCTCCTGCAGCACACCATTCTCTGTTAGGGGAATAGGGATGAGTTGAAGATTTATAAAGCTAGGTAGTAGAGCTGCCAGATTATGCCATTGCTAGCATGTGAGGGCATACTTCTTCAGCATTGATTTCATAAACTAGAGAGATTTATGAAGTAACTCATCCATAGTAAAAGGGTTGTCTTATGTTCAGACCTGAGCACTAAGGCATATTATTGTATTTCAGGGAGTGTCCTCATGTTCCAAATGAAAACTGAGAAGAACCACTGCCACCACCACCACAACCGTCACCACCCCCACACCACTAATGTCTCTGCTGCTCTTTGTGGGCTTCTGTAAGTAAGAAGATATTTTTTCATTAATTGTTGAATTAGTACAAAAATGGTTCTGCCAGTGCTATACACCCCATCTGGGAATAAGGTTTTTGGGTTATATGTATACCTATTTCACTTTAGCTTGACCTATGATTACTATTTTGCCATCAAGAATGCTTCGGATTAGGGACTTTGGCTACAGACTGATATCGATTGAGAAATATTGACGTGGGATTATAAGTCTATGATTTGGGCCGCATTCAGTTAAACTGTTGTTGAGGCCCTTGGATATGAATCTACTGGACTGCAGGCTGAAATATCCATTCCCCTTCAGTCCAAAATCCTCCTCATGGGATATATGGAAAAAGATAGCTGAAGGGCATCCCTATAATTTGTCCTTTTGTATCAGTGCCACCACATGAAGGCACACCTCCTACTAATTGGTCTTTATCAACAGAAATAAATGTTAGGCTTCTGAGTTTCATTTCCCCATTTTTTAAATACAGGTACAACACCAGTTTTCTGGCACCCTTCATTCCAGAGCCATGTTGGATGAACCGTTTTGCTGGACTAACCGAGGCCTTATGTCACATATATTTCAACTGGGATCATTGGAGATCATGCATAATAATTCAGCAATACACTTCTGACCCACTGTACTTCAGAGTAATCACATGCATATTCTAATTTAATTTTTTTATGGAAGAACTGAGCCTGGTTTGTTATCAAGCTTCCTGACAAGTTCACTTCATCTGACGCTGTCGAAACCATTCCATATCATGTTCAGTACTCTTATCGTCTTTAATAGTTTTTCGCATATTCATTTGCTTTTTCAAATCACTGTCTTCCTAGAAAATCAGTATTTTTTCCATTTACTTTTTGATGTCATAAGCAGTTGAGGAACCAGTACCATGTGTTCACACAACTTCCACATGGGAATGCCACAGTCCAGTTTTTTCAACAGTTCTATCTTATCATGCTATATTGTTTTTGTTTATAGCACAATTAAATGTCCTACTGCATTGAATCTCTCTAAATAGTTGATAATACACCATTATGTTCAGGCAGGTGAGTGAAAATATACTTGAGAGTACTGGCGGCCAATGCAGTAGGTTACTGGGTAGCTACGGTACGTATGGTATTGGTTACTGTGTTACGGCCTGAGTCGTGGCAAGTGGCTTTCACATGCAAACAACTCTGAAATGTAATAATGCCTTATGCACTCCACCCTTATTTATAAAGCTTCAATAGATACCAATGATGAAAATAATCTTTTGAATTTACTGTGGTTGTCATTAAGAATATTAACTGAAATGGCGATATAGTATGTAAACTTAACTAAATAATGAGAAATTTGATGAAGTGTTGTATTCACAAGAACAGAGATTGATGGTTAGGAATGGTTACTTGTGAGAGTTTCGTATTCACAAAGTACATTGACAACAGTGGTAGCTCAGAAAATTAATTAGAAGCAAAAGAGAAAAAGACTGCCTGGTTCACAGTCAAGAGTAGCAGAATCAGTGTAGACATTACTGATCCAGTCCCTCCAGTCATTTAAGGGATTAATATTTGGGTATTAGACTAGAGTGAGTGGGCCCAGAATCATTAATTGCTTTAATTGGTTATTGATGGGTTTTGTCATTGCGGTAGTTTGGCGGACCACTTAACCATGATGAAGGATCTTTGACTGTATTGGAATAGACGGGTACATGACACCACCACTGGCACCTGCATCTTTCTTAGGAGCTGTAGCTAGGATTAATGTAAGTAAATAAGAATCAAACAAAATACAGGTGTCACCACCAAGACATGCAGCATAAATTCCATTAAGCACGCTCTACACGGAACACTATGGCCACCTGGTAAATTAGCCTGGCAGGTGCGGGAATTTCAAGTGCCATCTCATGATATTGTCCAGATTAGAAGCTGGACCATCTGATGCTGGAGAATTGGTGTTGTACCCATACCATATTAAGTGTAAGAGCAATGGACCCTACCTCACCCTGCAGTCCCCCATCCTTCTTGCAGGGGGAGGGAGTTGAGGGGCATTTATATTGGCAGCTCCTGTCTGCGCCATTGACACTGGAAGACGCCTATGTTCAGTAGTTTTATTTATTTATTTATTTTATTTTTATTTTTTTTAAATTACAAGGTAAGTCAATCAGTGCTTTTCCATGGACCTGAGTTACAATTGCAAGCAAAAGTTCACTGACAGTCCCCTTCCAGTATTGTGTTCTGTCTTCCCTATATCTCATTCCTCCCTGAATGTCAGTGTCCCTCCTCCTGAGACCCATTTGTCATGTGCTTCTCACAACAAAGTGTTTCATATATCAGATTTCTCATTCCTTCCCAAGCATCAAAGACTAATATTTCTTCTCAATCTGTCATGTTGCTATCACATCACAATACTCTATTTTCTGTAATTAATTTCTCTCTTTCCCAAGCACATCAGTAGTGTATGTAATTCACTTCTCATTCTTTCCTGAAGATAAGAGTGTCATTTCTTCTCAGTCCCCTTTGTTGTTTGGTTCATATTGCTGTCTCATAATAATATCACCTTCCACTCAACAGCTGGCAGGGAAGTGTCAGCATAATTTTGATTGTAATTGTGCCATGTCAGTAATGTGGCAGAACCATGCAGTAAGTCCTCAATGTAAGTCCATGTGATAGTTGACTTAGCATCCAGTCCATAGAAAACAGCTATACCTTGGCTTTTTTTTTTTTTTTTTTTTTTTTTAATCAAGGAAGAAGAAACCAAAGGTCAGGAGACCACAAGAGAAAAAACAAAACCTAGATAACAGCCAAATTCAAGATCTGTTTGTGCCTTTTACTTTTATATATATATATTTTATTTTCCTATTTGTCTCATATTTGAGACACACACTTAGGAATAAATAAAAAGTTGGTTTTAGCACTTTGTTTATCTTCCAGTCCATTGAAAACATCAGCTGTACCATGGCTAACCTAAATTGGGGATGTCATCAAGAGGAATCATGGCATCAGTTTTATTGGATTTCATTTTAAATTCATCTGCCAACCCATTGACTGCTGTAATATCTCAGATAGTTCTCTGTTATTAGTCAAAAAACATGCACCAGAGCACCTGGTAATCATGTGGTTACAATACCCCAGTCACTGTGATGGCGTGCATAGGTTCAGATCCGAAAAGGTGACTGAAGGTTTTTCAGTCATGTCATTTAGGGAAGTTGGTTGATTACCATTAATATACAGTACTGTGGTAGCTCAACTATTGGCCTTTACACCTCAAAAGAGGTAATATGGAATTGGCTTCTCTCTTATTACTTTATATCACCAAAATCAGGGGTAAAAAAGGATTTGGTGACAGATTGACACACAGACCAATGATGGAATATGTTACATAAGATACAGTAGGTTTTCAAGCCTTTGGTTTGTATCATTTGTAAAGACACCAACATGCCTGCATGTGTTGGCCTTGGTCACCAAATGCTGGCCATCCATTTGCTTGATCTGTAGCAGCCTCTATTCATTCCCAATGTGACCTCGTCCCAGGTCTTTTTTGGTCTGCCTCTTGCAACCCTACCCTGAACATTCACACCTCTTACTCTCTGCATCCAGTTATCAGTCTCCTTACTCTTCACATGTCCAGACCAACTCAGTCAACACCTTCTCATTGCAGTACTAATACATTCAAGTCCCATCCTTTTCTTAGCTATCAATTAGCAATCGTAGCCTCCCTGGTCTGTCATTCAAAGGCACACCAAACATCCATCTGATTATCATCATCTCTGTACATTTGAGCCTACAAGTGTCCTTTCTTTTACTGTCCATGGCACCACCGGACAGCATTACACTCCTAACATGCTGTATGGAAGGACCCCATAATGTGTGGGGAGGGTCCTCTGAAAGTCCAGAGAGGCAACAGTTC
This sequence comes from Coenobita brevimanus, assembly GCF_032717465.1. NCBI lineage: Eukaryota > Metazoa > Arthropoda > Malacostraca > Decapoda > Coenobitidae > Coenobita > Coenobita brevimanus. The sequence goes on from NC_136992.1 coordinate 28,009,825, forward strand.
CCTTAACTTCCAACCATTCCTTATCGTAGTCAAAGAGCTAGTTCCAGCCCCACCTCTAGTACATATTATATCCCAAAAATAACGTTCATCCAGACATTCAAGAGACTCTCCAGGAACGTCAATCCTTTCCCACCTCTCAGTCTCTGCATGTTCTCTCCTACACACCACACACATGAAATCAGCATTTTTTCCAGTCTACCAGCAATACCTTTAGATTTCTGTGCACCTTATCACAAACAGTGCATAAGGTGGAGCTGCATCTCACACACACGTGGCAACTGCACATGACTACTGCCACCAGCCCTAGATACCAGCTCTAGATACCATCCATGATTATGCTCAAATCCCTGTACCCTATTCCATCTCTCCACTTCCTAAATCTTTTCTCCACCTCCATCTTAGTCTCCGCGGTCAACACAAAGTCATCTGTAGACGACACCTCCGAAGAGTCTAGTTCTGAAGTCATGTGAGAGAGCTTTAAACACCATGATAATAAGGGTTTTAAAGCTGATCCCTAATTCATGCCAACAGTCTCAGAGAACTCATCAAACTGGGTTTGCTCTCTCGTGGGTGCGAGCACCCTAGTACATTGCAATAGCCACTCTGACCAGCCATCCCTCGATCCCAGCCTCTCTCATTGCCCATTTCACCAGCTTCATAGGAACCTTCTCCATATCATCAGAAACAAAGTGCGGCTGTCTCCCATCGTTTATATTTTTGTTGAAGTGTTGGACATTGAATATTGCATCAGTGGTTGCCTTGCCTGACATAAACCCAAACTGCATCTTATCAGTATTCACTCTCTCACACCTACCAAGACTCTCCATTACCTAAATTATTGTGCAGAATTTTTGTGCCTGTATAATTTCATCTTTGCAGGGAAACATAGTTCCCCTTGTACAGTACACATTTGCACTTGTGCTCTTCAGCCAGTCATCTGGAACAACACACACATATATAATTGAAATTATCAAGTCAGGAACTAAACCCACTCATGTATCTCTTGAGGTATTCAACGTCTCAGTAGTCAACCCAGACACACCCGCTGCCTTCCCCAACTGCGTCCTACAGATTGCCCTACTTACAGTAGTGGTATCAGTGAAAGGCCAAGGGCCAAACACTGGTTCTGCTGACTTCAAACCTTCTTAATCAGTAACTGGTTACAGTGTGCTCCAAGCATCTTCATATCCTTGCTGTCTATCACTACTCTTCCTTCATCATTCTTGACACTCTGCTCACCCCTGTTTACTGTCTTTCTCTCCATTGCCACCTTAATTAACACATTCATTTGGCGCTTGTAGGCTTTCCAGTAGAAGTCTGTGATACAGACCTCCCCCTCTGGTCCTGCACATGGCAGCCAAGTCTTCCTCTCTTACCACCCCTTTCCCATTCCTGGAAAAGTCTTCTCTTCTCCTTATCTGCAGCTTCTACACCCTCACCCCACCACCGTGTTACCTTATGTCTTGGTGGGCCCCTTGTTCATCTACACACTGAAGCAGTTACCCCCAAAAGATTGTTCTTGAGAGCTCTGTGCCGCTATTTAACACTTCTGTCTGCAGCATCCTGTTTGGCCACCTTTTTACTCATCTTGCTATAGAAGGCATCCCTTGCTGCTTATTTTTTTTGAACTTCTGTTTTTTCTCCTGGGTGCATAGGTCCCATCTTTGGTACTTGATTTCTTTTGTGCCATGTTACATGTAACTAGTGTTGCTGCACACTCTGCGCTCTATAACCTTTGCATCCAATATCAGCATCTTATCAGCCTTCCTTCCCAGGAAGTAGTCAATCTGGATACTATTACCCCTGGATTCACATGTAATAATCCTACTCTTTCTCTTTTCCTCACAACAGTGTTGAACACAGTCATTTTCATTGCTTCTCCGAACTTTAGCATATTTTCACCCTCCTCATTCCTTGTGCCATAGGTGCACCCTTTCATATCCTTTCATTATGTCCATATCACTAACCATGCCTATCAAATCATCCCTGACTTTTTGGAAGAGATAAATTGAGCAGCATCCATCACTTTTTCATAAGCTCCCCAGTGATGTGTGTAGGTCTACTGTAGCTTTAATAGTTTTCAAGATAACATAGTGCTGTGCACTGTTACCTACTTTTAGTATCCCCACTCCCCTACCCAGTTACTAACCACGAGGCACCCAATTACATGTTCTTTCTCACGCAAACAGTTAAAAATTGTTTTGTAGTAGCAAAAATAAAATGTGTATCTTGGAATTGTAGGAGCTAAACTGAAAGTTTAGCAGAAAATTATCTCCCTGCTTAATTATGGAAAGAACTTAATTGTAAATTGTGTATGCTACGGACTTATTATGAGGAATTACTGTTGTTGTTATTATTATTTTTATTATTGTGTACTGTCTTTGCACAGTGAAACTTGTTTGAAATAATAAAAAATGTTAAGTTCTTATACATTTGCAATAAACTCTTCAGCCCAATTGGCTGTTTCTAGAGATGAGTATATGATAATAGCCAGGATGAATTGAAATTGTCCTGAGGCATACCGGTATGGGATTAATGATAATGATGATTAATGATTGTTATTATATGGTGATGAACACTAATGATGATGGTGATTGTCATTATTTTGATTAAGGTATGTAGAAAAATTTGTATTGCCTAATAATGTGTACTGTATAGTAGGTGAAGCAGAACTGAAGGAAATGATGTACCTGTATTCTTTTTAATTAAGGTTACAGCATTATGGTGTATGCATTTAAACTTATCAATACTTGGTACATAATTGAATAACTATACCAGTTGGTCATCTAATATTAACCAAAACAGTGCAGTGCAAATTAGAAAATGCTTTATCTTTTACACTGTGAGAAAACTTCACCTTGGATTTCATCTCTACTTCCCACTTTCCTCTGCTGGCTAATATTCTCACCTGAGAAAGTTTTGATTTATCTTTATATCTGCCCATAGATAATTCTGATAATCAGGGCCAGGTAACAGACATATCCATAAATGTGAAGTGTATGCAATAGACATAAATGAATATTAGGTAAACCATGTCCTTTAATATACTGTACATGTTCTTCCTCACTAAAAAGCTCATGGACTTTCACCCAACCAGCTCTTCACCTCACAGCAACTTTGGTATGGGAATGATGTAAGCTTTTATGAAAGTCTTTCACCTTAACTTTTTTTTTTTTTTTTTCTCCATGCTGTAGCTCAGCAGCGGTAGAGTAAGATAATACTGCGTCCTGAACATTCTTTTCATAGCAGCTTTCCATGATTAGCTTCATGTTCTAGTGTTTTTGTTGTTGAAACCCGTCACGTCTTACTGTTGACTGCGGGAAATTGGTGACTTTGACTGGTCACTCCTAGAAGTCTTTTTTTGTGGTTATGTTGAAAGAACTGTCTTGTGATGTTATGGTGCATGTAGTAAGTGTGCTGTGGTGTTGGGGTCTGCATTGCAGTGTAGGCAGTGTGGATTTTTTCATGAGTTGCATTTTGTGTTGGTTTTGTAGCAGGGAAAGGTAATGGCCACATTGAAGTCTGGCTATAATAGGTTTGTTTTCATATGATGTGAAGGGACTACTCCTACAAATTGAATACTGTCATGGGTGCATTAGTTAACGAGGTTTAGGTATGTGGTAAAAATGAAATCTCTTTCGTTACTGAAGTTGGTTTGTGTCTATGAAATTTGGCCAGTTCTACAACTTGATTACTAAATCATACTTTCATGAAATTCAGTGAGCCTTAGTTATAAAGTGGAAATGAATCTCATTGGTTGCTTATCAAATCGGCATTCTAATCTGTCGACTCCTGGCCTTCAACTGGGCTGAAAGGTACACTTTTATCTTTGGGTAGGGTTGGAAAGATTTATGCTGTTCTCATGCAGTTGAGAAAGCTTTTTCCAAGATGTTCATTTCGAGATACCTGAACACATTGCCTTTAAAAGACTAGAGACTGAAGTTTCCCTTGTGTATCCAACTATCTGCCTTTTGGGAGGCAGGGGGTAAGTTTGAGGTAATGGTGTAGTTGGTGGTGGGTCAGGTTGTCCCTCCTCCCTAAAAAAAAAAGGGGGGGGGGTGGATGTGGTGCATGATGTATTGCAGTATGTAATGGATAGAGAGAATGTATTGCAGTATGTAATGGATAGAGAGATGTCATTTGCATGGTACATGTTTGGTTATTATACATTTGCTTTATAGTGTGAAAGAGCATTTGTACAGCAGCAATCTGTTACTGGGAAAACCCTGTTGATGGATCTTATTTTTTTTATTTTTTTCCCCTCTGTCACACTTCCTCAAGATGTAATTTTAATCAAGTTCTCAAGGAGATGTTGATTGCTAGCATGTGTGTTTGAGGAAAAGTTATGGCAGGAAAGCTCAGAGATTTGTTAATTTAAGGGAACACAGTGGAGGTAGAGCAGTGCAGTGTTAAGGCATGGGAAGGAAGCCAGGGATATAAGTTGATGCCAAGTGAGTGAAAGCTAGGAAGCATTTAAGGGAATACAGTGGAGGTGGAGCAGTGCAGTGTTAAGGCATTAGAAGGAAGCCAGGGAAATAAATTGAAACAAAGTGAATGAAGGCTAGGAAGCAGTGACAATAGGGTAATGTGAAGAAAGAAATTAGGAAGTATAGTGAAGGTATACAGAGATTAGAAGCAATTGTAGTGAAGCTGTGATACTAGAAAGTTGGGAAACATTTCAAAGTTAGTAATGCACAGTAAGCAGACTACAGAATAAGTAAAGCAGGGCATCAAAATCTTGGTACAGTACTAAGGTAAAGGAATAGGGCTCTGATAAATTTACACAGTGAAAGTTGCAGACACACTAAGTTTATATATGTTATTTATGCTTTTGGCATAATCATAGATGTGTATTGCTGAGTGGGCTGCAATTTTAGCGGCAATTTTGTGCTTTGTGATTCTCTTTGAAAATTTTGTTCCAATGCAGCAACATCTGAGCTGACCTGATGTGCTGTTACTGCAGTTAAGTATTTGAAAGATACATTTTGATCCTCAGGTAAAAAAAGTGTGGGGGGGGGGGGTAAATAAAAATAAAGCCAGAATCGGGGAGCCATAACATATTACTAAAACTTGCAGGACTATAAGGTCTAGCCAAAGGACTGGTACTTAAGTTTAATTGGCCATCACTTGAAGTCAAACATTGAGCAGTTATTGCTCGGTATGATGAAATAAGATGATATGAAGACAGCTTTGAAAGGATGGAACTAGGCATAAGCATTTCAGTTCCTGGAAGTTCCCTCTGTCACAAATGGAGGTATAAATTTTTCAGACCCTTAACCCCCCCCCCCCCAATAAAAAAAAAAAAAAAAAAATCATAAGACACACCACTGGGTTGAGAGACATATTACTGGTCAGCCAAATGGTTGTATTGGTGCTATTACAAGAAGACATCCATCTTCAGCACCCATGTAGTAGTTGCAATAAAAGGGTGCACAAGAGGTGCAGTGGTATCAGAAGTAATCTGTAGTATATGGCAAAATTTTTACTTCATTTTTTCCTCTTCTGTCTTTCCTTTATTCTTTCATCTTTTGCCTATGGCTGATTCTACACTGAGTGACACTGACCCGTGGTGGTTTAGTGAGTAACTGAGGTGAACTAATTGGATTGGGCCTGGGTAGGTTTATATCCAAGGGGTGGTTGGGGCTTTTAGCACATGTAATGCCACACAGGGATGAGTGAGGCTGGTCACTCTGATCTTAAATGTCAGACCACCTTGCCTAACCCCAGGCTCCTACATTCCTCATGGGACAGCATAGGATTGGATGATGGATGGATGGAATGATTGTACAGTATAATATGGGTGGCCAAGGAAAGAGGACCACAGTACATTTACTTTAGAGTGCTTGTTATGAATGCATACATCTAGAGGTGCGTTGGTGTCGGAAGTAGGCTGTAGGATGTAGTAGAGTATGTGAATAGATGAACAAGGAAAGCAGGCTGCACGTCAGGATAGACTTTGCAAATATGTATTGGAGTGTGTAGAGGAAATTTTCAAATGTGGGTGATGAGATTTGTTGTTTTTGTTCTTGCATAATCCCAGTCTGTCTGGCTGAACAGATCCTTCAACCACAGGGAAGCGACTGCCCCTGTGGGGTTGTTTCATAGGTTCCCTACACCATGCTTGTTGTCTGCATCTTAAGCTGACATGTGTTGTACAGTGCTCCATAATGTGGTTTATGATGTGTGGTCCTATCCTACAAATAGGCACATCTCATTGTTATTCCACCCAGCATGAATCTTGAGCTGGTAACTAGGAGGGCAGGGTAATGTGTATACTGATTTAAGCTTAGTCAGTTGAACTTCATGAATTCTGTTTAAGGATACCTCTGATGGTTGGATATTAGGGAAGGGAGCTTGTATTATAATGCACTGGTCAAGTTAATGCATTTGCCCTGCATGTGAAAAGAATACGTAAGTTTGTCTTATAGATGGTGATGGAATGATGGAGCTGCAATGTTGTTTGAAGAGTGTGTGATAATGTTTATGTCATAATTGTTTTGTGTGTCCATTAGTGTTGTGATCTGTACTGGGGTGAACTGAATCTATCTTCACTGATTTTGTTAGGAGTGGATGGAGGATTAGGAAATTAGGACACTACACTGTTACCTCTTAATATTTAACCCGCCGCATCTTGGCTGATTTTTCACCAATGACCCCCCTCCTCCCAATCGCGGCAGATTTTCTAACTTTTTTTTTTTTTCTCAAACCTCAGCTTTTTATGAGAACCATTGGAAAATAGCAGAAAAGGTGCTTGCCTGAGCTTAGAAGTGCGCTATACAGGTGACCCTCTGAACATCTGGTATCGTCTTCTCTGGAGCTGCACTGCTGCTGTCACGTTTTCTGTGGTAGGGGTAACTATTGTAAACCACTCAGAATTGGTAGATATTTGTTCATTTGGTACGAATTTATGTGTGGTACAAGAATATATTGGTTTTCACACAATAATATAGGTGATATAAGTGTTATTTCACTTACTGAACACATCAAAGTTGCCAAATTCTTGCACAATTGACTCACTATGACTTGTTTCAACTTACATTCTATTTTTCAACTTTCATTATACTTTTCCACAAACAATATACCATTTTCCGCCATATATAACTGTTATCACATATTTACAGGCCTTACTATTATAGTGAACGTCATATATCGCAAACACACACAGTATCAGTAATGTACTAAGGTGTGGTAATGTACTAATGCGCTAAGGTGTGGTCAGGCAGTGTCGCCGCCTGACAGCTGGTCTTGGAAGGTCTCCCACATATGCCCACCAAAACTCATCCGTGAAACTTGAAAAGTGTGTAAGCGACGGACCTCGCAATTGCAGAACGTACCGGTACGTTAATGGGTGTCAGCGCGAAAAAAAGGTATGACGTACCCATGTGTTGGCAGGATGCGGCGGGTTAAAACGATTTTTCCCAGTACAGTACACTGAGGGAGAATTGTTTACTTTGTGAGACGTGTAATGCATTGTGGTATTGAAACATTGGCAGTGAAGGGGGAGGATGTGTGTTAAGGTTTGACCATGCAGAAATGAGAATGACCATAGTTCATTCGCCTTAACCCCTTAACCGCGGGGCATCACTTTCGTGATGCTTGGGAGCAAGGGATCATACCGCGGGGTGTCGCTTTTGTGATTCTGTGTTATTTTGAATTCACCCAGGCTTCCAAGTGGGGGCTTGTATCATCTATCAGTACTGCCAATGTCCAACACTAGTCAGCATTCCTAATCTCATCTGTACTCCCATCCATTGTTGACAATTTAGCCATTTCTCCCCGTTCTTGACTCCCCTCCCTACCCCCCCTCCATTACCCTATCCTCTTGCCTGCCTGGCCTTCCTGCGCTAAGTAAATCTTCTCTGGAATTTTTCACTTCATCCATTGAAATAAGCCCTATGCCCTATTCTTATACCAAATAATATATACAAGAAAGAAATAAGGTAAGTGAGAGTGCCATACACCTGGAATTGGCTAATTATCACCTGACAACACCTCACGTGCACTCGTTCACTAATTTTCGCTGTTTATTTCCCCTTGAAATATGCCGTATAATCTATTTTCGTAATAAATATACATATAATGAGGGAAGGGAGAAGCCTAAGTGATATTTACATTCACCTGGAACTACCTAATTTATAATGTATTGTCTAGATTTCCTGCCAATCATTTCACTGCTATAAAGTAGCTGTGTCAAGAGACTAAACGTTGGCAGTACTGATTTCCCTAGGTAGGCCACCACCCCGGCCCACCCTTATCAGTTCACTCTCATCTTCCAGTGTAGGGGTACGTCTGTTCGCTCTTGCTAGCTTCAGGACCTTTTCACCCCCATGCAAAGGGCCCTGTGACCTTTACCCCCTACTAAACCTCGTGTGGAAAGAGGTAAAGGGCTGACAATTGATAAAAGAATGACTACGATCTTTCTATTGAGTAAAACAGTGCAAGTGGAATTGTAAATAATGTGTAAACAGCAAGTGAAAGTAATGAATGTAAATGAAAATAGTTTTATAAGTTACTTCAAGTGACAGTGCATAACACAGTGTAAATAAAATAGAAATGTAAATAACGTAAATAAAATAGAGAACGTAAATAGAAATGTAAATGAGTAGTATTATAAGAATACGAGTATATACCCTAGGAGTAATGAAAGTGAAAGTTTCACTCTAGCATGTCTGAATACTATGAGTTATGAGAGTGAAATTGAAAGTGACATTCTCTCTCAGTGCTAGTATACAGGATGAGAAAGTGAATGCTATGTATTTTACTGAAAGAAATTAAATCCCTACAGTGACAATAAACTAATACTACTGAAGGAAACTTATGGATAAAGACTGTAGATATATATATATAAGTGTTGTATAGTAATAGAAATATAAAGTGTGAGGGGTTTTATGAATAATAAATGACAGAATACCAAGAGCGAACTAGCGCAAGTGCGACGGTCAGACGCGCTCGTAATTTTCATTGCTTTCACAGTGGGTTTTTTTTTGGAGTATGGATCCCAAACTACTTGAAAATCATAGAGTAGTGTTTATAGTGTTAATATCTGGCTGTGGTAATCATATTACGGGTTGTCGGGAAGTGTAAAGTGGAGACTTCGTTACCCAACTTCAGAGGTCTCCACAAGTCCTACGGTAACCGACGAAGGCTCAACAAACATTCCAGGAGAAAGCTGAAGGTATGTGCCATAAGCATATGTAATTTAAAATTCTAGGACTACAGTAATAACTGATTTTTGGCAAATATTTTTTGAGAGTCTGTCGGAGCCCTAATAACCCCGCGGCACACGCAAAACATTGGTAAACATGCCCGCGGTGTAGGGGTTAACTAAATGGATACTTTAGTTCGCTCTCAGTTTCTTCCCTGTAGATAAATTGAAAAATAATATAGTATTGTGGCCATGCTTTCCGTTGCACTTCTTCATGACCTGCACTATTGTGTTGATCTCTTACTGAAGCTCATTGGAGATGAAAGAGATGCCAATTTTACACTTAGCTAAAGTGAACTTAGAGTAGATGGATGTGTTGTGCTTCTCGTAATGACTGGATGAATATTCTCAGTTCTTCATGCTTGTAACAGGTCAGCTCTGGAACTGCTTTCCTCAGTATCTGTTTAACTTTTGACCCCATGTCTTCAAAATGCTTTGCGTCCAGCTTCGTGTTGAACAATTCCTAAATTTAACAATAGTTTTCCAATTTTTCTTGGAAAGAACAGCTTTTAGGTGGTGGTGACCATCATCCACTCACTTGATGTAGTGCTGCCTACTTCCCCCTTAGCCTTTATCATTCTTTATCTGTGCTTGCCCTCCTCTCTTCTTATTTCTCCCATCTTTCCTGTCACTTCTTATTGCATTTCTTTCCTTTACAGATGGCTTTACATTGAGTGACAAGCCAAATGGTTTCCTGTAAGCCAAGAAACCATTTACAACACTTGGTGGTAACCATATAACCAAACCATATGTGCCCCCTATGTGTCAGCAAGTGGGTTGGTGGAGGGTTAGTGCCCCTCCCCTTAAAACAAATAACTCAAAGTCAAATGGCCACCCCTTACGGGATTATGGTGTCTGGCAATAGATAGACTAGCATTTAATAGACATGCATCTTTTGATTCTTTCTTTGGCATGTAAAAATAAGGTATAATTGTAAATGAGAAGCTGAGAAATGGGCTGGGAATTGAAATAGTTGATGCTGTTATGTGAAAGGGGAGATTGAGGTTGTTTGGACATGTAGGGAAAGTGGAGGATGAATATTGAGTGAAAAGATACATGGGTGAATGTGGAAGTTAGAGCACAAAAACCTAGACCTAAGAAGACATGGGATGAGGTCCTTCAGAATGACCTGTCCTAACCCTAATCCTAACTGCTGCTTAACAAATCAGATGTGATAAAATCTTACAAAATTTTTAATGGCTGGTATATCAGAAAGACATATTGTAGAGCAAAAAAGTTGAAATTCATTCTCCCTGTCCCTCCCTATCCTATTCTCAGCATTAAAAAAAACTAATCCTAACCCTAGTACCAGCATCCACCAGCCTAACTGAGCATAAGTTAAACCTTTAATAATCAATATCTTGGAGATGGTGTGTTGTAGAGTGAAACAGATGAAATTTTTACCCCAAGAACTAATTCCATCCCCTGTAACCATTTTGTAACCAGTAATAACTTTGCCATAACCCTAATGGCTCCTAACCCTCCTAACTGTACCTAACCAAAATTCTGTTCATGCTACCACCATATTACTATACACGATCTGGCAGACCTCGTACTTTCCATATCATTGTTGTCACAACCTTCGTACTGCCACCAGGAAAAAGGCACTGGTTAGTGTTGAGGTGCTGCTGTGGTTTGTCTTTCATGTGTACATTGAAGCATTCCACTAGGTTAGCTTTGTGCTCTCCAACAGAAAGGACTTGCTTCCAGCTAGTAGAAACCATCTGCTGTGGTTTTGCTTGGTACACAGCTCTTTGATCTGAGTTTCTGTGAATCCTTGTTTGGGCCTTAATGCTCTCTCTCAAGCACTTTTCATATACAGTGAATTGGACCAGAACTGCAACACACACTATTACTAGTTTGAGCACTCTGTCCAGGTACTGTACACTGAGTGGAGCAAATGTCACATATCTCAAGTGTGACCTTGGCTCTGGCATTGTTTGTACCAGTGCAAACCCATCAACAATGAGTGTGTCAAGTTTCCAGTACTGTCTTGATGTATTCCATCATAATTTCCTCCTAGTTTATGGAGGAAATCACTTTTCATGCAGGTGTTCATCATACCATTATCTGTGAATAGACTGTGGGGAACAGGGGCATTTTTGAAGGGCATCACTCAGGAAAAGAGTATGTGCATCTCAGAGTTCTGTGCATGAAGTCACTTATATATCTGTTCACCATTCATGCTGACTGATTTCCTCTTGACTTTCACCTTCTGCATGTCTGACATTGTCAGAAAGTTGGCCTGTTTCATTGGGTCATAGCTCTTTGGATCACTGCACAGATGACTCTAGCATTCTCCTTATTGTCCAGAACTCCAAGAATGCTGTTCTTAGTGTTTGGTGATGCAGTGACACCTGTGGCTGTATTGCCAATTTGTCTGGTTGCTCAGACTGAAAGAGTCAGTGTAGGAACTGACAAACTTTACCTTCATTTTTGAAATATTATCATTCCATTTCTTTTACTGGTGACTCAGTCATTGAGTGGTGACTTGCTTGGCATTGCCTAGGAACCATGGAGAATTTCCTGAAATTTTGAAGCATATTGAGTTATTATTGGCCTTACCGTGCACCATGAAACTAGTGATTTTTCACAGAGGGTGAATCCTGTGATCCACTCTCCACCTATCGGGTTCTTGTTTTCTTTAGTCTTGAGGGCACAGTCTATTTACCCGGTACACAAAATTGAACTGACCATCAGTGTGCTTGGTAACAAAGTTGCCAATATGAAATTCTTCCTGGATAGTTAAAGGGAGGTCCTTCATACTCAATACCATTGCATAGAGGTAGTGAGTGTAGTTTACTTGGTTTGCTGCAAACGACAGAATCAAGAATGCAGCTTTGGAAGACTAGCATACCTCTCAGTGCCCTGTACTAGAGGAGCTTATAAAGTTTCAGAACCACCATCACTCTGTAGAGGAACCACAGCTGAAATGTTGGAAACTTATTCAGGGGAGGTTGAAGTGAAAGGGTGGTCGATGTCTCAGAGATGGTGCATTGTAGAGCAAAATGGATGAAATTTATGTTCAAACCCCATCCCTTTTCACCTTTTTCTAAGTAATCCTAACCTCTTCATGCCGTAATCCTAAAAGCTCCTAACTCTCCTGACTGAACCTAACTGATCTTTTCCTGCTATTTCCAGTTTAATTTTATTTGGCCCAATCAAGAATGGCTAAGTGAAATGGTTGTGGTCCCAAGCGTAACTGAACAAGAACCCAGTGAACTGCAGGCTGACATTGCCCTTTTCCTGCAGTCCACTAGCTTTAATTTTGGGGATTAGGTGGGAGTTCAGGGATGTTTGTACAGCCAGACAACAAAGCCGACAGATTGTATCAGTGCCTCTACATGAAGGCAACCCTCTCCAACAGGGAACAGGTCTGTCACAAGCAAACAAAATCTGTCACAGTATAGCAAGTGAGCTTTCCAAGTGATAATTGTAAATCTGCCCTCTGTTTGTGATAGACTTTAAAAATACCTGCTTGCAAAATGGTAGCATTTCTTCCGGGTTTTGTGTACTGTCATTGAACTTATTGAAATGAAGCTTCAAAAGGCTGAACGTCTGGACCAAGTTAAGGTGACAGAAGTATAGACAGCTTTTGAAAGTAAACACTAGAATATGATGCTAGTGATGAAGTAGTGTTATGGAAAGGATGTATAGCCATAGAATTGTCTTATTGTATCACTGAGCATTGAGAAATAAGCTTCAAATGGCTGAAAATGGTCCATGTTAAGGTGGAAGAAGAATAGTACAATTTATGAAGGAGTACTGGTAGAATATGATGCTGGTCGTGCAGAACTGTTGTGATAAGCATGTAGAGTTATAGAATTATCTTACTCTTTCATTGAGCTATATGAAATTAGCGTCAAAATGATGAAACTCCGAGCTAAGTTAAAGAAGTACATTACAGAAAGTAAATCTGCTGTGTGCAGGCATCTTGAAAGTGATGGGGCCTGAATTTGGCTCTTGTTTGTTTTCTCTTAAAGGGAACAGCTTTGCAGGCTTCTAGCCTTGAGTTCCTACTTCTGCATTATAAAAATATGAGGTCACTCATGAAGAAGTTTAAGGGAAAGAATGTAGAGCCATAAAATTGTCTAAGTCATTTAGCTACCAGTATGTGAAATAGACTTTGGAAGACCAAACATCTGGGCCAGTTTCAAGTGACAGAATTGTAGCACAGTTTTTTATTGTAAGCAGAGCAGCCATAGGAAAATTCAGTGATATGAATGTAGGCCATTGAGACTGAGGATGATTTCTGTTGTGTATCTCTTGCCATTTTCTGGTGATAATTCAGCTTAATATATTGGCCAAGTTGACTTTCTTTGAATTGAATAAAATGAGGCATGGTAAGCTGGAATAGAATGTGAAATTCTTTATTCTCAGCCAAAACATTAATTGGAAGAGTTCAACATTTTTGGTGCCCATGTGGTGGTGACCATCATCCACTCACTCAGTGTAGTGCTGCCTACTTTTCCCCTCACTTTTATCTTTCTCTTTCTGTGCCTGCTCTCCTCTCTTCCTGTTTCACTTACCTTTCCTGTCACTTTTTATTACTCTTCTTTCTATTTTAGGTGGGTTTACACTGAGTGACAAGCCTAGTGGTGTCCTGTAGGCCAGGAAACCATTTATAATGCTGGATGGTAACCATATAACCAACTCATACATGTTCCTTTTGTGTTAACAAGTGGGTTGGCAGAGGTTTATTGCCCCTCCCTGGAAAACAGCTCAGTGCAGGCTAAAACTGCCATCTTCCTGCAGACCTTGATCCTCCTTAAGTGTAATAGGAAGTTGATGGACATTGGTATGACTGGGCAACTTCACCATGCAGCTGTATTGGTGCCACCCCTTGAAGACATACCCTCTCCAGCTTGATAGATTTTGGGGAGGTGGGGGGGAGGTTTGATACAACCTTGGCAAACCCATTGAGTATGAGAGGTCTTTCCTGGTTTAAATTTAATTGTCAATTAGTTTGGCCATGTAGAGAGAATAAAGAAAGCTACTGACTAGGAGAGTGTATGCGAGTGAGGTGGAGGCATGACCGAGGATGAGATGGAAGGATGGGGTGGAGAGAGACCATATGAATGAGGGGATTTGAGTTAGAAGAGACTGCTAATGGCAGGAGACAAATTGACATGGAGGCACTTTATTAGTTACCACCCGTTCCAGGATTAAAGTGTCCATCGACAATTAAGTAGACAAATAGGTAGGCAAATACATAGATTGGACAGGCTTAAGTTTCCCTTTTGCTCTAGTCCACCATCCTCCTCTTGAGGGACAGGGAAGAATTTGGGGGATCTGTGTATAATTGGATAATGCAGTTACCCTGTTATAATAATTATTTTCAAGACATGAAGGAGGCCTTCTCCAAAATCATTATAAAGCCATACAATAAATAAAGAGGATGGACTGTTAAGCATAAATATATATATATATATATATATATATATATATATATATATATATATATATATATAATATATATATATATATATATATATATATATATATATATATATATATAAATACAAAAAAGGACAAATAATCATAATAAGTAGAGAACAAACAGTCATAAAATAAATAGAAAACAATAAGTAACCATATAAAATAAAGCAGGGACATACATAATGTGGTTGCTTCTGTATGAGTACTTATGAACTTAATTGGGACTGGGTTGGCCCATAATTCAGAAAGTTAGAACATGAAATTTGCCAATACTGTTTACTCTTGACAAAAATATAGTGGTCATTGGTGAAGAAGTGGACTCTGGTAGCAGTTGAAGCAGAGTACCAATGTTTTTTTTATCACTAGTATTCTGTACAGTACAATTTTTGGTAGATAAAATGCACTAGCTGTAACTCAGCAGGCTTCCTAAAAAGCATGTACCTCCATAAGTTCTGAACATGAATGTTTATGAATTGGGTTTCAGCTATGTAGGCAAAGTTAAAAACTCTGTGAATATACAGCACGTGTGTTTGCGTGCTGGAGTTTGTGGTGATTATGACAGCTTTTTGTATTATAATTCTTATATCCTAAATTGGCCTAAATACCAGTGTTTACCTTGCAGCTTAGTCTCTAGCTCATTGGCAGAAAACGACATTGCTTTGGCTCAACCTCCTATCCATAGTACTTCTTCATGACTATGATCATGCAGGCAACCTTCCCATGTTCAACCTTCTAAGCATGAAATATGTTCATTGTTCAAGTACATTAAACTAACTGCCCAAACATGGCTGTTCATGAATTTTTCTATTTGACTAATTGATGTTTAGACAACATATAGCAATCCACATGCAGTCCCAGAATTAATTGCAGGTTGACAGTGCATATGTGTTTCTCTTAGACTACACTAATTTGAATTTTTAATTCTTGGCAGTGACCACCAAAATGCAACCCATTGGTAGTTTTGAATGCGATGTTCCAAAATAGAAATACATGAAACATACCATTTTACAAAAAGTTGAAAGACAGTACATTGTTACAGAAGTTAGACAAGGCTGTGCAACCTGTTCCCAAGAATCCATTATGGTGTTGGAGGTATATTATAACAATGTAAAGAAAAGCATTTTTTAATTGATGATGAATCAGATTTGGGAATTCATTTGCAGAGTCTTAAGTCAGCTGATTATGTCCCCAGGTTTTAAGTATTTTAAGAAAAGTAAAATCATTTTATTCTGATAAAGCGTCCTTTCATTTTTCAGTCACTTTAATTTGATTATCCTTATTCAGGAAAATGGAAACAAGAAGTTTTAATTGAAAAGGAGAGTGAGTATCAATGTGAATGGAAAGGCTGATTGGATTTCATTCGTTCGTTTCATCCGTTTATAAATTATAAAGGCTCCAACATGCTTGCATGCGTCAGCCTCAGTCACCAAATGGCGGCTCTCCATGCTGCTCGATGGATTGGAAAAAAAAAAAAAGCATTATTTGAATTCATACTAGAGTATACCCTTCTAAAGCTCTCAGTTATGGTATTATAAAACTTAAACAACTTCAACCCAAGAAGTTTGACTTGGTAAGGTTGACTGTATTGTAGTGTCAGTCTGTTATTACAAATCTGTTTTCAGCATGGAAGGATGGCAGATTTAGGCCAATTAAAAATAAAAGGAGTTTAGGTAATGAAAATGTGTAAAATTCGGCTGTACTCTACCTTTTTGTTGGCTTCATAGGGTTGCAGTTCAAGCTGTTGTTCTGTCCTGAAGGGCACAGATCTTAAGTCATGGTCCTTATGCTAATATTTGTTCATTTGCTTGTAAAGACTCCATCATGCATGCATTGGCCTTGGTCACCTGATGGCAACTCTCCACGTTGCTCGGTTTCTTGCAGCCTCCTTTCTGTTCAGTTGCTGATCCCTGGTGTCACACTGGTGTTGCCCCAGTCTATTTTTGGTGTACCTGTCACAACAGACATAGCACATTGCTGTTAGTTATTGAGTTTTAAGGCTCATAGGTGCATGGTTAGGTTGTACTTACAGGACATTCATTTAGTCATTTTTTCTAGTATTCTATCTATCTATTGCCAGATGCCTCAATCCCGTACGGGGTGGCCACAAACAAATCGCCTCCACGTTGCCCTGTCTCCCGCCATTTCACTGCCCTGCTCCCAACTCACACCTCCCTCTCTCATATACCTCTCCACCCCATCCCTCCATCTCATCCTCAGCCTCCCCCTCCCTCTCCCCCCCTCCACCTCACTCACATACACTCTCCTCCATGGTCAAACCACCTCAGTGTGTCCTAGTATTGCTTGAAGGATATTATGTGGTAATTTTCATTTATAGTTCACAGAACTGACTTAGCAGTGGTTTTTGTCCAATTTCAGCATATTTCCCTTGGGTGAATTGTGATTAAGACCGTGCTGTGGCTCTACAGCCGTTTTGTAACTTTTCTTTTTGTGACTAGCACCTTAAACTAGTGTTAATATCTTGCACAGTAACAGCTCATTTTCAGAACAAGAGTACAGTATTTTACTGTCGGTTTGTTCTCATTCCATAACACTTCCCTTAGTCACTAGCACCATTGGTTACAGGTCACTGTCAGATTAAAAATGTATTTTACTATAAGTCTGATCTCATTCCATAACACTTCCAGTAGTCCATATGTTACAGGTTGTGTCAGATTAAGAGTGCATGTCTCTATAGGTCTCATTCCATAACACTTCCAGTAGTCACTAGCACCATATGTTACAGGTTGTGCCAGATTAAGAGTGCATGTTACTCGAGGTAGGTCTCATTCCATAACACTTCCAGTAGTCACTAGCACCATATGTTACAGGTTGTGCCAGATTAAGGGTGCATGTTACTCGAGGTAGGTCTTATTCCATAACACTTCCAGTAGTCAATAGCACCATATGTTACAAAGCACCATGTGTTGCAGGTCATTGACAAAATAAGACATTTTTTCATTACTTTCACCATACCTTAGAGTTAATCTGTTGTCACAGCTTACCTTTCAAGATGGAGAGATGGCAGATTTATGCTCAGTTATGGGGGAGAGCATAGATAAAGCCTTTCCATGCACCAGCACTTCACTCTGTGAGAGCCAACAGCCAAATGGTTTGCCTAACTCATTGCAGACTCAGGTTTGAAGCTTCACTCATTCTTAGTTCCATGTCAGTGAAGCATAATCCCCGTATAAAATAGCCACTCTGAACAGGGATTCATTTTACTTGAAGCTTCAGATCAGTTTCATCAGCCAGAATCTCTCAACTTTCTACCAGTCTCCATAGTAGGTGGGAATAAAGGAAAGTAATGATAATGATATTAATCCTGCTTTTTTATTCCCCATTTCCTTGATTTAGATGGGGTTAGACCTATTTTCCCTCAGGGAATCTATTTTCTGCCCATTTAACCTTCCCCCACACCTCTGTATCCCCCCCCCCAGTGCTTTATTGTCCCCCAATGGGCCTACTTCCCCCAATGGACCCATTTTTCCTCAGGGCCCTATTTCACCTTGCACATTCCCCTTGGACCTATTTTCACCCAATGACCTATTATGTTTTCACCCAGGGACCTATTTTTACCCATGGACCTGTTTTATTTCCCGTCAAGAACTTACCATCATACATGGACCTATTTTATTATCACCAAAGGACTTACTGTCACCCATGGACCTATTTTATTATCACTCAAGGACTTACTGTCTCACCCATGGACCTATTTTATTATCACCAAAGGACTTACTGTCACCCATGGACCTATTTTATCACCAAAGAACTTACTGTCATCCATGGACCTATTTTATTATCACTCAGGGACTTACTGTCATCCATGGACCTATTATCACCAAAGGACTTACTGTCACCCATGGACCTATTTTACTATCACTCAGGGACTTACTGTCACCCATGGATCTATTTTATTATCACTCAGGGACTTACTGTCACCCATGGACCTATTTTATTATCACCAAAGGACTTACTATCATCCATGGACCTATTTTATTATCACCAAAGGACTTACTGTCATCCATGGACCTATTTTATTATCACTCAGGGACGTACTATCATCCATGGACCTATTTTATTATCACCAAAGGACTTACTGTCATCCATGGACCTATTTTATTATCACTCAGGGACTTACTATCATCCATGGACCTATTTTATTATCACCAAAGGACTTACTGTCATCCATGGACCTATTTTATTATCACTCAGGGACTTACTATCATCCATGGACCTATTTTATTATCACCAAAGGACTTACTGTCATCCATGGACCTATTTTATTATCACTCAGGGACTTACTATCATCCATGGACCTATTTTATTATCACCAAAGGACTTACTGTCATCCATGGACCTATTTTATTATCACTCAGGGACTTACTATCATCCATGGACCTATTTTATTATCACTCAGGGACTTACTGTCATCCATGGACCTATTTTATTATCACTTACTGTCACCCATGGACCTATTTTATTATCACTTACTGTCATCCATGGACCTATTTTATCACTCATGGATTTATTGTCACCCATGGACCTATTTTCATCCTTGCATGTATTCCTTTCTTGAACTTAATTTCCACATAGACCTCTTCTCCCCATTGAGAGGCAGCTGCATCTTTTGTGGACTTATATTCTCCCTTGGATCTGTTTTTGACATTGGACCAGTGTTCTTGTTTGGGTCCATCTCTCTCTCTCTCTCTCTCTCTCTCTCTCTGTCCTTGCACACACCACACACACACACACACACACACACACACACACTACTATTGTGTACAGTGCCAGTATTCTAGCTAGAGCAGTAGCAGTTTTACATATACAAAGGTCCTACATCCATTTCCTTGCCTCATGAAGGGAGAAAGATGGACTGGAAGAGGAAGATAGCTTAAGCCTGCAGTCCACTAGGTTCACAATTCAGATGAGCCTTGGGTTGTAACTGCTACTACTATACTACCCTCATCATACATACCTATGACGTCTTCAGCCCGTCACCCTCCCCCTTCCTTTCAGCATATCCAAACATACCAGTTTACATCTCTTCCCCAGTGGTACTTCTGCCAGATCTGTCACCCCTTAAGACCCAACAGTTCTTCGTATGCCTTTACTTGGCAAGGGATTTTCCTTTTTGCAGCTTATTACCCTTAGCAGTGGAGCTCCCTTATTGTATCAGTACCACCACATGAAGGCATCCCCCACCAGCACTGGTTTACACTTCCCAGACGAACACAGCTGATTGGGGGAGGGGCTGGTTGTGTAGGAACTTAAAGTATTTTTGAGTGATGGTATAGGGTGTTGAAAATGGTTGACATTTCATAAGTAATACTAAAAGTTCATACATTTATTTATTTGTTTATTTTCTATACAACGATTTACAGAAAAATTGGATATTAAAGCTCTTTTGTTGCATGTAAACTGATTTGGCAGTGCCACCAAGTTTTCAGTTCTAGATGTCTGAAAAAGGTGTGAAATCTTGATACATATTGTTGGCATGCTGTTGAGGCCCCAGGTTCATCTGTAAGGTAGACACAGTGGACTGAGGCTCAAATTGCCCTTCTTCTGCAGTCCACTATACTCGTTCAGGGGATAGGGAAGTGGTTGAGGGATGTTAGTATAACCAGGCAGTGGAGCCACCTGGTTACTGTATCCATTGAGCATTGAGGTCGTACTGTACAAGACGTAAAAAAAAAAAAATGGTCTACATATGAAAAAAAATACAGTATATATATATATATCGATGTGTGCTGGTCTGTAAGCATTTGTATGTACCCAGTATATTTCAGAGGATTCTATAGTGCATCATTATCATGAAATGTATATTATGTGTGTAGGAGCTCTTCAAGCATTTGTCAGTACCCAGTATGTTATTTCTCAAGCATCTGTTTTTCATCATCATTATCATAAAATGTATATTATCATGGAAAGGCGTGAATGAAGATTGGGATGTGTGAAATCAGTGGTTATCAGTTCTGTATTTCATTAGGCTGCCTTGTTATACCCATACACTATACCATTGCGTAAGTGAATAATGCTGCATATTATAGAAAACTTATGGCTTTACATTTTAATTTCTACATGAATTCCATTTAATGCACAGCTGACATCTAACCATTTGTTAATGTTGTGGCCTAAGCTCTATTCGATATACACCCAGTGTACTGCTGGTTGAAATGGTACCCTCTGCAGTCCATCATTCTTCCTTTGGGGGCTTGGTAGAGAGTTGAAGGGCATTTTATATAATCATGCATTATCCATTTTATGGTCCCACCTCCACCTCTTTTTTTTTTTTTCCCAAGTTTAAAACAAACCATTGCTTAGAGTAATAGCACTCCAGTATTATATGTATAATTTTCTGTTAACTTTATTTCATCATCCAAATTGGTTTTTCCCAGCTAAGGATGGAGTAAGGTTTAATTACCCATATACTTGTTAATTGTGATATTGAAATGTTTTGGTAGCTATGTTTGTTGTGAAGTGTAGTACACTGTACTGTTTGCTTACACAAGAGCATAGAGAGAGAGGAATGTAGAGGCTTATCTGATGATATGACTGTTATGCATTGTAACACTGAGAGGAATGTGGTGAATATAGGTAGAGAGGAGTACTTTAAGTGAAACTGAAGTGGAGAAGCTGAGAAAGAAATAGTGTCAGATGAATACTAGCTAAATGTACTGGAGGAGTTAGTTAACATTAAGAATCTCCTTGGTTACTATAGTGTTCCTCCTCGTAACATAGGGTTTGGGTGGAGTCACCCCCTCCCTACACTATTGCCATGTTTCCTAACCCTACGATGTATAACGCCTGTGGTTTGTGTAGTAGGAATGATACATAAACATAACTCATACTAATATAACTGTAATGAAAGTGCTGACATGTATCAAGGAAGAATAAAACTATTCTGCATACTATATTATACGATAATAGAGAAACGTGGCATAAAAATTTGGCAGTGTTGCTCTAAAAATATTCTAATTATTATTTACTTCCCCAACACTTCTAACATTGCTAATTAATTTAGCAAGTATAATTGCAAGAAAATTTGAAGGGATAAAAGTGGGAAGAGGCGATCCTTTCATAATTAAAATAAATATATCAAACAGCTCTGGGGTGGCAGCACTCACGCGACACGTGTTTGTGTGCACGCTGTGGGAGGTCACCAACCCCCTACAGGATTTAGGCCTATTGGGGAAACCTCTATAAAAAAAACGCGCTGTGACTTTTACCTCAAGGGTGGTGCGGAAATAAAGTCAAAATTATAATCCATACATAAAAATGGAAGTAAAAAACCATGGATGACACATAACAAAATCTAGCGAGAGAGAGAGAGAGAGAGAGAGAGAAATAATAATAATAATAATAATAATAATAAAACTTTATTTCCACTAAACAGTGGGTATTTTTATACATTATACAGTAGTACAGCATACAGTATGAAAGTTCTATACACAATATAATACAAGTTGATACATATGGTGGAGAATAGTGACAGAGAGGTAAATGGTTTAAAAGGTGTGGGGACACTTAGGTTAAAAATAGATCAATTAAGGGATTTAGGAACGAAGGCAGTGGGAAGGATTAAGACAGATGGGATTGTAAGATTAGGGAGTTTGAGCAATAGGGTAGAATGTATGCTCTCAATAAAAGTATAGCAATTATCAACGGCTAATTATTATACAGGTGTTGATGGTGGGGGTCTATATTTATAGGAGGTGTTGGTGGTGGAGGTATAGCGGGTGTTGTTGATGGGGGTGTTGTTGGGGGTAGGGGTATAGGGGGTGTTGGTGGCAGGGGTATAGGGGGTATTAGAAAAACGGAGATCACAAGAGGGAAACAGTGTCAAGGTCATCGCTGATGGAGAGGTCAGCTCGGAAACGTGGCAACAGTGCAGGGAGGGGGTGACTCCACCAAAACCCTACGTTTCGATCTGTCAGACTATAGTCATATCAGGTCTTCAGTTTGTGTGTATCCTGCCATCAAATGTTAGAATCTCCTTGGTTACTAGTCATATCATACCTCTTTCCTGCTGTCAAACTCTAGAATCTCCTTGGTTACTAGTCAAATCAGCTCAATTTCTTGCAGTCAAGCTTTAGAATCGCATTGGTTACTAGTCAGATCAAACCTCTATTTCTTGCAATCAGGCTTTAGAATCTCCTTGGTTACTAGTCAAATTACCTCTCCTGCATTCACACTCTAGAATCTCCATGGTTACTAGTCAGATCAAACTTCTACTTCATGCAATCAAGCTTTAGAATCCCCTTGGTTACTAGTCAAACTTCTGTTTCCTGCAGTCAGATTTTGGACTTTCCTTGGTTACCAGTCAAATCAAACCTCTCTCTTGCAGTCATACTATAGAATCTTCATGGTTACGAGTCAAATCAAACTTCTGTTTTCTACAGTCAAGCTTTAGAATCTCTTTAGTTACTGGTCAGATCAAATTTCTGCTTCCTGCAATCAAGCTTCATGTTGTTGTCATTGTTGACATTAAGTTAAATCCTCGTTATCAGAGTGAGAGTTGTCAGAGATGGAGGTATTTAAGTAACCTCTCCATGGATTTCTTCACTCCTTTTGTTTCTGTCATTAATTTCATGATACATTTCCTCTTTTAGCCTCATGTACTCTTTTTCAAATTTATCAAAGTTATGTCCTGTTTCTTTGATTGTTTATGGATGGATGGAAGTAAAAGTGCAGTTTTAGGCCAAGTTAGATTGAAAGGATCATATGACATTTTAACCCAGCCACTGAGTTGTGTTTGATCCCAGGAGGAAGCCAGCTCAACTCAATGCCGGTCCCAAGCCCAGATAAATTGGGGAGGGTTGGTGTCAGGATTGGGCATCCGGCTGTAAAAATTTGCCAAGCCCTGACAAGGTATGGTTCATTACCTTATCGTTTAGCGTACTGAATTTCAGGTGTTTTCACTGGCTAAATTGAGTAAATGTCCTCCCCTTCCATCCCCCTTATCTCTCTCACTGTCTCTCTTCGTGTGAAGTCTGGGTGGCTGGGTACTTAGAATAGTCCACACATACACACCCTGCCAGTTTCTGTCAATTTGATGTCGTTTCGCCATATGTGTGGTAGTTGTGTGTGGATGGGCATCTTACGAGGGGGTCGCTAAGAAGGGGTCTTAAACGTGATGCCCTGGCCCTAGGGTGTACCGTGCGAACCCACAACAGGCACGTAAGGTGAACGGCGAGATGTCTCAAAGGCGGGAGGTTCCGGCCATCACATGCACTCGGCCCTTGCGTGTGACAATCACGTGGTTGTTTGTTTTTTATTTTTTTCCATTGAATAACATCTTTTCAATTTTGATTTTAATCATTTTTATCTAAAATGTTTATTATATGCCGTGTGGGTGTTGGATGTACCTGAGAGGACACTTTTGAGGCCATAACCCTTGGGCACAACAAACAATCAGGCTATATGCCATTTTCAGCCTGTCTGGCACCTTATCTGTGAGTTCATCAACATCTGAGGCGTTGATGTCATGCCTGATGGTGTCGGACTTGTTGAATTGAGTATAGTCTGGGCCGATGTGTTGCTCGTTAATCAGGGCACCAGCACTTATCTGAATGTCACACGTGGGACGCTGATACATATTTCACATCCTCTCAGTCTTCATGCACCATTGCCTAGGTAGGCAAGAACCCCAACCACCTGTCATGATTTACATCTGTTTTGGTCACATCTGCATGCAGCACCTGAATATTCTACATTGTAATCCTAGGGTGCCTCCATTCTGTTAGGTTTCTAAATGGGTGAAGTTGTTTTATATTATATGTAATATAAAACATCCTCCATCCTATTTATATTATGTCACCAAACAATAAGGTTTCCAAATTGGACGAACTTTTCTATTTTAGAAAAGTAGGTTTCCAAATTGGATGAACTTTTCTGTATTAGAAAAGTAAGATGTCACCAAAATGTCACCAAGCTACACCTTACAAAAGTATCTGCGCAGAGGCCGTGATATGGCTGGGATGATTCGCTCAGTAGAACCCGTGATGCAGACTAGTTGGGTGGAAGGTGCTACGTGTGCGCGACCGGAAATTGGTTTGCGGCTGGCGTTTGAACGTGTTCTCGGTGTGAGCTTGCCATTCTGTGCACACCAGTTCCTGTTCTTGGTGTGTTTTCTTTGTCACACACACCAGTTCCTATTGGTGTGTTTTCTACATGCACACCAGTTCCTGTTCTTAGTATGTTTTCTTTGTCTCAGACACAACAGTTCCTGTTGGTGTGTTTTCTTTGTCACGCACACTAGTTCCTGTTGGTGTGTTTTCTTTGTCACGCACACTAGTTCCTATTAGTGTGTTTTCTTTGTCTCAGGCACACCAGTTCCTGTTGGTGTGTTTTCCTCATCTCAGGCACATCAATTCCTGTTGGTATGTTGTCTCCTTCTCACACACACCAGTTCCTGTTGGTGTGTTTCACCTTTTCTCACACACCAGTTCCTGTTGGTGTGTTTTCTCCATCTCACACACACCAGTTCCTGTTGGTGTGTTTTCTTTGTCTCTGGCACACCAGTTCCTGTTGGTGTGTTTTCTTCTCACACACACCAGTTCCTGTTGGTGTGTTTTCTCCTTCTCACACACACCACTTCCTGGTGGTGTGTTTTTTCCTTCTCACGTACATCAGTTCCTGTGGGTGTGTTTTCTCCTCACACACACCAATTCCTGTTCTTGGTGTGTTCTAAAGAAGATCAAGATGAAGGTCAAGAAGAAATTGAAGGCTATATTTAATGCCTCCAGTTTGAAACGTTTCTCCTAATCCAGTTTGAAACGTTTCTCCTAAGATCAAACGTTTACTGCCATCAGTCAATGCTTAGACAGACTAACATGTAAAACTGCAAGGCATATGCAATGATGATGGCAGCATGTCCAATGGTAGGGTGGTTGGGATGGGCATGGTGTGGGTCCGAGCAGCTTACCTCCTCGTGGTGGACCTGGGTAGAGTGATCTTCAAGTATATATTGTTGCTTTGGCTCCAGGTTCATTGGAAATATGAACCCTGTGGAGTGCAGCCTGAAATTGCCATCCTGCATCCCACAACCCTTGTTTGGGAGATGAGTCGAGGGATATTGAAAAAATTCCTCCTGCTGTCCATGACTTGTTTGGGAGATAAGAGTCAAGGGATGTTTAAATTGTCCTCCTGCAGCCCACAACCTTTGAGAGATGAATCAAAAGATGATTGTGTAGGTGGGCAGTAGAAGCACCCACTTATATCAGCGCCACCACATGAAGGCATCCCTCTCCACGACCATAGATTAGAGCTACTAGAAACCATCCATCCATCCATCATCCAATCCTACATTGCCCCATGAGGAGCGTAGGAGCCCGGGGCTAGGCAAGTTGGTCCTGACATTCAAGATGAGAGTGACCAGCCTCACTCATCCCTCAGTGGCATTACGTGAGCAATAAACCCCAACATGAATGAAGATCACTCTAGCTGAAAGCTGCAATTTATTGACTAATTTTGTCTACCAACATACAGGTATTTAGTGGCATTAAAATATGGTTGTTGACATTAAAATATATTCTTGGTGACATTACAGTATATGCTTAGTGATATTACAGTATATGCTTGGTGACTAACATATGCTTGGTGATAGAGAGGTTCTTAGTGACAGGTAGAGAGGTTTGGTGACATAAATCATTGGTACCATTACTAAGAGGATTGGTGACATTACTTAGAGGTTTAGTGATAAGAGGTACTTGGATTACGACATCCTAAAGCGAATCAGTTTCATTAAAAAAAAAAAAAAAAAAAATAAAGAATTCACTCCACCATGCAGCAAAGCATAGTGTAATAATATTGTATTTTATATGTACATGTTTGAGATGGACTTTTCTAGGGCAGTATGAAGGTACAGTATTTATCTCGCTTTACCTTATATTGCTTCTTTTTGTTATTTTCTGTTATACCGCAAGGCCAGTATTATGTTTGTTATATTTTTCAGATATATTTTGCCTTGTTGTACCACATACATGCTTCTGGTATATTTCATGTTATGGCACGAGTCTGGTATTATGCTTGTTATATTTTCTGATATATGTTGCCTTGTTATACCTTATATTGCTTATTTAGGTGTATTTCCTGTTATACCACAAATCCAGTATTATGCTTGTTATATTTTTCAGATATATTTTGTTGTATACCTCATATCACTTCTTTTAGTATATTTATACCACAAGTCTGGTATTATGCGTGTTATATTTTCAGATATATTTTGTCTCTTACCTCAGATAGCTTCTTTTTTATATATTTCTTGTTATACTACGAATTCAGTCTCATGGATGTAGCTGTGTGGATTATTTATGTGTATTATGGACAAAATTTGCAGTGCTTACAGCATTGCAACTCTGAATTTCTGGCTTTGTGTAGGTTGGCTGTAATGACATCATGTAGGCTATGCTGTTTTGAAATTTGAAGTGTTTGCTAAGAGTAGTATCAGATCAGTGGAATACTCAGGATGCATCTCTGATAGAATGTCTTAATTGGGAGAAGAATGTAGAAAACTTGTAAAATGCATACTGTAGCCAGTCTCATAGATGTTTTGTTGAGTTTTATGTTCAAAGATTGCTTGTGATATGACTGTGTGGTACCTGATGTGAGAAAGTGTGTTGTGGTGTGAGAGGTTGCATTGCAGTTTGTGCATATTAAATTTTCTGAGTTGTATTTTGTGTTGGCATTGTAACAGTGAAGTGTGGTGACTATTGCATTCTGGTTAGGTGTAGCCCTGTCTTTCTGGGTTTGGTAGTTTCTTGGGTGTTGTC
Source organism: Coenobita brevimanus (assembly GCF_032717465.1). Classification (NCBI taxonomy): domain Eukaryota; kingdom Metazoa; phylum Arthropoda; class Malacostraca; order Decapoda; family Coenobitidae; genus Coenobita; species Coenobita brevimanus. The sequence continues at coordinate 28,037,239 of NC_136992.1, forward strand.
TGGTGGAGGTTTGTATAGGGTGTTGTTTAGTTGAAGGTTTTGGATGGCTGTGGTGGTTATATATATATATATATATGTGTGTGTGTGTGTGTGTGTGTGTGTGAAATATTGTGCTGGGTTAAGAAAGAGGAATGTTGGTGAAGCAGTTTGTATAGTGTTGGGTGGTTTTCTGCTTCGTTTCTCTGTAGTGGAAGGTGATGCAACATGCAGCTTCGGGTTGAGAAGAGTGTTAACCAGAAGTGGTGAACTCTCTCTCATATGATCCTTGTTTGAGAATATTTTTGTTTCTTGATAGAAGTGATCTGAACTTGTTGCCTTTGTGCATCCAGTCATTATTCCAATGGCTCTTTTTTTTTGTTGTCTTAAGCTTTTACATTTCTGTGCCATTAAATATGTGGCTCGTCTTATGCTAGTGTAAGTCACTGTTCTAATGAATTGTTCATAGAATTTATGTTGTATGAAGGTCGTACCTGTTATTGTTTTCAAGACATTGAGTTTATGAATGCCTTTGCTCTGATGGTATCAGTATATTGAGAAAAGGTCATGTGTGCTCTTAGTAGATCTTAGAATTTTAGGTGTCTTTCCAGTGGGAGTTGTTGTTTGAGTAGGGTAACATGAGGATGTGTTTGAGTTGTTTGTCTGGATTTGGGAGGGTGATGGTTAATTTGGTTAGTGTAGCAGTCATTTTATGTAAGCCTGTGTTAAAGTGAGTGTAACACTGTTGGGGATTATCTGCTAACTGTTGAGTTTGTTATAATATAGTTGCTAGGTTATTGGTACTGAATAGGGAAGTTGCTAGAGATCAAGCAGCATGGAGAGCTGACATCAGTGCCTACTGTAAGGCTGACACATGCAAGCATGTTGGACCCTTTATATCTAAGACAACTGATTTTATTTCATTATTAGGTGTTGAAAAAAAATATACTTGAGTGAGTGAAAGTGAGAGGAGGTATTGTAGGCCAAGAATGTGGATGGATATGATGAATGAGTGCTGCATACAAAAACAGGTAACGATGGTGGGGCTAGGGAATGGACTGGGTTGAGTTGGTTGGATGAATTATGTATGGAGGAGCTTATGAAAAAAGTTTAATGTCCCATATTTAACTTTATTAAACTTTACAGTCATCCAAATGAGTTGTTTTCACCGTAATGTGAAGTGCATCAGCTTAAAAATATAATTATGTACAATATACATCCGCCTGTGAAGCGGAATATAGGATTCTTGGGCTTGAATAGTGAGTATGTAAGTATCCGGCTCTCTTCATTAGTAATTTTGTTGATCATTTATTCCCCTTTTATGTTTTCCGTCCTTGCGCTCTGGACCTCATTGTACTTCATCCTTAAGTGGGAAAAAGAATGTGAGATGGTAACAATGATTAACTTTTTAGAGTGTCAGTCTTTTGAGTCTTCGTAATATCCTTTTCAGTTTGTTCTTGCCGCAACAAGATTGTTCTATTCAACTGAGGAATGTCTTTAATTATGAAAGTTTTTATCAGTGCCGTATTGTTTTATTCAACTTAGGAAAGGTTTAATTATTAAAGTGTTAACCGAAGCTGCATTGAACTCCTTCAGTTTAAAGAGCTTATCCAAAGATGGAATAATAATAATAATAATAATAACAGTAATAGTACTGTAACATGAAAATGACATCATCTTGCTCAGTGGGTTAATATTTAATAATAAAAATCGTTTTAGTAGGTCTTTTCAGCTAATATGGTACACTGGTATGTAGATGTTATTTTTGTTGTATCACAATGGTCTGATTAATGCAGTTTATGGTTCACACCTTCCATGATAGCCAAATGTGTTCACATGATTATTTTGTTTTTGGTGGTAACTCATGTTAATGTTGTCAGCATTGTAATGTACATACACAGACACAAATAAGGTATGATGCGGCAATGTCTTTCAAATGTGTATAATGCAGTTTAGGAGAGTTTTGAAATAGAAAAAAGGAAACTGTCTGCATTTGTGCATTACTGTGCACAGACTCCAGAAAGTGTCATCAGTCAGGTGGTTGATAGTTGTTCAGTAAGCATTATTTATTTTTTCCTCAAGTATTTGTGAATGGATTTTGTTGAAGAATATTAATTCTTAATGTATTAAAAATGCCTTTGTCAATTTCTCCCTCCACGTTTTGCCTTCTTCCCCCTCCTTTTCACACTCCCTCTTCTCCCCATCCTCTTCCCCTCTTACTCTTACCCTCCCTCTGCCTCTCCTCCCACTTCCTTTCCTCCCCTCATCCCTCTTCCTCTCCTTCTGCTACATCCTCTCCTCCCCTCCTGTCTCTTCCTTTCTTTCCTTCCTCCTCCCCCCTCTTCTTTTCTTTCCTTCTTCCTCCTCCCTCTTCCTTTCTTTCCTTCCTCCTCCTCCCTCTTCTTTTCTTTCCTTCTTCCTCCTCCCTCTTCTTTTCTTTCCTTCTTCCTCCTCCCTCTTCCTTTCTTTCCTTCTTCCTCCTCCCTCTTCCTCTCCTCCTCATCCTTCTACATCCCCCTCCCCCTTCCTCTTCTTCTCCTCCTCATCCTTCTACTTCCCCCTCCTCCTCCCCTTATCCTTCTGCCTTTCCTACACTCCTCCTCCTCCTTCCTCTTCCTGTTGTCACCTCCTCCTCCCTCTTTCCTCCACCTCCCCTCCTCCTCCTCCTTCCTGTTGTCCCCTCTTCCTCTTCTCCCCTCCTCCTTCCTCTCCTCCCTCTTCCTGTTGTCCCCTCTTCCTCCTGTCCCCTCCCCATATTCCGTCTGTCTGTCTGTCTGTCTCTCTCTCTCCCCTCCTCCTCCCTTTCTTCCTTCTTCTGCTCATCCCTTCCTCCTCTCTTTCTTTCCTCCTCCCTTTCTTCCTTCTTCTGCTCATCCCTTCCTCCTCTCTTTCTTTCCTCCTCCTTCCTTTCTTCCCCTCCTCCTCCCTCCCTCTTCCTTCCCATCCTTCTACTTTTTCTTCCCTTCCCTCCTCCTTCCTCCCCATCATTCTACCTCTTCTCCCCTTCCCTCCTCGTCCTTCTACCTCTTCTCCCCTTCCCACCTCCTTCCTCTTCCTCTCCTCCTCCTTCCCACCTCCTTTCTCTTCCTCTCCTCCTCCTTCCTTTCCTTTCCTTCTCCTCCCTCTTCCTCCTCTTCTCCTCCATCTTCCCCTTCTCCCTGTTGCTCTTCGTCTCCTTGCCTCTTTTCCTCCTCCTCTCTTCCCCCTTCCTTCCCATTCTTCTACCTCTCCTCCCACTTCCACTCATCCCTTTCTCCTCCTTCCTCTCGTCTCCCCTCTTCCTTTCTTCCGCTCATCCCTATCCTTCTACCTCTTCTCTTCTTCCCTCCTTCTACCTCTTCCTTCCTCCTCATCCTTCTACCCCTTTTCCTCTTCCTTCCTCCTCATCCTTCTACCCCTTTTCCTCTTCCTTCCTCCTCATCCTTCTACCCCTTTTCCTCTTCCTTCCTCCTCATCCTTCTACCCCTTTTCCTCTTCCTTCCTCCTCATCCTTCTACCTCTTCTCCCCTTCCCTCTCCTCCCCCCCTTCCTTTTCTTCTCCTCCCCTCCTCCTCCATCTTCCTCTCCTCCCCCTCCCTGTTGCTTTTCCTCTCCTTCCCTCTTGGTCTTCCTCCTCCTCCTCCCTCTTGCTCTTCCTCTCCTTCCCTCCTCCCTCTTCTCCTCCTCTCTTTCCCCCTCCTCCTCTCTCTTGCTCTTCCTCTCCTTCCCCCCTCCCATCTCTCGACTTCTCTCTCTTTTCCTCCTCTCCCCCCTCTTCTTCTTCTCTCCCTCCCTCTTGCTCGTCCTCTCCCCCCCCCTTCCTCCTCCCACTTCCCTGCCTCCTTCTCTTGCTCTTCCTCTCCCTCTTGCACTTCCTCTCCTCCCCCTTCCCTCTCTCTTGCTTTTCCTCTCCTTCCCTCTTCTCCTACTCTCCCTCTAGTTCTGCTTCTCTTCCTCTCCTCCCCCTCCCCTTTCTCTGCTTCTCTCTTCCTGTTCTATCCCCCCTTTCCTCTCCTCTTCTACTCCCCCTTCCCCCCCCTCCCACTTCCCTGCCTCCTCCTCTTCCCCTCTTGATCTTCCTCTCCTTCCTTCTCCTCCTCCTCCCTCTTCCTCTCCCCTTCTCCCCCTTACTTCTTTTTCTCCTCCTCCTCCTCTCCTTCCCCATTCCATCCTGTCCTCTCCTTCCCTCCTCCCTCTTTCCCCCCCCCCTCCTCTCAGCAAGAACTAAAATTATTGTGCTGGCAAGAATAAAATGGATTAATAAGCTTATACCATTTTATTTTCGGTCTACACACAGCACAAGCTACACGAAAGTAATTGAATGAAAAAATAACAGGAAAGGAGAGGGGGGTAGAAAAGAGAGAGGAAGGGGGATAGAAGAGGAGAAAAAATGGGGGAAGAAGAGGAGAGGAAAGGAGGGAAGAAGAGAAGAGGAGGAAGGGGGGGAGAAGAGGAGAGGAAAGGGGGGGTAGAACAGGAAGAGGAAGCAGGGATTAAAGAGGCGAGGAAGGGGGTGGGGGTAAGAGGAGAGGAAGAGGGGGGTAGAAGAGGAGGAGAGGAAGGGGGTAAGAGGAGAGGAAGGGAGGGGGTGGAAGAAGAGGAGAGGAAGGGAGGGGGGGGGAAGAAGAGGAGTGGAAGGGAGGGGGGGGAAGAAGAGGAGTGGAAGGGAGGGGGGGGAAGAAGAGGAGAGGAAGGGAGGGGGGGGAAGAGGAGGAGAGGAAGGGAGGGGGGGAAGAAGAGGAGTGGAAGGGAGGGGGGGGGAAGAAGAGGAGAGGAAGGGGGGTAGAAGAGAAGAACGGAAAGGGAGAAGAGGAGAGAAGGGAGGGGGAGTAGAAGATGAGAGGAAGGGAAGGTAGGTGGGGAGAGCAAGGGGGGAAGAAGAGGAGGGGAAGGGAGGGGGATAAGAGGAGAGGAAGGGAGGGGGGGGGGAAGAAGAGGAGAGAAGGGAGGGGGGGGAAGAAGAGGAGGGGAAGTAGAAGATGAGAGGAAGGGAAGGTACATGAGGAGAGGAAGGAGTAGAAGAGGACGAAAGGAAGGGGGGGTAGAATAGAAGGGAAGGGGGGGGAAGAAGAGGAGAGGAAGGGAGGGGGGAACAAGAGGAGAGGAAGGGAAGGTAGATAGGGAGAGGAAGGGGGGAAGAAGAGGGAGGGGGAGTAGAAGATGAGAGGAAGGGGGGAAGAAGAGGGAGGGGGAGTAGAAGATGAGAGGAAGGGAAGGTAGATAGGGAGAGGGAAGGGGGGAAGAAGAGGAGGGGAAGGGAGGGGGGGAAGAAGAGAAGAGGAAGGGGGGAAGAAGGGAGGGGGGGAAGAAGAGGAGAGGAAGGGGGGGAGAGGGGGAATAGGAGAGAAGGGAGGGGGGGAAGAAGAGGAGAGGAAGGGAGGGGGAGTAGATGATGAGAGGAAGGAGGGGTAGGAGAGGAAGGGAAGGTACATGAGGAGGAAAGGAAAGGGGGTAGAAGAGGAAAGGAAGGGGGGGTAGAAGAGAAGAAGGGAGGGGGGGAAGAAAAGGAGAGGAACGGAGGGGGGGGGGAAGAAGAGGAGAGGAATGGAGGGGGGGGGAAGAAAAGGAGAGGAACGGAAGGGGGGGGAGAAAAGGAGAGGAATGGAGGGGGGGGGAGAAAAGGAGAGGAATGGAGGGGGGGGATGAGAAGTAGGGGTAGAACAGGAGAAAAAGGGTGAGTAGAAAAGGAGAGGAAGGGGGTGGGCAGAAGAGGAGAGGAAGGGGGTGGGCAGAAGAGGAGAGGAAGGGGGCGTCGAAAAAAAGGGAGAGGAATTAGAAGAGGAAAGGGAGGGAAGAAATAAAAGAGGAAGGGGGAAAAGTAGAAGAGAAAGGGAAGGGAGATATGGAGCAGGGAGGGGGAGTAGAAGATGAGAGGAAGGAGGGGAAGAAGAGGAAGGGAAGGTAGATAGGGAGGGGGAGTTGAAGAGGAAGGGAAGGTAGATGGGGAGGGGGAGTAGAAGATTAGAGGAAGGGAAGGTAGATAGGGAGGGGGAGTAGAAGAGGAGAGGAAAGGAAAGAGGAGAGGAAGGGAGGCAGAAGAGGAGGGTAGGAAAAGAGATGGATAGAAGAGGATGGGAAGGTAGATGAGAAGAGGGAGGGGGATAGAAGAGGAAGGAAAGGTTAAAAAGGAGTAGAAAAGGGGGTAGACGAGAGGAAGGGGGGAAAAACTAGAAAAGGTGGAGAGGAAGGGGGGAAGAACTAGAAAAGGTGGAGAGGAATGCGGGTAGGAAGGGAAAGGAGAGGAAGGGGGGCTAACGATGGAGGAAGAGGGGTAGAGCAGGACGGGAAGGTAAATGAGGAGGAAGGGGGTTAGAAAAACAGAAGGGAGGGGAAGTAGAAGAGAGGCAGAAAGGAAAGGGAGGTAGAAGTAAAGGAGGAAGGGGGAGAAGTAGAAGAGAAAGGGAAGGTAGATGAGGAGGAAAGGAAAAGGGGTAGAATAGGAGAGCAAAGGGGGGTAGAAAAAAGAGAGGCAGAGGGATAGAAGAGGATGGGAAGGTAGATGAGAGGGAGGGAGGGGGAGGGTAGAACAGGAGAGGAAAGGGGAAGAAGCAGAAGAGGAAGGGGGGTGTAGAAGAGAAAAGGAAGAGGGGGGTTTGAAGAGGAAGGAAAGGTTAAAAAGGGAGGAGTAGGAAAGGAGGAAGGAAAAAAAAAGGTAGAAGAGAGGAAGCGGGAAGAAACAGAAGAGGTGGAGAGGAAGGAGGGAGAAAAGGAAGGGGGAGGGGTAGAGCAGATGAAGAAAGGAAGGGGGGAGGGTGAAGAGGAATATGGGATAGGGAAGACAGGATAGGAAAAGAATGAAGGTGAAGAGGAGAGGAAGAATGACAGGAGTAGGGGGAAGAGGAGAAGGAGGGGAGGGGGGAATATGAGATAAAAGGATGAGAAAAAGAGGAAGAACAGGGAGGAGGATGTGGAAGAAAGATAAGAGAGGAGGAAAGACAGGAGAATGAAAATACAGGGAAGGAAGAATAGTACTGAGAAAAGAAGAGGAGGTGTAAGAGAAAAGGAGGAAGTGGAGGGGATAAAGGCAGAGAGAGGAGGAGAGGAAGATGGCAAGGGAAGAGTAAAAGAAAAGGATGGAAGAGAAACAGGAGGGGGAAGAGGGAGAAGAAAAAAATAAGAAATGGCAGAAGAGAATGAAGAATGGGAGAGGGAAGAGGAAAAGAGTAGTGAATACAAGGTGAGAGGGAAGAGAAAGTAATAAGGGGAAGAGAGTGAGGAGGAAAAATGGTAGAGGAACAGAAGAAATGGAGAGGGATGGGGGGGGAAGTCCAAGAGAGGGAGCATAAGAGGAAGAGCAGAAGGAAGGAGGGGAGCATAAGAGGAAGAGCAGAAGGAAGGAGGGGAGCAGAAGAGGAAGAACAAGAGTAGAAATGACAGGAAAAGAGTGAAGAGGATTAAAGAGACAGGGGGGAAGGGGAGAGTGAGAGGAGAGGGATGGAAGGAGGAAAGGAGGGGAAGAGGGTGAAGAAAATGGGTTAAGTGGAGAATGAGATGGAGAAAAAGATGAAAAGCAGAAAGGAGGGGTAGAAGAGGAAAGGAAGGAAAAGGGTTAAGACAGAAAGGGAAGGAGGAAATGGAGGAAGGATATATTAAAAGTGATAAACATGACAGGACAGGGCAGAACAAGGCAAGACCAGAACATAGCAGAGATGGTGGGGCAAAACAGAGGAAGGCAAGAATAGCAGAACATAGCAGTGATGACAAAGCCGGACACAGCAATGTAAGAATAGCAGCGATGGCAGGGCACAGTAAGTATGCAAAGGAGTATGACATTACAGGGATGGCAGAGCATAGCAAGGGTGCAGAGGGATAGCACAACAGGATTGGCAGGATAGGACAGGACAGATGGCAGGAATAGCAGGGCATAGTAAGGGTGCAGGGGAAGGCATGGCTGTGTACTGCAAGGGTGCAGGGGAGGGCATGACTGTGTAATGCATGGGTGCAGGAGAGGGCATGGTTATTTGCAAGGGTACAGGGGAGTGCATTGCTGTATATTGCAAGGATGCAGGGGAGGGCATGGCTGTGTATTGCAACGGTGCAGGGGAGGGCATGGCTGTGTATTGCACAGGTGCAGGGGAGGGCATGGTTGTGTATTGCAAGGGTGCAGGGGAGGGAATGGCTGTGTACTGCAAGGGTGCAGGAGAGGGAATGGTTGTGTACTGCAAGGGTGCAGGGGAGGGAATGGCTGTGTATTGCAAGGGTGTAGGGGAGAGAAGGACAGTGCAAGGGTGCAGGGCAGATAAATGATGACAGCTCAAGACAGGGGCAGCAAGACGTGGTTGCCGACAGTGATGGAAGGACAAGGATGACAGGAATGGGAGGGGACACCTGCCAGGGCATAGCAAGGGTGGGTGGTAAAGTGAGGAGAAGAGGAAAAGGAAGGAAGAGAGGAACAAGATGTGGAAGCCTAATACAATATTTAACTATATGAAATACTAAAACACACAGAAAATAAACACAGTTTTCATTTGTAGTATAATGCTAACAAGGGGTATCAGTAATTTAAGCTTCAGAAACTGCTTGTTAGTCAAATAATAACAAAAACTTACTGGCAAACCCCTATCAGTAATTCCCCATTTAAGATACTTTCACTAAGCACAGTTTCTCTTAATCTGTCAAGTCAAAAATATAAACACTTTTCACATAATATGCTTCTTATTTAATCTCAAAGGTTTGCTGTGAAAGACAGAGGTCAATTCATCTAAAAATATTACTAATTTAAACTTAACAAACACAGGTCTTGATACTTAGCTGCTGTCTTGCCTATGATCCTTAAATGCTTAAGAAAAAGTCCCTCTTGCTGGGACCTAACCCAAACTTCAAGCAATGTTCACCTATCAGCAATTTAAGGGAATATTTGTCAATTATTAAATGAGGAATTACTTTTTGCTGACATTATACCCAAACAAAACTCATAATTTACACCTATTCAGATTGTAATAGTGTGGAAAATGTACCCTTACATCTCAGATGATGTGTTTTAATATAATTCAATCCTATGCATAGAGAGAGAGAGAGAGAGAGAGAGCTTCTTAAATAATCATTAAATTAAGATTGCGTGGTGGGCCTGTAGATCATGCCAGGTCTTTTTCAGTCTCCCTCTCACAACCTTACCCCAGATTCTCACCTTCCACACCCAATTGTTATAAATATGTGGTGCTTAGCAGACACCTTCTTTTGGTGGCACAGATATAACGAGGCCATGTCGAGTAAAAAAGTCCAGATGTTGACTCTCTGGCCTTAAATATTTAAGCCCCTGGAAGCCTGACTACCTCACACATTTTTCTATACATAAGCACTTTGTAATTATCAACTTCATGACTTTCCCATTCAATATCAACACCAATACAATACCAGCTGGTGTTCTCAATGCCAAAAATCCCTCGTGGCTAAACACACACAGGACAACCAAGGGACTCTCAATCCAGTATAACACGAACACGTAAACAACTAACACACCCCAACAAGACCTCCACACAGCCTCACTATATAGCTCTTCAAAGTAAGTTATTTTTATCTGACAGAAGTGGACCAGTCCCATGAAACAATGAAATTTAGTAATGAGACAGGAATGAGTCTCCTTGATTACTAGTTAAACTGACCCTCCAGTCTGGCCCCACTTTATCAGAGGAAAATAAAGGCATTAGGGACATTCAAACCACTAAGGAAGTTGTACTAGACCCATCACTTGCCCACTGCCCCAAATTAAATAAGAATTGACCTCCATCCAAATAATACATGCAACCATTTTTGTTTTATTTTCCTTTTTCTTAGTTGCCTTTTTTCTGTGAATAATTTATCCTGTACATACTCACTACCTAGTGATTATGGCTACTCAAAACCTTCATCACTACATGCACTGCCTCAACAACATCCCTGTTCCTCCTCTAACGAACACTACACTTTCCTGTTCGTCCTCTACCCAACACAACACCTCCCTCTTCCCCCTCTACCCAACACTACACTTCCCTCTTCTTCCTCTACCCAACACTACACTTCCCTCTTCTTCCTATACCCAACACTACACTTCCCTCTTCCTCCTCTACCCAACACTACACTTCCCTCTTCTTTCTATACCCAATACTAAACTTCCTTCTTCTTCCTATACCCAGCCCTAAACTTCTCTCTTCTTCCTCTACCTAACATTACACCTCACACAATTTTTTTCCCCCTACCTAAACGACCTCCATCCTAAAGAGACTGTTCTGAAAAGCAGCTTATTTTTTTATTTTTCATACTGTTATGGCTAAAACAATATCTGTGCATACTACATCAGGACTTTTTTTTTTTAATGCAAAGAAGAAGTAACTGATGGCAAGAAGTCTGCATGATTGTTCCCTCCAAGAAATAAAAAAAAATAAATAAATAAAACGGAGCCAAATTCAAGATCCATTCATTTTCAGATGCCTGGACAGATTGCATTAAAATTGAAGATTTAGGGTGATAATTTCTGAGGCATCAACCATGTAGTATTGTAAACAGCTTTATGATACTATTCACACTATAGTTGCAGGGTGTGACTCTGAGGTTGTTATTATCGTGCCCTGGCAACCTACCATTCAAAAGTGCGTCAAAAATTCGTGTATAATATGAGATGCATGTGATTCGTGTATAATAATATCTGTGTGCATAATAATATGATTCATGTATATTATATGCATGCATAATAAAATGATACATGTATGATATGAAATCGGATGCACTTTTGAATGGTTGGTTGCCAGGGTACGATAATGACAACCTCAGAGTCGTGCGCTGCGACTATAATACATCTTATGATGCAATAACCTCGTAAAAGCCTGACCTTCCATTTTTGTAGTGGCATACATCTTCCAGTAAATGGTAACCACTCTTTCTAAACAGTATATAATTTCTCTCTGTACTGATAAGAATCTGATATGACATCATAAATAAGTGTTACTATGGTGAAATGTGATACTGCCACAAGGACAGCCTGGCAGAGCTCTTGCAGTGGGACGTTCTGTGAATCAGGTTCCTGAATAACAAACTTAGCCTTATGGGGACGTTCTGTGAATCAGGTTCCTGAATAACAAACTTAGCCTTATGATTCAATAATTACAAGGTATTCAGTGTCAAGGCAATTTGTATGCACTAACTCCAGGGCTATATAAATATATTATGTCACTTTTTATTGCTCCTTTCCTTTTCAGGTGGCTTTACATTAAGTGACAAGCCTAAAGGTTTCTTGTAAGCCAGGAAACCGTTTACAACGCTGGGTGATAACCATATAACCCAACCATACGTGTTCCATGCATGTGAATAAATTATTAGGGGGTTAGTGCCCCTCCCCATAAAATAAACTCAAAAACAAATGATCACCCCTTATGAGATGATGATGTCTGGCTATACTGTAGGCAGATGGACTATGTACACCAAATATCAGCTGTGGTAAGAACGCCAATATTAGCTGTGATAAGAACTGTCTCCCTATACTGAGAGAGAGTAATCAAATGTAATACTGTTCTTGTACAGTTACACTAAAGAGAGGTGGGTGAAATCATGAAATCAACCCTCCTGAGATATCACTCATTACATTTTGACTTTTGGGAACACTGACCCCTTCCTGCAGATAATTGTTTTAGCTACTATGTATAGTCACTACCCAGCACCTACACCCATTCAAAACCTACACTAGTGCTTCAAAAACATTTGTTCTCATCCTGCACTCAGCACTAGATTTCACAAAGATATATCTGATACATATTTTTTCTCCCCCCTAAAATGGCCCTCATTCAGAAGGAACTGTGCGGTGAAAATACATGGAATTTCACTGAATAGGTCATCAGCTCCGACCACCCGCACTATTCACAGTCCACCGATGGCTGTGACCATCAACCTGCTTCCTTTTTTTTTTTTTTTTTTTTTTTTTTTTTTTTTTTTTTTTAAATATAAACAGTACTTTATTTTTATTATTTCAGACTGTCCATAGCTACTACCTATACACAATAGGCCACTACAGCCATCCAAAAATCTCCAGCCAAACAGGAACTTTCAAAAACCATCACTAGACACCCACCCTTCAGAAACAACCCTACCCAGAGAAACAAGAATACATCTACTCTCTCTCCCTCTCCTTCCTCTAACTTGGTCTAAAAATGCCTTGTGCTCTCTCATGGAGGCTGAGTAGTAAGAATACAGTACATAAGCACTAAAATGTGATGCTCGTTATGAATAAATGCTATGGAATGAATGTATAAAAAACTACACTACACAGACTGCTTCAAAAACATCTGTTCTCACCCTATACCCAACACTAAATTTCACAAGGATACATATTTTTTTCCTAACCCATTAAAACGGCCCCCATTCCAACAGAACTGTGCTGTGAAAAGCATATGGAATTTCACAGTACAGGTCACTGGCTCCGACCATCTGCAATACCAGTAGCCTAAGTACAATCTGCCAGTGGCTGTGGCCATCATCCACTTTTTTTTTTTTTTTTACTTCGTTTCTACTACTTCAGACAGTACATAGCTACTACCTAGATATACATGACCACTACAGCCACACAACAGAAGCCTTCAAAAACCATCACAAGACACCCAACCTTCAGGCACAACCACACCCACAGAAACACAATTACACCTATACTCTCTCTCTCTCTCTTTAACTTGGTTTAAAAATGTATATTGCTCTCTTATGAATGCCGAGTTGTAAGAATACGGTAAACAAGCATTAAAATATGATGCCTGTCACGATTAAAAGCTATGGAAAGAATATAGGTCTGTAATGTTTTGTTTCTGCCAGTGGGGGGGGGGGGGGGACGAAAATTTGTGCCAAGTTAAAGTGAAATGAGTACAACCAGACTTCAACACAATCATCATCTTTCTCTACTTCAGTGCCAACACAATATACAACTCACAGACAATACATTATGCCCACAGTGTAATGCTTCCTCCCATACCACAACACACCCACATTTACCACAGTGTAATGCCTCCTCCCAAACCACAACACACTCACCACACACTATCACACCACACTACCACAAAACACTCACCACATGTACCACAGTGTAAGGTCTCCTCCCACACCACAACACACTCACCACACTACCACAACAGACAATCCTTCAACATACATCTTTGGGACTCCCAGGATTTCTTTAGTCAGCCAAGTGGGATTACAAGCCAAGCTTTACGAATACATAGCAAATATTCTTCAAAACTGCATAATCTTGACCTAATTGGTTTATCATGTATTGAGAAAGGAATAAAATATAAGAATTCATTTTTATGCCATGGGAAGGTGGGGGGGAAACACTCTCAGTACAGGTAATGGGAGGGTCAGAGGCCTGTAATTATTTTTAGCACTAGTGCAAGGTTTCTCCCGCAATTTCTCTCTCTTTCAATTTTGTGTCCGGTGAACAAAGAACTAAGAATGAACAAGCTTTAAAAAAGGAAAACTATCAGTACCATGCCTAGTGAAGTGAATTAATCATCATCATCATCATCATCTTCATAACCAATTATTTTTCAATCATCATCATAACTCCTTTTTTTTTTTTTTTTTTTTTTTTTTAAGCAGACATCCCCCCCCCCCCTTTTTTTTTTTACAGATGGATGAAATGTATAGGGGCCATAAAGCAAAGTGGAAACCTAATAGAGAGAGAAACCGGCCAACTGCAAGCCCAATGAAATGGCTCATACACTCATTCACTCACCATTCAAATCCCAAATCTTCAGCACACACACACACGGGGACTTCATACATCCTTGCTCACTGCAACACTTATATTAAAACCACTGTCATTTACATACTGGTACTTCACTCTCTATCTCTCCAGAATTATAAACCACCACAACCTAATCCAAGAGACACCAACACCATCAACAAACACCAAAAAGACAAAGAAAATGCAACAATGTAGGAGAAATACCAGCACAGCCTAAAGAATAAGCATATAGTAACTCTTAAAACGAATAAACAAATGGCTGTGATGTTCGAGAGCTTACAATTTTACACAACACTGTCTGACTAGCATAGCATACCACACATACGGTAATAATCTGCTCAGTACATAATACCGCTGATTTCTGAGATACCACGGGTTAGTAGACGATAGGGACTTTGACAGGCAAATTAGTTCTTGCACATGCTTGAGAAATATGGCAAATGACTATGTGATCTGAAACAGTATATTAAAATACAGTTCAGTTGGGCACCTTAGGATCTTCCCATCTAGTTACAAAATTTTAAACACCTGAAGACAAAATTTTAAACACCTGAAGATGACATTATGAACATTTTCCAACACTAAAATAGGAGATATAAAAATGACATTACAATTCAACACACAAATAACTACAGTCAGTTTGTTTTCATCTGACAAAACCAGGCAACTTTCATAAATTCAGTACTAACTCATGGGTGTACAAAATTCAATAACTCTTTGTTATAAGGCAGGGATGAGCCTCCTTGGTTAGTATTCAAATTAACTCTCCAGTCTGACTACATTTGGCCATAATCAAAGCTAAGAGGTTATGAACCTCTGTGGCTGCATAAAATCTGATAAGCCTTACTGATGAAGTAGGGATGAGATTCCTTGGTTACTATTCAAATTAACTCTCCAGTCTGACTACACTTGGCCATCAACCAAACTAAGAGGTCAATAATCTGTCAGGTGAAAGCAGACTGACTATAAATCAACAGAAGTAAAAAGGCACCAAAGAACATACCCACATAAACATAAAGTCAGCCACAGGAAAAAAAAAAAAATGCTAAAAAACATTAACCATAATAATGACAAATGTTTATATATATGAGGGGAAAAAAATCATTCTCTGCCACAAATGAAGCAACTGGGGATGTTTAACGAGGGGAATCAACTCAAAGTGATTGTTATTCTTGGATATAAATGAAGGGAAACAACTCACAATGCTCATTAATCTTTGACATAAATGGACGTTAACTAAAGATGCTCATTAGTTTTTAATTTCTGTTATTCAGGCTGTATTTTTTTTTTTTATGTGAAGAAGCTGAAGGCAGTAAGAAAAATAAACAAAAGGGAGCCAAATTCATGATCCATAAATTTTGAAATTCCTGCACACATTGCATTTAAAAGACTGGGGGTCATAGGCAGAGGGAAATACAGATCAAGGAAGACAGTTTAATAGTTGGCCTGTTGCCAATTAAAATCTTCCAAACAAGGACTAGAGATGCATATTTTTCCCTGTAGGAGACTGTGCAGTATATCACTATCACATGGCAATAGTAAAAATGCAAAAATAATACATCAGTACAAAAAAATAAGCATAAAAATATAACACAACCAATATCAATACTTCAGGCAGGGTAATGAATGCAAAACACCTATTTTTATTTTTTGGTAAAAAAGCACTATGGCTTTTATCAGGATAGGTCCTTTTATATGCCACATTTATTTATGATCTTTTGGGCTGAGAGTACAGGCTGTTGTTGTGGTCCCAGACTTTTTTACCTACTCCCAAGAATCAATCACTGGAACTTAATGATAGAGAGGCAATATGAGCTTTTGTATGAGTTATGCTCCAAAATTATCTTTAAAACACAGATTATCCTCTAATAATCTTTTTTAGACGTGTGCACATCTTACTAACAGATGTCAACTTTGGAAAATGACATGCATATATCCTTAGCAAAATATATCAGCTCATCTAGCAACATCTCATTCAAGATGCTAGATGATCATGCTGAGATAAGCTACAAACAACTGACACCGTTTTACTTAGTCAGTGAACAAATACTGTATCGGAAAAAATGCTGAAATTGACGCTATATCAGAGAAGTGGTTTGGTTACAGCACTACTACAGAAGAATACATGACCACAGCAACAGCAGCCCACAATTCACTTTAACGCAATACAGGGTTGCTCATATAATATAGTGTGTTGTCAGCTCAGTCTGCTGGTATGGGGGACGCAGGTATTTTGACGCCTTTCACAATAAGCTACTGGTATTCAACTATGTTTACTGGGCATTAAATTATCATCTTTCCTTTGTAAATGCTAACTGGACCAATACTGTAAAATGGCACTAGTCATGAATAAGTGCTATGGAACTGATGTTGAGCCACAGTGTTATTCTGCCAGTGAGGTATGGGAAATAAACCTGCATAAGGACAACAATCTCATGTCTGTGTGTATCATGCCTGTGTCAAAGCTCCTTGTGTCATGTCTATGTGGTTGTTCAATTTGTAAATGAATGGGGCTATAAGATAAATAATTGGTAGGGAAATAAATATTCTGGAATGTCTACTGAGAAAGGGTAAGGTGTGGAAACTTCCTGAACTGTTGCTTGCTTGATGTAACTGTATTAAGTGAGGATGAATGTGAATTGCAGGGCTTGGTGAATAACTCTGGGAGTGTACGTAGGAAATAAAATCTAAAATTGAATGTACAGAAGAGTAAAATTATGGTCTTTGAGGGAAATGAAGTTACAGCAAACACTGAGACTGGATGGTGAGGAAATGGAGAATGAGAGTTATCCAAGTACTTAAGTAGAGTAAGGAGTATGGATGGAAGTGCTTGAAAGGGTCCAGTAAGGTAGAAAGGTTGCTGGATCACTGAAAACAGTGATAAGGAATAGGGAAGTAAGCATGGATGTGAAGCTTGGATCCTATTGGAAGAACACAAGAGTAAGAGCTGTAGAAGTGAAGTGAGGAGTGTGTGGAATTTTAGGAACAGACAGACAAATGAGGAAGTAAAGAAGCACTGTGGTGCTGTTAGGAGAAATATTCCGAGATAGTCTGGCCAGTTAGAGAGGATGAAGAATAAAAGACTGACTAGAAAAGTGTATGTGATTAAGGTGGAGGGGGAGAGGACAAGGGAGAGACCGATGATGAGATGGAAGGTTGGAGTGAGATATATGAGGGAGGGAGTGGAAGCAAGCATGGAAGTGAAGCCTGGATCCTGTTGGAAGGACACAAGTCATGAGTAAGAGCAAAAATAAAATAAGCAGCATGGAGTTTTATGGACAGACTGACAAGCAAATAAGGAAGTAAAGATGCGTTGTGGTGCTTGTAGATGCTTTGACAGTTTGGCCATGTAGAGAGGATAGAGAATGAGACACTGACTAGAAAACTGTATGTGAGAGATGGAGCGGAAGACCAAGGCTGAGATGGACGGATGGAGAGATATATGACGGAGGGGTGTGTGATCTGGAGATAGGGCGTTCAAATGGCAGAAGACAGAGTGGCATGGAGAAAATTTGTTTGTAACCACTCATGGGAAAGAGGTGTCTGGCAACAGACAAACAGATAAAAGGATGGAGAGGGATAATAATCTCTGCTTACTTAAAATGACTGAGCATTATGCAATTATATACTGGAAGCACATGAAAGAGATGTTTGATTGCTTTATAAAAAATAATGTAAACAATGGATGTAAACAGGCAATCACTATAATGTAAGAAAGGGTCATGGGAAACAGAAAATGATGCACAGTACACACAGGTACTGCTGACTGAGCCGTTCACCACATCAATCATCATCATAAACATTATAATAATCATCAGAGTCATTATTAATATACTCATCATTGCAATCATCATCATCATCATCCTAACCTCTTCTTCCCACATAAGAATGGGGTAAGGTATGGTTTGAAAAGCAAGGACAAAACACATGAAAATCAGACATGCTATACAGTATATGAACCACCCTGTATTTTTTGGCATCTGTGGCATATAACCTGGATGTACAGGCATGTGCAAAAGTATGGCAACAATACTCTGCCAGCACTAACTTGTAATTCATATTTATCACTCTTCCCCAAATTGCAAGTGGGTAACATTCAAACATTCCCTCTCCTATTCTTTAAGCTGATGCTTGGAACAGACATTCATATAGTAATGATCAAATATTGAAGATGTCAGGTTATACTAACAGCCTTCTGCTCCTTTACAATACCACTAAAGGAGTATGGTGGACTCTGAAGGAACGGTAACTTTAGTCTGCAGTCCTTACCATAGAAAATATTTCAAACAACAATTTCCATTGCTACAGCCGGCTGAGACATGTCTACATACTTTTGCTCGTGCTCAGGACAGGTGTCTGTGTACACATTTTATAGCCTGCAGCAGCATACAGCTGGCCAGTTGTCTCTAATCTTAATCACTTTATTCGCATCTGGCAAAGATGTGTCCATTCACCTCAGCTGATAGCGGGAAGTAATGAAATTGGTGGTTGGTTATGACTACTAACCAAAGTGAGCATCTCATGACTACACTGGATGTCAAGTATGATATAATTTACTACACTTGGTAACATACAACTAGACGGACATATGGTGGTGTATGGAATTAAGGCACTCCAGCTGGACGCGGGCCCATAAGGTATTACCTCCATCAGTAGCTCAGTCCCAGGTCTCATTGCAAAAAGGGGAAACAAAAAATTGG
This sequence comes from Coenobita brevimanus, assembly GCF_032717465.1. NCBI lineage: Eukaryota > Metazoa > Arthropoda > Malacostraca > Decapoda > Coenobitidae > Coenobita > Coenobita brevimanus. The sequence goes on from NC_136992.1 coordinate 28,055,590, forward strand.
TCAATGAATGGGTGGCTGTGAATGTGTGGTCCAGCATCTCATAGATGTGAACAAAGTGTGCAACATCCGGCTTGCAATATCCACTTAAGGGCGAACACCCAATCACTGAAGTATTGCATGGGCTGTAAAAAATAAAGGAACAAAAGAACTGTGATAGCAACCCCCTCAAAAAGCATGTCGCCCCCTTACTGTACGGGCACAACGTGGTTCTTACAAGCAAGGGCTGCGTGCATGTTTACTTATATAATCATCCACCTGTGGGCCACTTATCTTTCCAACATCTGCAATGAGGACCCCTTCCCTTTATCAAAAATTAGAACTCCAGAGCCTCGCACATACCTATGTTGTAACCGATATATATCACGGCACACAAAAGTGGGTTGTGTGGAATGTGAAAATGATTACCCAACCCCCCACTCATTCCACAATCTCCGAAAACCCCACTCATAACAAAGGGACCCGGGGCCACGTTACAAGACAGTAAAATTGCAACTAATTCAGCAAGAAACGTTTAAAGTTAATTTTTTAGATGCAAACTTTTCATTCAATCACTGATGGCCTAAAACTTTTAATCTTCTCAGTCTGATTTGGCGCTTTTTACATGCAGACTTAGCTCTCGAACTCCCAACATAAAATTGTAATAACTTGTACAGAATATTACTCAACTGCCTTACCTCATTAATGGTAGTCGTTCCTACACCACACTAGCTACTAACCTAACCTTACTTAAACTTCCAGCATATTTTTAAAAGTACATCTAACTTCTAAGTGATGCTAAGAATAATGTAATTGGTTTTCCTTCTTCACAAGGTTTCACGGAACAATAAGGTTAATTACAGACATGGGAGAATCGATAGGGCCAAGGTTTTTAAATAATGAGCAACGACAATATCGCAGGGTTGGTTGGTGTGGGTGACTGAAATGAAAAACACAGTAGCGACCTAAGAAAGTTCAAGGAATAATCTCAAACACAGATAACACTGCAAGGAAATTTGAGTGAAAAAGTATATTGGTAAGCAAAGGTTTGCTGAAGAACTGATCGGCAGATTTGGAAGCTTGCAATATATACTGGTGCAGTATGCAAATCTTTAGTTTGAAATGAAACAACTGGGAAAAAACAGGCTATAAAAATCTGTCCACTGTTCATCTGACAAAATTACAATACAAACATAAAAAATAATAATAATAATAAATCAATAATCATTTGCATAATTAACTGGGATGTCTTTTAGGTGGCAAAGAAGGCTTGCTAAGAAATTATGTTACAAAATCACCAAAGCCACAAAGAAGACAAGCCACTTTAACTGAACTAACACCAGACATTGTTCAACTGAGAGAAATACTGTACTAGCAATCAAAGACATAAAAATTGACATGGGGAACCTTTCTATCACAAAATTCATGCAGCATACCTATCTAGCTAACACTGCAATCTATCTGCATGTATCTGTGTAATGTTTATCTGCGCACTTGTCTATCTGTCAACTTGAAATAATGCTGAGCTTAGGCAATAGCTTAGCAAGGAGACATGCTAATCATGAAGGAGTGCAATGGCAAGGTTTCAAAACTATTTGCTAATAGTAGACCTGTGGGATTTACTTACTGTACTCTTAGTTACTCTACCCTGGCATATAATAAGCATCTTGGCAATAGTTTATCAAGCAGAATGCTAGTCATGAAGAAGTGCAATGGGATTGTCACGAATCAATTCGCGACATTTCCTTTTTGTGAGAAGCCACGAACTATTAGTGGAAAACTCACTGTGTATCGCTCAGTTAACCGTTTCTCTCTCCATTTCGGGGTATACTTTTCAAATCATTCGTCACCGTTTTCAGGGGTGACCGATTTGATGCACGTCACTAAGTGCGCTACTGAGCGATACAATTGTTTCTTTATCGTTCGCCTCTGCTTCCCTCAACCGTTAGCCACGCCTTGCGTCCTGCCCATACAATGTATTTGAATTCAGTCGAGTGTTTGTTGTGACGGAGGAAGGTCCTGTGCTCCAAGAAGTGTGAGAGGTCGCTAGCACCCAAGCTCCACTGAGACAGTTAATCCAGTCCTCCCACCTCGGGTGATACATAGCATTCATCGACCGGTATTTCTTTTGTGTATTTCCTAGTTTTAAGAGTTTAGTTAAGGTGTTTTTCCTAGGCGTAAGTATTTAGCTATTGCGTGAGTGAGTGAGTGCGTCTCATTTAATTGATTTCAATTGTAACGTTAAATTTATTTTTGTGATTAATAAATTTAACAGTTCCTTTCTTGAGCTTAATGTAAGTAAACTCTTGTTTCATTTCTCCATAATTAAGCTTATTTTCCATATAGCTCCTAGCTTGCATAAACGTTTGCTTTCATAACTGGTACTTAGACCAGTCTTGTTGTATTAACTTAAAATCCGTTGTGCCAGGAGTTAATGCATCAGCAAGAACCTGATGTTGTTATTATTAGTATTAGTTATTTATTGTCAGGGGTGATGTAACTTTCTCCAGAGGCTAACAGTACAGTAATTCAGCAATTGTGAGTAATTAGTCTCTGCTGTGTACTGTTGAGAAAGTTTATGAATTCTCGTTCTCAGAGAGTTGTGCGAAGAAGCAGCGTAAAGTAATCATTGCTTGATGTAGCAAGACAATCATTGTCTATGCTCTTCAATATTATTGAATATTATTATCAATTTAAATAATATTTAAGCATTTATATCAAAATTACAGTGATATTATAAAAACTCCGTGACAATTGGCGACCTCATTCCAGGATATTAACTCCTAGCTCTAAAGCTATTCACGAGATAGTGCTCACTCATTCATATTTAGGTATTTATCATTAAAGTTTATAGGCACAAGCTTACTGGTGTTTACCCTTAATTTAGCAAGTGAATTTTGCTTTATTAATCAATAGAATACTTAACTCTAGTTTATTTTTGGTAACGCCAGACAATTTTATTCGCTTCTGGGAAGTCGCCGTACCATTGTGTTTATTATTGAGTCTTCCCAGTCATTTACATTTTTGATTTATTCTTTGCCAGTTAACTGGATAAGACTGGTCACCACTAGCTTGTGTCTGTACTCTTTACTTTTGTTTATTAGTATTCGTCGCTAAGCAGTCAGTACTCAATTTCGGTTTGCTTAATAAATTAGCGAAATATATTTTTACAGGAAGCCAAAGAAATGGGTCTTTCGGACCCAACCGAAATTAAAGAGTATATACTCTCACGGCATAATCAGGAACAGCAGCGCGAGAATGATGCCCGTGAAGAGCGTAAGATTCAGCGCGAACACGAGCGAGAACAGCGCGAATACGAGCGTGAACAACGCGAGCGAGAACGAGAGCACGAACGTGCCGAACGTGAGGCACGTGAAAAACACGAATATGAAATGATGAAGCTCAAGCGAGATTCCTTGGCTTCAGATACATCTGGTGCAGTTGGTCCAAGCTCCACGAGCGTTCTTCCTGCACATGTCCTGGCGACCCCACGCATCAAGCTTCCTTCATACAAGGAAAGCGAGTGAATCGAGCCGTACATAGCTCGTTTTGAGGACATGGCAGACATGTATCAACTGGATGAGGCAGCTAAGCGGATCCAATTTCTTAGTTTATTTGAGGGCCCTGCCCTCGACATTCTCCACAGAATTCGTGGAGACAATCTCACGTATGAAGTGATGAAAGCTGCACTCATTAAGGCGTATGGTCTCACAGTAGACGATGCCAAAGCTCAGTTCATGCGAGCTCGTCTCCAAGACAAGGAGACAGCTGTTCAGTTCCTCGACCGTCTTACTGCTTACCTAGGTGAGTGGATGGAGAAAGATGAAACTCCTTCCACGCGTGAGGGGATAATTGACCTTATGCTGCGTACACAGCTAGAGAGGTCGTGGCCTGCTGAGCTCATAGCACAGCTTAAGATCTGCCAGGTGAAAGATGCCAGCCAAATGGCAGAAAAGGCTGACGCATTCTTTACTGCATACGGGTATCAAACTCGTAAGCAAAACACCTGGAGCAGAAAAGATACTGCCAAGTCTGGGAAGCCGTCTCACTGAATCCCAGCACCAAGGCCGTTCTCAGAGTAATGATCAAGGTCCAAAACCGCAGTGGAAGGACCAGGGGCAAAACACTCAGAAACCTGAGTGGAAGAGGTACAACAAGTACCCTAACCAGCAGCAGTATCAGCCACGCAACCGACCGTCGGGACAAACTTTTTCACCACCAGCTCAAAAGAGGCAGGAAGCGAATGCAGCCTTCATTCCTCAGCAGCAGCATGGTGGTCACGTCCCTACCAGTGTGGGTACTTCCCCACAGTTCACTAGTCCCACAGTGGCAGTGAACCCCCCTCCACAGAAAACCAATGTTCCATCTTCCCAATATAACCCTCAAGGCACAATGTTTGCCGCATCAATTCAGCAGCCTCATGAGTGGCTTGCTGCTTCCTCCACAGGCCCTCCCACAGGTGACAGTACCTTCCTTGTTCAGCCAGGGTTTGTGGGAGACATTCCTGTGAAGGTCCTGAGAGACAATGGTTCCTCAGGTTGCTCTGTTAAGCAGAGTTTAGTTCGGCCTGAGCAGTATACAGGTCGACAGATCCATGCAAAGCTTATTGATGGATCAGTGAGATTGTTCCCTGAGGCATGTATCCAGGTGGCATCTCCATTTTATACTGGTACGACACTCGCAGTTGTCATGCCAGAGCCTCTATTTGACTTTATAGTAGGCAATATTCAAGGAGTCAAGGATAGTTGCTCCGATAATGACGCTACTCAGACTTCGGCTGCTGCGGTAACACGAGCCATGGCTGAGGCTCCAGATTGTGTCACCCCAGTGATCATTGAATCGCCGCAAGATCTGATGTGTAGTCAACTTGTTGTGCAAGAACAACATTCTGACCCGACACTTGCTGCCGTTCGGAACAAACAAAAGGGTCAAGTGATTAAGTATTCACAGGGAGGTCGAGCCAAGTTCCTTCGTAAACAAGGACGGCTCTACCGTGAGTCACAAACACCCGAGGGCGAGGTTCGACTGCAGTTTGTCGTTCCCGCCAAGTACCGCCTAGCAGTGTTACAATGGGGTCATTGTTCAGTCTCAGGGGGTCACATGGGCAAAAGGAAGACCCAGGGCCGTATCCGAGCTGACTTTTTCTGGCCAGGGATGGGACGGGACATAGATAGTTTTGTCCGTTCTTGCAGTGTGTGCCAAAGTATCACCACTAATCAGGGACATGCCCTTCCTGTGCCATTTGTAACTACACCTGTAATCTCTGAGACAGTTGAGAGACAGGGTAGTGGTGAAGTGGGTGCAGACCCGACGTCTCGCCCATTGGTCCCACAGGACACATTATGTCCAGGGCCTGTACATACATATTATGTACCGTAAGTTAAGGGGGAAGTTGAGAGGCGACTTGAGGCTATGGAAGACCCAAGTTTGCACAAGGATTCTCAGCTTCCCGGTACTAATATATGTACCGTAGGTTAAGGGAGAAGTTGAGAGGCCACTTGAGGCTATGGAAGACCCAAGTTTGCACAAGGATTCTCAGCTTCCCGGTACTAATATAAGTATTGTACTGTAGGTTAAGGGGGAAGTGAGAACTCCGCAGAGGCGACTTGAGGCTATGGAAGACCCAAGTTTGCACAAGGATTCTCAGCTTCCCGATACTAATATAAGTACTGTAGTTAAGGGGGAAGTGAGAATTCCGCAGAGGCGACTTGAGGCTATGGAAGACCCAAGTTTGCACAAGGATTCTCAGCTCCCCGATATTAATATAAGAACTGTAGGTTAAGGCACAGGTTGAGGACCCGTGTGCAGTTCGAGGCTATGGAAGACCCGAGTTTGCACAGGGATTCTCAACTTGTCGAAACATAATCGTGTGCTATAATTAATGGCGACCTCAAATGTACGTCGTAGCACTGACTGCTAGGCAGAGAGAGTAATTGTAACTTAATAAGAATTTTGTCTCATTGAAACTTTTGATGCTCCACCTCAATTGGTTTTGCAGGTTCAGCAATGGGTGTAGCAGTTTTGCTGTGCGGACCAGCTGATCGTCTGCCGCACGCTGCCACCTCTTCTCTGCCTTCGTCGTCGCCATACTATTTACTGTGTCATTTTACACGTAGGTACAGTTACACTACAACTGTCACACCTACACCGTGTATTACATACGTCACACTACACAACAATTAGTTGTCAGTGTAAATGTAGCGACTTTTCGCTCAGTTTGACCTGAGTACAGGATTTTCACCGTCGTCACGGAGTTTTTCCCTCAAGCTTGCTTCTATTAACGTAAATACGAGGTTTTTTCACTCACTGGCGACTGCGATTTTCTCCTGTAGCAGGATAGCACACACACCACAGTGTGAATCTTGTGTGACTGAGTTAGGATTTATATGTATGTATATTGAAATCATTCTTCTGAAGGAAGAAAGATTTAATTTTCATGGGGCGTAATGTCACGAATCAATTCGCGACATTTCCTTTTTTTGAGAAGCCACGAACTATTAGTGGAAAACTCACTGTGTATCGCTCAGTTAACCGTTTCTCTCTCCATTTCGGGGCATACTTTTCAAATCATTCGTCACCGTTTTCAGGGGTGACCGATTTGATGCACGTCACTAAGTGCGCTACTGAGCGATACAATTGTTTCTTTATCGTTCGCCTCTGCTTCCCTCAACCGTTAGCCACGCCTTGCGTCCTGCCCATACAATGTATTTGAATTCAGTCGAGTGTTTGTTGTGACGGAGGAAGGTCCTGTGCTCCAAGAAGTGTGAGAGGTCGCTAGCACCCAAGCTCCACTGAGACAGTTAATCCAGTCCTCCCACCTCGGGTGATACATAGCATTCATCGACCGGTATTTCTTTTGTGTATTTCCTAGTTTTAAGAGTTTAGTTAAGGTGTTTTTCCTAGGCGTAAGTATTTAGCTATTGCGTGAGTGAGTGAGTGCGTCTCATTTAATTGATTTCAATTGTAACGTTAAATTTATTTTTGTGATTAATAAATTTAACAGTTCCTTTCTTGAGCTTAATGTAAGTAAACTCTTGTTTCATTTCTCCATAATTAAGCTTATTTTCCATATAGCTCCTAGCTTGCATAAACGTTTGCTTTCATAACTGGTACTTAGACCAGTCTTGTTGTATTAACTTAAAATCCGTTGTGCCAGGAGTTAATGCATCAGCAAGAACCTGATGTTGTTATTATTAGTATTAGTTATTTATTGTCAGGGGTGATGTAACTTTCTCCAGAGGCTAACAGTACAGTAATTCAGCAATTGTGAGTAATTAGTCTCTGCTGTGTACTGTTGAGAAAGTTTATGAATGCTCGTTCTGAGAGAGTCGTGCGAAGAAGCAGCGTAAAGTAATCATTGCTTGATGTAGCAAGACAATCATTGTCTATGCTCTTCAATATTATTGAATATTATTATCAATTTAAATAATATTTAAGCATTTATTTTAAAAATACCGTGATATAATTAAAACCCCGTGACAGGGATGGATGTACACCTACAGTACTGTGTTATTCTACCACTGAGATATATGAAAAAGGCTGGTGAATGGACAAATCCTAAGCCAAGTTAAGGTGTAAGAACTATGATAATTGAGCACAGACTAATATAAATAAATATATAATTTAAAAATAAAGTTCGTTATTATCCTTAGACCCCAACGCATCACTCTCAGTTGAATAAAAACATCTGCTGTTGTTTGAATAAAGACAGTTGCTCTCCCACTTACAAACATCTGAGCTAAAAACTATTGTTGTTGAGATTAAAGACTTACCAGCTTGAGATTTCATTAGGCTTTGTGGCTGCCAGCCTGACTGTGCCAGGGATTGACTCCTGGCACTGCATCATCCTATCATCATCATTGTTGTTGTTGTTGTCGTAGTCATTGATTAGCAACTAAAACCAGCACCTAGATTAGTTAACTGGCCATGTATACCCTAGTGGTGGAATGTAGTTATGGACCCTAGCACTGCCACTAATCATAATTATCATCATTAGGCATTATCATCATCAGCCCTAACTCCTATTCCCACCCAATGATGGGGTGAGGAATTCTCTATTAAAATTTCGTAAGTAGGGAAGCAACTGTTATACTCTGTCCATCTCAACTTGGCTTAAGTGACCTGGAAAGGATACAGAGCCACAGTATTGCTATCCTTGTCTTACTCTGCTTCTGGGCGATGAAACTGCCTGCCAAAGACAAAACTCTCTGCCAAGTCAAGGTGGACGAACCAAAAAATTTCTAACTCACATTCCAGAAGGGTGGTTGTAGCTGTAGTAGTAGTAGTAGCAGTAGTAGTAGTACTATTAGTAGCAGTAGTACGTGTAGTTGTGTAGATAATTTTCAAGACTGATGGCCCTAGGGAATTAACCTTTTTAGGGCACAAGTATTTCCCCAGAGATTAGAGGCCATTGAGGTAAAGACAGAAACAATGAGCCAATGCAACTGGCTCCAGCATGGCGGCACCAACTCCAACATGGCAGCATCAACTCCAGGACGGCAGCACCAACTCCAACACGGCAGCATCAACTCCAACACGGTAGCACCAACTCCAGCACAGCAGCACCAACACCAGCATGGCAGCACCAACACAGCAACAGCAGCATGAGTAACCCAGACAGCCCCTGAAAATGGCAAGTTTTTAGGAGATAATCTCAGGCCTGTTGATAATTTAACCCTTTTATCTGTGAAGTTCAATACAGATCATAATTAACCCCTAGTGTACTGGTGGCGGAGTGGAACTAATAGGATGGGGGGGGGGGTGCCTGATTATATTAACATTTCCCAATCTCATCCCCCAACAGGAGAATGGTGGACTACAGAAGGGTAGCTGTCTGCAGTACACTGGGATCATGTTCTGATGAGCCTGGAGTTGCAACTACTACAAGTACACAAGACCTAAGATGAACAAATCCATTTTACATCATTTGTCTGGCTCATTGCCCTGGTTATGGTCCCTCAAGTAATTCCTTATTCCCAGAAATGAAGATGGTGGACTGCAGCAGATGGGTAACTTTATGCGTCCACCGAGTTCCTACTTCAAATAAGCCTGGGGCCACACCTACTATAGCTTTGGGAAAAGTGGCAAATCTACTTCATTGAGAGAAAAGGAACTATCTACCTACCAATCTATAACAATAATAATAATAATGTCTAAACCCTGGCAGTCTTAATCCTGCAGGGACGGGGGGATGCTATGAACAAATGGTCTCAATGTTGCCCTGTTCTCTGTTATCATGATGCCTTCCCCCAAACTCACACCATACTGGTATGTAAAAACTTCAAAAATCTGTATGAAGAAAACCTTAGGCCATATTATTACAAGGCCTCTCAGCACATCCTCCTAGGCAACTTATTTTGTTTATTAAATTCTTGCATATTATTTACATAATTTTTAAGGTACAGGAGGTGCAGCCTTTATAAACTCTATGAATGAACAATATGAACAAGGAGAGGATTAAAAAAAAAAAAAAAAAAATCCATTCACCCCTCAGTATATCCTTACTTACCAGAATGGAGGCATATGGCAGGACAAATATTACCTGAACATGGTATTAATCTGGCTTTCGGCTCCCCCTTCCCCCTCTCTGTACAGTTTCCACGACTGACAGGCAACTCTAAAGCCAAGAAAAATATATTACACATTAGTCCTTTCCTTCTGAACCCTGACTAATTTTCCCTGATAATAAAAGTATCTGGTGGTAACATCATCTGGGGCCTTTTTTTTTTTTTTTTTAATGCACAAAGAAGGAACCAAGAAAAACTATAAACAAATTAAAGGGCCAAATTCAAGATCCGTTTATTTTGCGATGCAGAGAGAAAACGCGTTAAAGACTGGGGGTCATGTGCAGTAGGAAATACTGACAGAGGAAGACAGTTCAAAAACTGACCTGTTTCATACATGAAGGACTAGGGGCAATGGTTAACTCTTGCAATAGTTTACATTTTGAAAAGCGAAAAAAAAAAAAAGTCACCATATGCTGAATTAACCTGCCTTCAATTATAAGGCACTCTGGATAAAGAGAGAGAGAGAGAGAGAGAGAGAGAGAGAGAGTGAAGGGGGGGGATTCCTGGTAATTTACCCCTTTATGCACCAAATACATAAAAAAATAACACTCATTTATTTTACTTCTTTTAATTATAGAACAATAATATAGACAAGTGCAATAAGAAATGGTTTCCTGTACACCAGGAAACCATTTACTATGCTGAGAGAGAGAGAGAGAGAGAGAGAGAGATTCCTGGTAATTTACCCCTTTATGCACTAAACACATAAAAAAAAAATAACACTCATTTACTTTATTTCTTTTAATTATTGAACAATAATATAGGCATGTGCAATAAGAAATAGTTTTGTGTACACCAGGAAACCATTTACTATGCTGGGTGATACCCTTATGACCAAACCATGGGAGATGATGGTTTAGTGGTTACTTATGGCACTCTTATAGGACTGAGCCTGTGCAGGTTTATATTCAACGAGTGGTTGGGGTGTATTGCTCACGTAATGCCACTCAAGGATGAGTGAGGCTCTCATCTTAAATGTCAGGACCAACTTGCCTAGCTCCAGGCTCCTACGCTCCTCATGGGGCAACAAAGCATTAGATGATGTATGTATGTATGTACTGACCTAGATGTAAAACAAGAATGTAGGTGTTTCTTTAGTGCTAGTGTGGTTATAAGTGAGGATGAATGTTGTTGAAAAGAGCAACGTTTGTGTGGTGACTGTTTAGTGTACCTAGTTGTCCTGTGAGGCTCTACCATGTAATGGCTGGGATGCTGAGCATTAGTGCAGGCTACCTCACAGAAATGTTTGCCTTTCTTGACCTGAAAATTAACACGTAGCATTTAACCTGTGGACTGTGCAATCACCTTTTTCATCTCACCCTGTTGTGCACAAAAAATGACGCAAAAAGTTTTTTTTTTTCTTTTTTTTTTTTTTTTTAGTTTTTATTATAAACTTGAAGATAAACATCCGCTAGTTCGCTCTTGGTACTCTGTCATTTATTATTCATAAAACCCCTCACACTTTATATTTCTATTACTATATAACACTTATATATATCTACAGTCTTTATCCATAAGTTTCTTTCAGTAGTATTAGTTTATTGTCACTGTAGGGATTCAATTTCTTTCAGTAAAATACATAGATTTCACTTTCTCGTCCTGTATACTAGCATTGAGAGTGAATGTCACTTTCACCTTCACTCTCACAACTCATAGTATTCAGACATGCTAGAGTGAAACTTTCACTTTCATTACTCCTAGGGTATATACTCGTATTCTTATAATACTACTCATTTACATTTCTATTTACGTTCTCTATTTTATTTATGTTATTTACATTTCTATTTTATTTACACTGTTATGCACTGTCACTTGAAGTAACTTATAAAACTATTTTCCACTGTTCACGTATATTTACATTCATTACTTTTACTTGCTGTTTACACATTATTTACACATTATTTACAATTCCACTTGCACTGTTTTACTCAATAGAAAGATTGTAGTCACTCTTTTATCAATTGTCAGCCCTTTACCTCTTTCCACACGAGGTTTAGTAAGGGGTAAAGGTCACAGGGCCCTTTGCATGGGGGTGAAAAGTCCCTGAAGCTAGCAAGAGCGAACTGACGTACCTCCACGTTAGAAGATGAGAGTGAACTGATAAGGGTGGGCCGGGGTGGTGGCCTACCTAGGGAAATTCATTACTACCAATGTTAGCCTCTTGAAACAGCTATATATAGCAGTGAAATGATTGGCAGGAAATCTAGACAATACATTATAAATTAGGTAGTTCCAGGTGAATGTAAATATCACTTAGGCTTCTCCCTTCCCTCCTTATATGTATATTTATTACGAAAATAGATTATATGGCATAATTCAAGGGGAAATAAACAGCGAAAATTAGCGAACAAGTGCACGTGAGGTGTTGTCAGGTGATAATTAGCCAATTCCAGGTGTATGGCACTCTCACTTACCTTATTTCTTTCTTGTATATATTATTTGGTATAAGAATAGGGCATAGGGCTTACTTCAATGGATGAAATCAGTGAAAAATTCCAGGGAAGATTTACTTAGCGTAGCACGACCAGGCAGGCGAGAGGATAGGGTAATGGACGGGGGGTACGGAGGGGAGTCAAGAACGGGGAGAAATGGCTAAATTGTCAACAATGGATGGGGGTACAGATGAGATTAGGAGTGCTGACTAGTGTTGGACATTGGCAGTACTGATAGATGATACAAGCCCCCACTTGGAAGCCCGGGTGAATTCAAAATAACACAGAATCACAAAAGCGACGCCCCGCGGTATGATCCCTTGCTCCCAAGCGTCATGAAAGTGACGCCCCGCGGTTAAGGGGTTAATGCAGTGGAATAAAACAATGCTATAGCTTCTTAATGACCAGCATCATACTGTACTTTAGTGTTATTCCTCTGTTATAACTGAGCACTCAAGGAGGAGAGATGACAATTTTAGACCAGGTCACAGTGAACAGTGTGAACCTACTACACTCAGCTTCTTTGATCGAGGCGATGATGTACGCGACAGGTTGGTGACGATCAGCTGAAAGCAACACGTCCGAATAACATTCCTGTATTTCAAATAATTACCAGGTAATGTGAACTGAAACTTATTTACTAACCCAACTTTATCCCTCATATATATGCTGTCAATTAATAATGCTAGAGAAAAGAGAGAGATTATGAAGTAATGTGTTGGTACGTCCAAATAACAACAGTCGCCCACGTCAACGATCTAGGCTTGTTTTCAGATGCACGCTACTTCATTTGTAACTTTTCATACATTTTAATGCAAATTTGAGTTGGTAAATAAGTTCCGATTCCCATTACCTGGTATTAGCTGATGTGCAGACATATTGCATTCAGCCAGTCATCACCAATCTGTCAAGTGAATCTTCACCTTAAAAAAGTGTAGTACATCTTTTGCCAAAGCTCCATTGGCACAGGAAGGGAACTGGTGGTGGTGGTGGAGGTGGTAGGACTGTCCACAGTGGTTCTTTTCTCCTTTGGTCAAGGTCCTAAATGAGACTGAGAAGCTGTGCTCTAGGCTTGCTAACTACAGTACAGTATGTGAACATGGGATACAGAATTAAAATGATGAAATGTAATGTCATACATGCAGCCCCTGTTATAAGCCAATTATATAAATGAAAACAACACAACTCCAGTACTTCCAACAAATGACACTGCAAATTGTAGAAACCTAACAAATTAGCTTTACAGGCAACAATGGATCTGTAATAAGCATTTCTGCATAATTTACTGAAACTTAAGAGCAAAATGAACATCAAATTAGACAACTTACAAGGATTTTTCGTATTGCTTACCTTAATATACATCTGCTCCAATAGCTGCTTCATCAGGAACATCTTCTAGCTTAAATCCTGACCATTTCCAACCATTTCCTGAGAGAAATTAACAATGAATAATCACTGCACATAAGTAAAACAAAACTGTAGTGATAGCCCATTAAGCCCAAGGATGCCATTTTTATTCCATTCTTGTTGTTACCAGTTTTATTGATTTGGAATATAAAAATACTGCATACACAACCCTGTAAACTGTTGGATGTAAGTGACTGTGGGTGAGTAAAAGTGAATGAGAAAAAGGATGTGAAAGCAAATTTGTAAGACAGTAATTAAGTGAGAAAATTTGACTGACCTTAAGTGCAAATCGAAGTACAGTATGTAACAAAAAATCAGTGAAAAACTGAAAAGCAGAGAGTGATAACATGAGTGGGTAAGATACAACGATATTCTGAAAGTAAGAGTGAACAACTGTGAAAGCGTGTGCATGTGAGTGACTGTGTTACAGTAAATGAAAGCGAGTGAGAACATTTGAATGGTTGGATGTGGAAATGCAAGTGAGTGGGAGAAAGTGAGCCACTAAGGGAAGGCCAGAGAGAGTGGAAGTTAGTGGAAATGTGACAGTGTAGCAGTGTTGAAAATGAGTATGAACATGACAGAGGATGAGGGAGAAAGTGAATGATACGAGGGAGATTGCGTGAAGAGATTAAAGTGATGGAGTAGGAGTAATAAAGAATGTGAGAATCTCAGAGTATTACTGAGAGTGGGTGGAAGTGTTCGAGACAGTAACTACTGAAAACTTCTCTCCTCTGTTTCCACCACATCCACAGTGACTTCGGACAATGATTATGAAAAGTAAACAAACCATTAATCCCACTGAGAATGTTTTTTTAATATTACCTGTGTCACCTCTGGTTGATTAATCAGCTTACAAGAGACTTTCGGACTGGAGGAATTAAACACAGCCATAATTACCCCTCCACAAACAAATATTCCACTTAAAATGAGTCACTGGTTTCCCCTGGTAGTAGGGGACAAAAATGAACCAATGGGTTAACAGAAGTATTATTAACACAATTACCATGGGATTCTTAGAGCTCCTTACATGCACAATGATGCTTACCAAGATGGGGTATTCTTTTCACTGAGATGCAAACAAATTAACTATGGAAATGGCCAACAGTAATCATCAAAGGGAATTCATACCCCATGTATTATGGTAACATCTTTTGAGCACCTTCAGGGACACATGACTTAGAAACTCACAACTGTTGGAACAACTTGGTGGTCACTGCTTGAGTAGGATTGGTCAAAGCAGGGTTGGGGGGCTTAAATGCACATCAAGAACTTCAAGCAAATTGATCCACCAGTGATGAAGCTTTTTCAAGAATACACATGGGCATTGTGTTCATCAATATAGTTATTTCCCAGCTTACTAAAAATGCACATATGCTTTCTCATCCACCAAGGAATTAACAATATTCATGCTAACTCCAGGTAAATATAATAAAATTATGGAGACTTATAAATAGTGCAGGAGAGGAGTGTTGGTGGGACCTGAAGGAGATGGCAAGAGACAAATATTGGTGGAGAGAGTTCATTGAGACCCTATGCATCCCGTTGGGTGCCACAGGAAATGATTGATTGATTGCTTGATAAATAGTGAGGATAAAATGACCTTCAATAATACTTTCCACTACTCAGGCATTTATCCAAGCTGAAAAAAATGTCTGGTAGTAGCAAGAATAAAAACAGAAAATGTCAGTTTAATGAATGGGTTCACGAACCCTATATTAGACAGCATTGGCATGTTTCACTCTACAAATATAAATAAATAAATATATACATACAGTAATCCCTTGATTACTCGGACGTCCATTATCCGAACAATCCATTACCCCGACGCTGTGATCACGTTGTTCGAAACTATTACTGTACTTGTACAATTTTCCATTTTATGCGGACACAATGCCCGCATCTGGGTGGAAATTATGGCTGTGCTAACATTTTCGCCGGGCCTTTTTTTTTTTTTTTTTTTTTTTGTCACTTCAAGGTAGCCTATAGCCCTGCAGTGGTGACTGCTTGTCTGTGGTTGAAGGGTCTGCTTGACCATGGCAATTGCTTAGCTGTGGTTTATAGATCTGCTTGACAAGATATAATAGTGTAACACACCAGGAATAAGTGCTGTACGATGTACTGTAGTGGCTTTCCACAATGGCTTTCAAAGTTAGGGTATGTATAAAGGCAGTCCAGGGGAGAAGTCCATTACCCAGACTGATCCACTATCTAGACATACTTTTGGCTCCATTTCATTGGATAATCGAAGGATTAGTGTATATACAGTATGCATACAATAGCTCTTCATTCATCCGGACATGTTCATTATCAGGACGCTGGACCTTGGCTCTATTAAAGCATTATCTGAATTTACTTGTTATTATCTGCATGTAAGTCCCCGAAAACTTCGGCCAGCCAGCCAACATGTTCAAACATTTGGTATTGTGGCCACTGGGCTGGAGCAGAGAGTGGGAAGTTGGCTGTAACCCACAATGAGAGCTAAAATATCCGTCCGCCCCTGTACTGAATGGTCGAAGTCGTGCACTCGACTGATCACTGCCAACAAACCTCCAGCACCTGAGTAATATGACAGTAATCCACAAGCGGTGTTGAAACGTACATACGCATCCCCACCCAATGTTCAAAGTCACCGGGCTAAGTCTCTCCTAACTGACCCTGAGATTGTAACATAGACCACAAGCCATGAGTACATGTTCGGTGACTACGGCCGTCTGCCTCTGTACCAAACATTGAAAGTCCCCCAGTCACCATGAGCTGTGTTTCCGCATGACCACTCAGCGTCTAACAGATCACAAGCCTTCACAAGTAAACGTAAGATAAAAGCCCCTGTCCACCTCGTGACAGAAGGGGGAGAATCCTGCCCACAGCCCACTTCTCCCCCTTTCTCATCCCTCCTCCATACCCTCCCAGTTTCCCCCTCACTCCCTACCCTCCTCTGTGGTGATAACACTGACTTGCAAGCTTTTAAATTTTTTTGTGAATTATTCAACTACAATAATCCCTCCAAGATCTGACGTAACAGAGCCAAAGGCATGTCCGGGACTTGGGAGAATGCCCCCTGGACAGGTACTTATGGACCCTAACCCAACCTAATTCTGAAAACCACCTAAATAACCCCCTACCGGACCTGCACAGCACCTATTTAACCCCTTACCCGCGGGCCATCACTACCGTGATGCTCGTTACACAAGCACCATACCACGAGGTATCACTCCTGTGATCCGGGGATTTTTTAAATCGCCCGGGCTTTCAAGTCAGTCTTGTATCATCTATCAGTACTGCCAGTGTGTAACTATAGGCAGCGCTGCTAATGCCACTAGTACTCGCATCCAGTGTTACCAATTTAGCCATTTTTCTGTGTTTGCCTCACCTCCCCTCCCTTACCCCCTCCACCGCCAAGCTACAGCCGCAACTACCGGCCAGTTTTTTCCATTGAAATGTGCCCTATGCCCTACTCTCATACTAAAAAATATATATAAAAAAGGGAAAAGGCTAATTGATACTGCCATTGGCCATGAAGTAACTAATTTATCACCTGGCAAAACCCCACGTGCACTTGGTCGCTAATTTTCCCTGTCCATTACCCACTGAAATAACCCTTATGACCTATTCTCATACTAAAAAATATATATAAAAAAAGGGAAAAGGCTAAGTGATACTTCCACTGACCTGGAAGTAGCTAACTGCATTGTGTATTGGCTAGATGTCCTACTATCCCCGCAGGAGAGGTACGGCGGGGTCCAGCCATCCCCGTGGGTTAGGGATTAAGACCATATTCACACATATATGGGAGAGAAACCATGAAATAAATGAAAAGGAACAAGAGAATGAGAATTCAGAAATGAGTATGGAAAATATTTAGCAGTGTGCAGGGTATTTAAAACACATCCGTGGCTGTTGCGAAGATCAACCCGCCTCCTTTCAGACCCTGACAGTATAAAGGTGCATTTGAAGCACGTACAGTAATCCAGTGTTACTCTGCACTTCCTCCTATGCACTCTGAATTCTAACTTCTTAACACTGCACATTCTTTTCTTACTTGCGTTGCACTTGAAACTCATCAGTGTTGCACTCGCACTTAATCCTTTGCACACTGAATTCTAACTTTTTAACACTGAACAGTCTTTTCTTACTTGCACTGCAGTTGAAACTCACCAGTGTTGCACTCTGCACTTAATTCCTGGCACTCTGAATTCTAATTTCTTAATATTGCACATTCTCTTCTTAACACTGAACAACACTGTAAATTCCCATGTGGTCTAGTGATGAGTTTTTGCTGTTTATTCACTGTCATAGTCAGAGAATAGGTGTTGCAGGTGGCCGAGGGGTGTGTCGCTGGTACGTGGT
Organism: Coenobita brevimanus; assembly: GCF_032717465.1. Lineage (NCBI taxonomy): Eukaryota > Metazoa > Arthropoda > Malacostraca > Decapoda > Coenobitidae > Coenobita > Coenobita brevimanus. The sequence continues at coordinate 28,073,318 of NC_136992.1, forward strand.
GATGGGCTACCCACTGCAAACGAGTCTGACGATAGGCATGAACTCACGTCCAGTGGAGACTTCACCATGGCCGATGTGCTGGGGTGTGGCTCAGATGTGGAAGGCATGTCTTTGTGAGGCAGTGGTGTGGAGCCAGGGCTGGGCACAATGGGGGTCATGGGCCTGAAGAAGGTGTCAATGGTTGCTTGACATAAGGAACAGTGATTCTGACAAGTGATGATGCGCTGCCTAAAGCGCATACTTTCTCCACAAGTCCCAGGGGCCCCATCTCCCTGTCACAGTCTGGGTGTTCAAGGTAGTCCAGAATAAACTTGATGTGCTCCCAGAGTGCACTCAGCTTGGGGATGGCTGGAGTAGGGGTGCATTGAGAGAAGTCTGCATCATCCTCGCTGTCCTTGTCGGAATCTTCCAGCTGGGTACTTGTACCTGCAACTGAAGATGCGATCTCAATTTCAGACATGATCTGATACCCAGGATTGCCCTCGTCGTCATCCAACCACTCACGCTCTTTGTCCACATCCGCCTCATCACCAGCCACATGAAGACATGCATGGAGGTCATCCAAGTCAAAACCAAAAATGTCGTGCGCCACATTGGTTTCGAGTAGCAGACGAGACCAACCACTTTCCAGAGTCTTGACAGAGACTTCCCTCCATGCACTGGCCCAGTTGTAGATGACTGACTTGAAGTTGTAGCGGCAAAGGTTTTCCACAATCTGCTGGCCTCGCGTGTCCCGTCCCTCCCTGCGCTCATCCTCGTCTTCGAGAAAAACCATCACCTCGTCCAGGAACCTCTGACGGTACAGTCTCTTCATTGCCACAACCACTCCTTGTTCCATTGGTTGGATGAGAGCAGTGGTATTAGGTGGTAAAAACAAGCACCTAATGCGACCATTCTCAGCCACCAACTCCTTGTTGCACTGATGTGCAGGTGCATCGTCCAGAAGGAGGACAGCCTTTACCTGGTTGTGTGGGACTCCCAGTGTCTTCGTCTGATAATGGATGACCTCCTTGATGAAGTGCTGGTGAAACCAGTCTTTGAAGATCTTGGTTGTGAACCAAGCCTTCACAGAATGGTACCAAATGACAGGAAGGACATCCATCATCCCATGAAGGCACCGAGGCTGCTTTGCACGACCAACAATAATGGGCTTGAGCCAGTGCAAGCCGTTAGCATTAGCACAACCCAAAGCAGATATCCACTGCTTGGAGAGCTTGTGTCCATGTACAAGCTTCTCCGTCTCCTCTGCTAGGGTGTTTGTGGGCAGCAGGCGATAGAAAAGGCCAGTTTCATCAGCGTTGTAGACTTGACCGAGAGTGAGACCCTCTGTGTTGATCAAGCCCTTCACCTGCTGAAACTCTTCTACTCCACCCTCGTTGGCGTCTAAAGCTTCGCCATGGGCCTTTTGGTTGGTAAGTCCATGTCATGACTTGAAAGTGAAGAGCCACCCTTCAGATGCCTTGAAGTCTGGGGTGTTGTGTAGCCTGGCAAACTTCTCAGCAGCAGCCTTCAGCTACGTACCACGCACCAGCACACTGTTGATGATACCGAATCAGCGAGGGGTGGTTAAATTCTGCAAACCTGGAAGGGTGCATAATCTTCCTCTGAAAGTTGCATTAGGTCTTCGATGCGAAGTCAGCCATGTACTGGGTGAGTTTGTTCCAGGATTTCTTGATATCAAATAAGGTAGAAGCGGTCAGGTTGAATTCTTGGAGGATGCGGGAGGCTGACCATCCCGAGTCCACCTTCTCCAGTATCTCCCTCTTCTTCTCCAGAGCCAGAACCACTTGCTTCCTCTTCTCGGGTGGCGAGGCCATTATTACACACATGAGTAAGAGGCAGCAGAGGAACAGCAGGGCCTGCAGCAGGTTGGGCACCACCACAAAAGTGAGCACGTGGGCAGCCATGGTGACGAGCGTGCAGTCACAACAGCAGGTAGGCGGGAAATGGGGAGGAGGCAGGGGCGCTCCGCCAGATGTCGGAGGAACTACGTGCTAAAACACAGCTGTTCGTCACTGTGCGGCAAGTTCAAAGTAGGGTTCAAAAAATGTTTTTTGTTTGATTGTTTGTTTGCTTTTTTTGCTTTTTTGTTTTTTGGCCATTTTTGGTTTCCGAAGACCCGAGCTCAAAATGTCCAGGACTTTGGGTGTCCAGGACTTGGGCATCCGGGTCTTAAATGGTTTACTGTACTATTGATTGTATTGAAATTCTGCAAAATCCAAGAGAAAACTCATGAAATTCAGCATCTAGACATATGCTTAACTCCTGGAAGATGCTGGGAAAATTTTGCACTAGGATGGTGGGAAGTTACATGAAGGTAAGTTTTACTCCTGAACACTTCATTCTCACCGTGTTTCTGTAGTTTTACTTATCAGTTTTAAGTGTTTTTTATTAGCCTATCTTACAGTATAAAAACAAGCGAAGATGACGGTATACTATTATACCAATATAACCAATTTCCAGTGACACATTTGGCCATGGAATTGTTTTTGAGCCATGGGAGCAATCACTTGTCACAGGTAACTGAATTTCAAAGTCTTCAGTTTTTTTTTGGATTATTGCTGTTTGTGCACTGTTTTCTTGATGTTTAGCATTAATATGGATAATCCTATGTGTGTTCCAATGTCTCAATATGGGAGAATGACTGGAAAACAGTGGCAAAATTAGGAGGGGTACTGTACATAGTGTGTAGGTAGGGTGTTTTTTGGTTTTCAATTTTTTTTTTCGTTTTCTTGTGTTTAACATTACTTTAGATATTCCTGTGTTTGATGTCTAAATATGGCAGACTGACCTGAAAAGTGACAAAATTAGGTGGGGTACTGTACATACAGTCATGCATAGGTAGGTTTTTTGTTTGTTTGTTTGTTTTATGTTTTGCATTGTTTTCTTGGTGTTGAAAATTATTTTGCTTCATACTATGTATGTTTTGATGTCAAAATATGGCAGAATGACTGGAAAACACTGTCAAAATAAGGAGTACATTACATAGTGTTTAGGTAGGGTGTTTTTTTTGGTTTTCAGTGGTTCTCTGCATGGTTTTCTTGGTGTTCAGCATTACTTTGGATATTCCTGTGTGTTCTGATGTCTAAATATGACTGAATGGCTGGAACACACTGCCAAATTAAGCACAGGTACTGTACAAATAGGTTAGGTACAGGTTGGAGATGGGTAAAGGTAGGGTCTGGTTATGGTAGGGGAATAGTGTTCATTATCCAGATGTTGCCACTACCTAGACATGCCTCTGGCTTTATTATGTCCAGATAAATGAGGGATTGCTGTAGCTTACTTTATTTTCTCAAGATACCATTTTTCACTTAACCATTAACTTCTAGTTTTCATCTATCTATCTCTCTATAGACCGACACCCTAATCACGCAAAGGGTGGCTGCAGACAAAATGCCTCCAAGTCACTCTGTCACCCACCATTTGACTGCCCTCCCCAACTCACTCCCCCCTCCCTCATATACCTCTCAACTCCATCCCTCCACCTCATTCTCAGTCTCCCCCTCCCTCCACTTCACCTACATACACCTTCTTAGTCATTCATTTCCCATTCTCTCCACATGTCCAAACCACCTCAGAGTATTTCTCCTAATTTTCTCAATCACATCCACCCCACAACGTTCTTTCACTTCTTCATTCGTCAACCTGTCCCTCCATGTCACTCCACATGCTCCTCTCAGGTAACTCATTTACACTCTTCTCATTCTTGACTTACTCCCCTCTAGCAATGCCCACGCCTCGCTTCCATACGTCCGGGTAGGGATTACAATACTCTCATACAGTTACTTAACTTCCATACTCACCTCCCAATTTCTCATCACCACTTTCAGTGAACCAACAACCTTCCTTCCCTGCTGTACCCTTTCCAGCACTTCATCCCCAAAACTTTCATCCTTACTAATCACACTACTCAAGTACAGTACTTGAATGCACTCACATTCTCCATATCCTCACCATCCAACCTCACTGTGCATTCTGTGACTTCATTCCTCTCAAACACCATAACTTTACTCTCGTTTACATTAACTTTCAGATTCCTCGTCTTACATACTGTCCCAAATTAATTCACCAAACCCTGCAACTCCCATCCACCTTCACTCAATAATACTGTATCATTAGCAAACAGCAACATTGAAATCTTCCACACCTCACCCTCATTTATGAGAGCCACCCCACATCCAATGCCCCATCTTGCACCTCCTTTACAACCCCATCCATTAACATATTTTTTAGAAAAACACCTGCTGGTTGTTTGGGTGGTGAAAACAACCCCCGAATGTGATGGGTTAACCCCCCCCATCCCGACGTTTTCTGGGCAGTGGTACGCCCCAGTCCTGACATTTTTGGACCTTTTTTTTTTTTTTTTGGCTCAAACATCCGCTTTTGGTGAGAAACATTGAAAATTCATAGAGAAATCGCTCACCTGAGGTTTAAAATACTCGATCCAGGTAGGAGTACCTCCTTACCTTACAGGGTTTTCTATCAGGCTGGCTGCAAAGAAAACGAGTTCTATGGGAGGATAACTATTCCACACCACTCATAAACGGTATTCATTTATTTATTTGGTACGAATTTATATGCAGTATGAGAGTATATTGGTTTTCAAATGGTAATATAGGCATTATAAGCATTGTTTCACTCACTAACTCATCACCATTCCTGACCTTTTTTTGCCACATTACCTGATCATCATTTCTGACTGTTTCTTCCTCTAATGTTTGTCCTCCACATTGTCATCGATTGGGGAATCACTCTGGTCCTGAATTTAGTACCGTGGCATGACATGGCTTTACTGGCCAGGTCACTGATAACAGTTGAATTGCTGGGAAAAGGGCATGCAGGGGGGGGAGGAGGTCATGCTGGGTAAGGCATTGTCCTTGCCTGGCATCTTGTAGAGGAAGGTGTCCCATGTATACATGCCAAAAATCACTCGCGAAAATTGAAAAGTGCAAATTAAATTGAAAATTGTGCAAATTAGGGACCTTGCAATGTTGCCGCGTTAATTTACGTCTCCGGGATATGAGTGCACATCATGTGAGGACGTGAATTCACGTCTCCGGGACAGGCCAGGTTAAAAATAAAAAAAAATCAATGTTGCTGAAATGGTTTGAAACAAGAACTATGTACGGTAATACAAACAAAATCACTACATATGGGAAGCTTGATTTTTTTTTTTTTTTATTGTGTTTATGCAAGAATGGAGTTAATTTTGTAGTCTTCATGGTCTAGTGTCTAGAGGCAAAAGATGCTGTTTTTTGTCTGCAACCAGATAAGAGTGCTCCTATGTGTTTATAGGCTGAACCATTGCAGCCAATATTCTATGCAACCTGAGATTTACACCTCGCACAAGGGGATTAGAGTGAAGAGAAGGGAAGGTTTTACATCCACATACTGTACATGTATATATATATATATATATATATATAAAGCTTTACTGCACGGAAATATATGTTTTTATTATCATATTGATATTTTTATAAGCTCTTATTTAATATTCAATGATCAAACGATCTCGGAGCATTTGCCATCCGATTTGGATAAAAAGGAAAATGTGCAGTTGGGACACCTCACGCCTGCGTGATCACTGATTGCAGTGATTAGTACCAGTATGTAGTATTTAATAATACAGTAAACCCTCGATATAACAAACCCCGATATTGCAAATTTCGAATATATCGAACAGCCAAATTGTGACCGAACTTCGCCCAGCTTTTGCCAACAAAGGTCGCTAAATGAGGGCGAAGTTCGCGAATCAGCCCACAACAACAGCATCCCTTCCTGGCACAGTAAGTGTACTTCAACAGCATCCCTTCCTGGCATAGTAAGTGTACTTCAACAGTATCCCTTCCTGGCACAGTAAGTGTACTGTAACAGTACTAAATTATACTGTATTATTATAAGTATTGTATTAATATGTACATGAAGTGGCCACCCCCACAGGAGACCCCGTTAAGGGTGTCGCAACAACCACCCCAGGGGGAAACCACGGGGAGGCGCATAAGGCCCAGGCGAGACGGGTTGACCCCACTCAACATGACCACGAGCAGGAGCACCGCCCCGGCAGACTACCCTGCAGCCAGGCCAGCCCTCGCCAGGATCGGGATGGGACTTGTCTTAGTACAGTCCCAGGCAGCACCACAACGACAGCCACCGTCCTCGTCAGGAAGATACAACCACCGTACGCTCTTCTGCTGCTACCCCTGCAGGACCACGGTGACAGCCACCGTGCGCTCTTCTGCTGCTACCCCTGCAGGACCACAGTGACAGCCACCATACGCTCTTCTGCTGCTACCCCTGCAGGACCATGGTGACAGCCACCGTCCGCACTGGGAAGGAAGGAACAGCCCCCGTAAGCCCTTCGCCTGCAGCCACTCCTGGGAGCAGCACTGCAGTGATGGCCACCGTCCACTCAGGGAAGGGACGACCACTGTATGCCCTTCGGCTGACACCCGAGAAAGGCAGAACTGCAGTGATGGCCACCACGCACATCAGGAAGGAAGGGACAGCCACTGTACGCCCTTCGTCTGTCACCTCCTCAGAGAGCAGGACCGCAGTGACGGCCACCGTCAACACCAGGAGGGAAGGGATGGCCACCGTGTGCCCTTCGCCTGCTATCCCGGAGGCCAGTGGAACCGCGACGACAGCCATTGTCCGCGTCGGGAAGGAGGGGACAGCCACTGTACACTGCCCTTGTGGAGGGAGTCCCTTGCATGTTTCACCACCCACCTAGAGGCCAAGCAGGACATCCTTCTCTCTCCCCCAACATGTGCAGTTCCCCAGAGGAGTTGCAGCTGGAGGAGCTCTGGCAAGGTCCTATCGCAAGTCTGGGACTCAGTGCCCTGCAGCCAGCACCCAGGCGACGCCCCCCACTGTCGGACACCATGGGGGACACCTCAGGCAGCTCCTGACGGCGACTTGACCCAGGCAAGACCGCAGCCCCCAGACATCCAGGGAGACCCCCAGGACTCCAGGATGTGACCTCCCCAGCCCCACCAGTACGCAGTCGTTCTCCAGGAGTAGGTGAAGGCAAGCACGCCTGCTCGCCCTGTTCAGCCCCAGTCCAGAGGGCCGCCTTCCCAACCAAGGCCCCGCTAGGGAAGGGCCTCCCTCCATGCCAACCAGCAGCCCACTCTGGATGACCCAGCCCTTGGCAGTAGTCCCGTGCCTCCTGCAGGAGGGCACACCTGACGAGCTACCTCCCACGCCCGGGCAACACCTGTAAGAAGCCCAAGACCCCAGCAGCCCGGGCGAGAGTCAACTAGTCGAATTGTGAACCCCAGCTCAGTAACTAGTGTTGTAAGAATGAGATGTCGACCCTAGAACACGTAGCATAATAGTACAACATCATACAGTATTGTATTTGCATGTACCACTTCCTGAACCACTGACTTCTCCATGTAAAAGTTCATAGAGCTAGTTTAGGTTATGTTTGTGCACTTAGGATTGAAAGACTCCACTTATACAGCAAACTGAGTTCAGTAATCCCTCAGAAATACTGAACCACTCGTATATAACGAACTTTCAGATATAGCAACCCACCCCTCCCCCCAATAAGTCTGTTATATCGAGTTTACTGTATTTGTGGGCCTCCGCGTCCAAAGGGGGTCAAGTGCCGGCCCGGCCAGTTTTGTGATAGCACCAGAGAGCACTAGTTTAACCCTTCCTCTAACGGTTGGATGTGGAAATGACCCCCTTCCGACACTGAACATAAGATTGAAAGTCATAATTCGTTGAACATTGCCATGTCCAAACCTGCACGCAGCTGCCTCGGCTCGAGGCAAACTCCGTGTCCAAAGGCTAGCATGTCTAGTGTAGTGAGCCCGGCGGAGGTGGTGGCGGGGTAGGTGTCTGTGCAGGTGGAGTTTGTGTTCCTGAAGTCCGGCCACTCGTACATGCCCTGTAATTGGGCTTTCAGCAACATCGAAAAGAAGATCAGGAAGATGAACTACCTACCAAGTACTAAGGATTACACAGATGTAATAGCATCGGCTGTAACAAGAAAGTTCCCCATTGTGGCCTGGATGGACGACGGATTATGAATAATGGAGGACGACTGTGGCGCTACATGGCACTATGGTGTCACACCTCACCTGCTCTGACCACCCCAGTTGATGACCCTGGCCTGGATAATGGACGACGGAGTATGGATAACGGAGGAAAACTATAGCACTACATGGCACAACATGGCACTACTGGAACTGTACTGCATTCTTCACTACTAATGGGTGACTGTGGGCATTAATTTTGTGTAATGAGATAGAAAAAGTGTTTATGTGTGTGGGGGAAGAGGAGGAATGTTGTGTGGGGCTGTATTATTGCTACTAGTGGTGGTAGTAGTAGTAGTAGTAGTAGTAGTAATAGTATCATTTTTGTCCGGTATTTTTATGATGCTTTTATGCTGCCCATGCTATTGACCATTGTTAACAATATTAATATTGATATTATTGTAATATTTCGCAACAGAACTTGTAAAGTTCAATAAGGGTGCAACATTAAGCAACTGTAACAACAAGCAATAGATGCATTATTTTTCACAAAATTCATTATCTTCTATCAGATTCATACACTTCAGGTGTTAAGCTGTAATTTGATACCAAAATGAGCACTGGACGTCAATAACTAACGAAATTACAGTTGCAAACACTTTGTTGACCTTTACAAGCCTCTCCTGTAAAATTTTATTTTTGGTGCATGACCCCCTTTGGATGCGGAGGCCCACATTTATCATCTATGATCAATTCGTCAAGCAAATGCTGCATGATCAATGTCTACTTTTTTTTCAAGTGTGCAAACGGGTGTACAGACCAATTCACACTTCCACATCTTTCTATCCAGGTGACCACACACCAGCACCTCTGCACCTTTCTACCAAGGCGACCACACACTGCACCTCCACACACCATTTCTCAGTTCTGCACAGTGTGGATGTGCAGAACTTGCCCAGCAATGATTTTTACTTCCATGCTCACTTCCTTGTTCCTTATCACTGTATTCATCAAATTTCATCTTCACTTCAGTTTCTCCTATCTTGCAGTTTCACTGGAAGCCTTCAAGAGGAAATCTTAATATACTTAATAACGACCTAAGTTATGGTAAATATATGCTTTGAGGCAGTAAAAGCACTTTACCAATTCAGTTTTTCTTCCTGATGGTCTGTTATATTTTTCTGAAGATTTCTGGGGTGGTAAATGTTTCAAGTAGAATTTGTTTCCCTCATTTTTAGCTATGTTCTATCTATCTATTAGCTATGTTCTGCTGTGACTTATTTTTCAAGCATAATAGCAGAAGTGACTGTCCTAAACTGTTTAATTAAACCTAATCTAACCTAGCTTAATGGTATGGTACCTAATAATTTAATATAACCCAACCTAACCTAACCTAGCTTAATGGTATGGTATCTAATAATTTAATATAACCCAACCTAACCTAGCACGCAGTTGAGAAAGGAAATCCAACTTTCAGCACGCTGATAGTCTTCCATTACGAATATGCGCTGTAAACAAACAACCTTAGGTAAGGAACGTGATGTGTACAATTTTTCAGCGGGAAAAGGTAATTTACCACTCAGAAAACCTGAAAAATACTGAAAAGAAACTGGAGGAATATGAACTGAATTCATACGGTCCTTCAATTGCCTCAAATAAAGCGTATGTTTACCAAAGATGTAATCAGCATATTAAATGGGCTACTGGAACAAAAGCAGGTGGCATCTTTACCTAAATACATGGCACTTCGAGCACATAGAGCTTAATGAAAAGAAGTACACAGTTTTATAAATGCACTTTATCAAACTATTTCCCAACATAAATTCTTCAATATTTTTGAACTGTTCCCCTAAACACACTGTCTGGTTAGGTTGGCTATGCCTAAAACAATAACCATCGCCGGGTTGGCTACATTTCGTGAAAGCTGTTTCAGGAATGGCTGCAATTTAACCTCTAGACAGTCATCAGTATATACAGCCCATGTTAAAGATCAAAAGGCATCTCTTATTTGATACTAGAACATTCGATACCTACGATATGAATGGCCTGGTGCCCAACCGTACTCGCCACGTCAACAGGAACTAGGATAATAGGAGTTCGGGTAAACAGATGAAGTCAGCATACGGGACTTCGCTGAGCTTTATTTGACATATTAAACTTCTATGTCCCTCGTATGTCATTTATATCGTTCATATATTGACACACGTTGCATAAATAAAATACAAGATGATACTGAGATGTAATATGCAGAGTAAATCAAGATATTAGTGGGATGCTCCACAAGTCGTCCACACAAATGACAGTCTTGACAGATGACAGTCACCATGCGATGATAACCGAAAGGTGCTGATAGGTAAATATTTGGCTTTAACTTGCATCGTCAGTCACAGGCAAAGTCAACATTAATCACAAGATCAGAAGAGTGCATGAACAATGTTACCGGTACACTGTCATAATCTTAAAGCATTGTAAATAGGCCTCCCCACCTTGTAAACAACAGCATCGCCACCACTGAGAGAAAGGCGTAACAATGAAAGTGATTATTTCTGTGCTTCTACAGTGTAATCTTTATTTTTCCTTATTAATATTTAGCTCACCGTTTAATTTTCATAACTATTTTGGGTGCATAATTCTTCCTGCTTCGTAGTGTCTCCATCTTCTAGAACACGTGAAGACGTCGGAGGGGAACACTGTAACAATATGCCACGCACTTAACCATATAAACGTTTTTTTTCTTTCTTTCCCTTATGTACCATCCATCAACAGATACAGAAAAGCAGACCTATCATTCAACTTAACCCAAAGATCTCGGGATGTTTCCAGTGGCGAGTAAAATCGTCTGGAGTGTCAGGGTAAAATGTAGGCCAGTCGTTCTCCGAGATTTCAGTTAAATCGTGCTTCCTAAAGTCAACTAAATATAAAGTGGTGTTCAAGTTGCACTAGCAGAAAATCATGCTGGCTTATGGTCGTAATGCAATCAAATATTCCTAAAAACTGCATGCATCTCCCCACGAAAGAGTTAATATTATCACAAGGAAGGAAAGGTATTGTAATGAACGCAGTACTTAAATACGGTGCCTTTATATTCTGCCTGACGCTGCAGCTGAGCTAGTAGTCCCGGGTTTGAATAATAGTGCTAGAATGCAATTACTGTTAGTTAACTGTTATTCACAGTGCCACGGTAACGAAGGTTAAGTTTTATCCACTGCTTTTCTGACTTCGTTCAGTACAATAAGCCTATTGTATGCAGAGGTGAACCTGTGAAGGGGATATGCACCTTTGAAGAGAACTTGTAGACTACCTGAGGAGAGAAGGGAAAGCAGTGTATAAAAGTGAACCTATGGATAGAACTAGTAGATTTCCTGAGGAGAGATTGGAGAAAAGTGTGTGTACCTATATAAAAAGTATACCTGTGGGAGGATGTGTAGCCTACTATGTCCCACCTGTGAAGAGAAACCATACCTTTTGAAGTGTACCTGAGGAGAGAGAGAGAGAGACGTACCAGGAAAGTGCACTTGTAGAGAATGGAAATATACCCTATTCAGCCTGAAGATAATACTTTTACTTTACTCATGCTGCCACCAGAAGATTTAATTCAGATTAGGCAGTAGAATGAACGCTGGGCTACATATGTCAAGTCAGAAGGGGCCTACTATGTGGGCGATTACTGTCCTAGCGTAACAGGTTAGCTAGAGAGAGAGAGAGAGAGAGAGAGAGAGAGAGAGGTCGGATACTTTCTGGACAGACCTCACATTAGGGGTTAATCCCGTTTTCTTCATGTAACTTTCCTGAAAATTTTAACTATCCTGTTTCCTCCATCTGCTCTTTTTCAACTTTAACATTCAGCTAGCTAGCTCAACTTCATACCACTTTAACAGTACAGTAGTGAACTTCATTATATCAAAGCAATGTGGGAGAAAAGTCGACAATACAGCCAACAGTTTGATATGGTTAATGCTAATTATGGGAGACTACCGGTATAATGGCATCAAGGTTAATTCACAGTACAGTACACCCTCATTATACAATTCATATGTGTTTTTGAAAACTGATCATGCAACAGTCAGATATACAGCAAGGCCATTATAACACAGGTTCAGTGAGGATACCGTACATTTTTGGATAATGGTCAACTACCAAACATAAGTCTTAACATAAGTTTCCAGTCTACCAAAACTGGTAGTTATTTCATTTCATTGCACTTCCTCGGTTGCTTGAACTCCAACACCACATTACTGTTCGATCACTTTTACACTACAGTATACTACACCCAACAGTGACTGAGTTCAAAGGCCACCTTGGATAACTGTAAGATAGCAGGTTGGACTGTATAAGCTAAAATGGCTAATGTACATTCATCTAAAATTATAATGATCATAAAACTGAAACTGTGATCATACTGTATATCGAAAAAAGGTGCTAAACCCTTATTAATCGTATAGGCGAATTAATGTACTGAATACTGAGTGATCATATAACGAGGGTCTACTACATTTTGATGGATACCGTACCAAGCGGAATTATGCATTCAGTTTTATTTTTAAGCTGGTTTATACCGGGAACCTTGATGCTGTTGAGATAATTATTGCATCAATTAAAAACATGAGAACCTAAAACCCAATTTACTTTCTATTTACCTTTCATTCCTCCTGGCGGCCGAGTGACTTCTGTAAATCAACCTTTTCTTTGATGTATTTGACGGATAATCGGTAGGCTGAGAGAGACTGATTATAGTAACAGTTCTTGTTAACAAGATTCAATGTAGTGAGTGCTTACAGTAGGCTACTTCATAATTCAGTTTGTTGCTTTCTTCATTTTCTCATATCTATTTAAATGAGTTATTACTACCTTAATCTTACTTTGTGTTCTCCATCAAATTGTTTCAACTCAGAGCCGGATTACCACGTACAGGCAAAATGGGCAACTGCCTACCAGGCCACGGACGGTCACAGGCCATCCAGACTTCCAGAGCGGAATAAATATACGCTTTGGGCGTCCAAGTAAGGGCCATCACCCATCAGGACATCAAAAAAGGCCATTATAGGTCACGCCAAAATTTCACTGGAAATAACGGAAAGTAGAGGTCTAGGATACATGTTGCAGGCCAATCGTGTGTGTTGCCCACCAGGCCACAGCAGGGTTAATCCGGCCCAACTCATCAAATTTTTTACCACACGGCTCACCTTCATATTCCATTCATTTTATTCATTACTTCCTAGATTCACTTCAGCACACCGTTCTTCATCAGTAACCTCACACTATTACATTCTTGCTCCTTTTATTACTTTCTTGCTTTAAAATTCTCAAAAACTTCTAAATCCAGATTTCTTTAAACCTCTTCTACATATATTTCTGCATCTGTCTTCCTGTCTGATAATTTGTTTTCTTGCTTTTTTTTTTTTCCCCTGAACAATTGCTTACAACTGACCCACAACTTACCTCAAAGCTTGTGGCACTTCCTCTTCACTCACTCCTTCATCCGTCCCTTCTCCTTATCATCATCATCATCAGCACCATGAATGTTGAGTACTGTACAGTATGCTGTTCCATTTGAGGAGCACCTCACCCACACAACCAAAGGACTGAACTTCAATGTACTCGTCTGTGTTGCCAAGCTGTGAAAAGATGACTGGTGATGCTGGATGGGGACATTTTCCATCTTGAAAGGCGGCTGTCAGTGGTAATATGGCCCTGTCACTACTATGTTGTATTTACAACCCCAGGCTCACCTGTATGGGAACCCAACGGACTGTCAGAAATGGGTCGTTTTGAACTGTATCCATGTCCACAAACTCATAACCCTTGCTAGTGACTGCGGATAACTACTGTGGCAAACACAAGTGTAGTAATCCTGGATAATACACACGTAACTCAAGCCTATGTCTGAAAACATAATTCACAAAAACTGAACTCACATAATTATCTTATCTAACTTCTCATATTAACATGTGAACTCACCACATACCGTTGGAGTCAAATTTTTCTATATTTGTGTCATTCCGCTCATAATAAAAACCAATCTTAAAACCCTGTTCACACTCACTGGACTAAACATGAAGATTCATGAATTTCACTGCTGTCTCATCATTAACCTCTATCGAGTTTTTATAACTTTACATCAATGAGCCTATATCTACATTATACTCACAGCCGACTCATTTTCCCGTTATATGAATACCACCCTCTTCTCGTTCACTATATGCTCCCACTACAGTACAAGCCCAACTTTGTCCATTATGTTTAGTCCTCCTCAATAGTAAATGCTTTTCTTGTGTTCTAATCACTTTCACTGCAAGGGAAAGCATTTTCTGGATGCTTGGGCATTGTAACCATGTTAGTTTTGAATACAAATGTGTGTCAGAGTTCTGGGATGAAATGAGCAAAAAATGTTTCTGGACACAATGACAGTCATCACAACAACGAGGCTGATGCAGACAGGAATAAGGTCTTGGGTAACTTGGGTCGGCTTGGGTCAGGGAACCTTAGGAGTGAGTGATAAAAGCACAATACATCCATCCATCATCCAATCCTATGCTGCCCCATGAAATGCGGAGGTGCCCAGGGTTAGGTAAGTTGGTCCTGACATCCAAGATGAGAGTGACCTGACTCACTCATCCCTGAGTGGTATTACGTAAGCAATAAACCCCAATCCCCCTTGGATATAAATTTACACAGGCTCAATCCGATTGGAGTGCCTTAATTGCCGGTACCCACTAAACCACCAGGTGCCATAACTTGGTTATATGGTTACCACCCAGCTAATTAAATAGTTTCCTGGTGTACAGGAAACCATTTTGCTTGTCACTCAGTGAAGAGTCACCCACAGGCAGAAGGACGTGGAAAGAATGAAAGAAGAAAGACAGAAGAGGAAGGATGGATAAGAGGAAAGAGCAGACACCAAAGCAGCACTACATCGAATGAGTGGATGGTGAGCGCCCCCACCTACCACCATAAAGGAGAATACACAGGTTGCAAACACACGGAGCCATCTGGAAATCAAATAAACACACCCACTTTGCTTCTCCTGCACAAATGAGTGACATTCGTTGTTCTTTTTATAAAAGCTCCAACATGCTTCCATTTCAGCCATGGTCACCTAATGGCGGCTCTCCACACTGCTCAATCTCCGACAGCCTCCCTTTTCAGTCCCTTATCCTTGGGGTCACACTCTATCACCTCATTTCAGGTCTCTTTTGGTCTGCCTCTCATAACTCTACCTCCTGTGTTCACATTTTTCACCTTCTGCTCGTAGGTGTCATTCTCCATCCTCTTAACATGCCCAAGGCATCTCAACCTACCCATCCTCATCACAACACTAATAAATTCCGGTCCCATCCTCTTCACAACACAAATACATTCGTCCCATCCTTCCTCGTAACTCTTCTATTGCAAACCTAGCCCCCCAGGCCTCGCATTCAAGGATGCACTACACATCCATCTAATCAATGTCATTTCTGTATGTATGAGTGTAGGAATATCCTCTTCCTTTACTGCCCAGGTCTCACTACCATACAGCATTACATTCCTAACATATGCAGCATACAAAGACCCCTTAGCAAAGAGGAAGAGCCCTCTCAATGTTAGGAGTGGCAAAAGCTCCCTGAACTCCTCCAAACCTCTCTTTATCCTAGCCACAGAGCTAGTTCCAACCCCATCTCCGGCACATAACTTGTTCCCCAAATAACAAAACTTCACCACACACTCAAGACTCCTGAAATATTAATAATTTCATGCCTGACAATCTTCACCTGCTCTCCCAAACACACTGCATATTTGAAATCAGCATTACAGTTGTGACTTGCTATATGATACGTTTGTTAGGTGACAACCCATCACAACGATTTATCGTACAACAAGGTCAGTATAACATAGGTTCAATGGGGATAGGGAGGGGGGTCTATGACCATGAACCTATAATTTTAGAACATTTTAGGCTTGCCCACGGTGCCCCTCAGTAGCACCAAGTTTACCACTAGGGGTATCATCCATTGCCAGATATAATTTCCAAGTCAAATTTCAGTATTTTACACACAAAAAGTTATCACTTCACTTACTTGTAAAACCGCACACTGCATTACAGTATTTGTTATGCACCTGCACTGTTATTTGATGATAGCACTGGTGTTTCGGTGGCCTTTCATGCACAAAGTGGAATGAAAGGCAGATGATCACAGTTATTGTAAGTACTAAGTGGTTATCTTGGCTCAAGCAATTAACTGACTGGGAGACATCTATCTCTCTATAGCCCGACGCCCTAATCCCGCTAAGGGTGGCCGCAGACAAAACGCCTCCAAGTCGCTCTGTCACCCACCACTTGACTACGCTCCCCCCCAACTCACTCCCCTCTCCCTTATATACCTCTCAACTCCATCCCTCCACCTCATCCTCGGTCTACCCCTCCCTCTCCCTCCCTCCACCTCACCTACATACTGTACACCCTCTTAGCCAGTCTTTCATTCTCCATTCTCTCCACATGTCCAAACCACCTCAGTGTATTTCTCCTAACCTTCTCAACCACATCCACATCCACCCCACAACGTTCCTTCAATTCTTCATTCGTCAACCTGTCCCTCTTTGTCACTCCACATGCTCAAGTAACTCATTTCCACTGCTCTCATTCTTGACTTGTTCCCCTCTTGCAAGGTCCATGCCTCGCTTCCATACGTCAGGGTAGGGATCACAATACTATCATGCAGTGACTTCTTAACTTCCATAATTACCTCCCTATTTCTCATCACTGCTTTCAGTGAACCAACAACCTTCCTTCCCTGCTGTACCCTTTCACGCACTTCATCCCCAAATGTTCCATCCTTACTCATCACACTACCCAGGTACTTGAATGCACTCACATTCTCCAAACCCTCACCATCCAACCTCACTGTACATTCTGTGACTTCATTCCTTTCAAACACCATAACTTTACTCTTGTTTACAGTAACTTTCAGATTCCTCTTCCTACACACCGTCCCAAATTCATTCACCAATCCTTGCAACTCCCATTCATCGTCACTCAACAATACACTATCATCAGCAAACACCGGAATCTTCTAAATCTCGCCCTTATTCATTAGAGCCACCCCCACATCCATTGCCCTACCTTGCACCTCCTTTACAACCCCATCCATGTATAAAACAGCCATGGAGACATCACACAACCGTGTTTCAGTCCCACACTGAGATCAAAGAACTCACTCAGCTCACCATCCACTCGCACCATAGCCCTAGCTCCTTCGTACATACTCTTCACAGCACTCAACAATTTCCCCTCCACTCCTTATATTGTTAATACCTTCCACATACCTTGCCTATCTATTCGCTCATAAGATTTCTCCAAGTCCATGAAAGCAGCATACACTTTCTTTCCCTTCTCAAGGTACTTCTCCACTAAACATCTTAGAACAAATATCTGATCTACACACCCTTTTCCCTTCCTAAATCCCCCTTGTTCTTCTCCAACTAGCTCCTCTGTCATATGCCTAACCCTATCAATGAATTTTCTACCGTATATTTTTCCAGTTACACTAAGATGGCAAATACCCCTATGGTTACCACATACTTTTCTCTCCCCCTTTCCTTTGTATAAAGGAACAATGATACCTGATTCCCAGTCCTCTGGAACCATCCCCTCTTCCCAAGCCAATCTACACAACTTCCATATCCACTCCACAATAATCTCACCCCCATACCTCAGCATTTCGCTACACACTTCAATTCCAGGGGCCTTTCCCATCTTTATCTTCCTCACTGCTTCCTAAACTTCTGCCCTACTGATCTCTTCCTTGAACCTCTCATCTCTTCTCCCACCCATTCCCCAACCACTTATACTTGCATTTTTCTCACTCTCTACATTCAACAAATCCTCAAAGTGCTCCTTCCATCTCCTCAATTTCTCTCTCTTCTCCACCAACAATCTATTATTCCTATCTTTCACTCCCCTACTCTTTCCCCTTTCACACTGCCTTACTTTCTTTACCTCCTTCTAAAACAATTTCTTACCCTCCCTCCATTTCACACTCAGATTCCTCCCAAAATCTTCATCCACTTTCTTCTTACTCTCCTTCACCAGTGTCTTCACCTCCCTTCTCCTGCTTTCCTCTCTCTTCTTCTCCCCTATCTCTACTCACTAGCCATTCACTATATGCCTTCTTCTTTTGTTCCACAGCTCGTTTCACCTCATCATTCCACCATGCTGTCCCTTGCACACCCCTGCATCTCCTCACTCCATAAGCCACCTCACATGCTGCGTCCCTCTCTTCCGTGAATATCTTACGTCTTCCACCCCTTCCATCTGCTCTAACTCATACCTTCCCAATCTTTCTTCCACTATGCTCTTATATTCTGCATTTTCTCACTATCTTGCAACTTCTCCACTCTTCTCACAGGAGCTGTTTCCTCCTGTCTTCCCCTTCGTCTCCTCAACCATTTTCTTTGCAGTTTTACCTTGGCCATCACTAAGAATGGTCCGAGACTCCATTCCCCCACCCTCTTCACACTCTTGCATCAAACACTCGTCTTCTTATTTGCTCATCCACACACACACGTAGTCTATCATTGCTTTTCGTTCAACAAGTTCACCATCCATCCTCCTCATTACTCTCCATGTATACCTGTGGATCATCTTATGCCGAGAGTAGGTGTTATTGCCAACCCCTTACCAGCACAGATGTCCACCAAAGCACTACCATTCGCATCTACTTCAGCTGGCACACCCCACTGACCAACCACTCCATCCACTCGTACATTCCCAACTTTGCCATTCATGTCTCCAATCAAAAGCACTCTTTCGCTCCTCTCAAATTTGTCCATACATATGCTTCTACACTCGCTCAAAACTCATCTTTCACTCTTGCCACTCGGTCCTCTGTCGGCGCATACGCACATACAATCGCCCATTCTTGTATATCTACTTTCATCCTCACCTATACAATCCTTGCACCCACTGTTCCATACTCCCTTATATTCTCCTTCCACTTCTTGCCTATCAGATATATTCCTCCTCTTGCCCTCTCATTCTCATAACTCACGCACATATATCTAAACCATATTCCCACTCTCTCCCTTTCACCTTGCCATTTAGTTTCAGTCAATCCACATATATCCACTCTTGCATCCTCAAGCACCTGAACAATCTCTCTCTCTTTCACTTCATCATTCACTCCTCACACATTCCATGTCCCTCCCCCTCAGAATGTCCTTTGTCCGTTCCTTAGTCGTCAACGTATGGTCCGTCCTGGTCCGAGGCGATTTATTCGCTTGTTTAATTTGTTCTTTTTATGGGGTGGGGCACTAACCCACCACCAACCCTTTTAGTCACCTCATACGACAAGCAGGGATACTGGGGGAGTATTCTTGAAACCCCCCTACCCCCGGGGGGTATGGGAGACATCATTCTATCAAATTTGCAATCATTTCATCATCGTTATTCCAAAAATGAGTAATTTTTTGTTAATTGTTATAGCGATCTACTGTATTGTATAGCAAACAAACATAACGAGACCTGACTGTCTTTTGCTATCTCTAATACCACTACATCTCTTATGTATCCATATATCACAAACACTGCACAAAATGAAGTCCCTTCCCACACCTTGTGGCACACTGCACATGGCCACACTCTCTGCTTTGATAGTACCACCACCAGCCTTTTATATCATTACTTTTGTGTTATCTGCATTTACTCTCAAACCTTTGAGTCCCATTCTGTCTCTCCATTCTTTCCTCTGCCTTCCTTTCATTTTCTGCAATCAGCACCAAGTCATCAGCATACAACATTTCCCTTGGGAGTCCATTTCTGATATCATGAGAGAGCTTCAGGGACCATGACAGACAATAAGGGACTCAAGACTGACCTCTGATGCATGCCAACTTTTGAGGAAACCTCATTTCCATTTACTCTTCCCTGGGTGCGAGCACCCGCACACAGCTATAACCACTCTAACCAGCCATTCTTCAATCTCAAGCTTTTTCATTGCTCACTTCACCACCTCCCTTGGGACTCTGTCAAAGGCCTTCTCCAAATCAACAAAAGCAAAATAAAGCATCCTTAAGCAAAATAAAGCATCCTTTTCCTTCCTATAGGCTATATTTTTCCTGAAGCTGTCAGACAGTGAATATGGCATTAGTGGTCCTTTTGCCTGGCATAAACCCCAACTATATCTCATCAATAGTCACTCTTTCTCTAATCATACCTCCTAGACATACTCTTCAGCCAGTCTTTTCGGACAACACACATATTTATGAAGTCAGTAACTAACCTCACTCAGCATGTCAGCAGTCAACCTAGACACACCTGCCGTCTTCGCCACCTGCATTTGCCCTGATCACAGCAGCAGCATCAATCAAAGGCCAAGGGCCAAACACCACAGATCTGCTGATTCCAAACCTTCCCTGACAATCTCTACATGTTCTCCCCGGCACACCGCATGCACTATCAGTGTTGCCAGGTGCTGGCCCTAAAATATCTGCAGAATCATCCATAAAATTTCTTGAGATTTGGAAAAAATTCTGTAGATCACAATTTCACGCATATATTGACAAAAGGTATGCAAATATGTCTTAGAAGTTATCTGTGCCTTTATATAAAAGAAAAAATATATATGATTAATTCCATACGAATAATCTAAGATTAATAGTTTTATTAAATTAAGAACCTAAAGGTGAATGTAGGGAAGAGTAAAGTGATGGTCTTTGAGAGAGGTGATGTTAGTGAATGTACAGCGAGGTTAGATGGTGAGGAATTGGAAAATGTGAGTACGTTTAAGTATTTGGGTAGTGTGATGAGTAAGGATGGAGGTTTGGAGGGTGAAGTGCTTGAAAGGGTACAGCATGGAAGAAAGGTTGCTGGTTCCTTGAAAGCAGTGATAAGAAACAGGGAAGTGAGCATGGAAGTGAAAAAGTTACTACATGACAGTATTGTGATACCAACTCTAACGTACGGAAGTGAAGCTTGGACATTGTTGGAAGGACACAAGTCAAGAGTGAGAGCAGTTGAAATGAGTTATTTAAGAGGAGCCTGTGGAGTCACGTGGAGAGACAGGCTGACGAATGAGGATATAAAGGAGCGTTGTGGTGTGGATGTGGATGTGATAGGAAGCGTTATGAGGAACACACTGAGGTGGTTTGGCCATGTGAAGAGGATGGAGGGTGAAAGACTTACGAAGAGAGTGTATGTGAGTGAGGTGGAGGGGGGAAGAGGGAGGGGGAGGCCGAGGATGAGATGGAGGGATGGGGTGGAGAGGTATATGAGAGAGGGGGGTGTGAGTTGGGAGCAGGGCAGTGAAATGGCGGGGGACAGGGCGACTTGGAGGCGATTTGTTTGTGGCCACCCCAAACGGGATTGAGGCGTCTGGCAATAGATAGATAGAAATTAAGAATATGGTATGAATTTTCATATTTCAAATTCATAAAATGCGGGTTAACACACAGTTACTATGGGTCATGTTAGACACGAACCTAACTGAAAACTTATACTGAAAACAAGGACTAAAAGAGCGAGCCCCTTTTTCACTTTTCGTTTTGCTCATACCTTTCTAGGCCAAATAACTATAACCTTGTTATATTAGATAACCGTAGGAACAGTCGCTAACACCACTAATATATTCCAAATATGTCCAAACTTCCGAAACTAACTCTAACATACCTGCTTCTGACTCCCTCAGAATGTAAACAAAAATGGCAGTACACCGGCGCATTCGATAGTAGAAAAATGTATATATTTAATATTGAAATTTTCGTATCAGTTCACAGAAAAAGCAGTTTATAAGTATATTAATTGTTATAATGCAAGTACTAGTCTAATGTAGCTTAAGCGACATAATTTAAAATTAAAGAAAATACAATTTCATAGAAAACTTTACGTTTCAAGGGTTAACTACTGTATACAATACGCTTTCTTTCAGGACTGTCCTCTCGCCCACTGCTAAATTTCTCTATGGTATTTGTAAATTGAATTCCTTTCCATATTGCTTGTAAAATTTCTTGAGAATTTCTGTAATATATCAGAATATCTGTAGATTAAGCACAAAATTCTGTATTTCTGTAGATCCAAAAATCTGTAGAAATACAGAAATTTCTGTAGACCTGGCAACCCTGCACTATCTTGCAACTACGGGCTTCTGGCCTTTGGTTCCCTCTTCCATGCGAAAAAAAAAAAAAAAACATACCTTTTAAAAATTCTTCCTCAGAAAATGTGCTGGTACCATGTAAGAAAAATAAATAACAAAAGTTTAAGAATCACAGTGAAAGGATAACATGCCTTTCACTAGGATGGTCCTAAGTATATATATATATATATATATATATATATATATATATATATATATATATATATATATATATATATATATATATATATATATTAGACACAAAAGAAAACTTAATACAGCATAAAAACTGCCCCTTTACAATAAAGATCACCTAACCAATGCAGTATACCTCCCCTCTAACAATACCAAGGACTGCAACAATCTAGCATCAGACACGTTAAAATTGGATCAATCTTCCTGTGCTCGTGTCATACACAGGAGATACACTCCCCTCACCACATTGTTTTAAAGTGTCTGGATTCAGTGGCCTTTCCCACATGTTCCCTCCCAACACAGATATTAGCAGCCTATCACTGAGGACAATGATGATTACCTCTTCCCTCACATACAGGTACCTGTACTTCACTAAAGGTGATGGCCTGATAACAGCAATAACCTTGGCAAGACTGTAAAAAATAGCAGATTGCCCCTTCGGTGTCATAACATGAATGTACGGGGTGGCACTGCAAGCACATCATAGAGGCGATTTGTTTGTGGCCACCCCATACGGGGTTGAGGCGTCTGGCAATAGACAGGTAAGATAGACAGAATCTGCCGAGACACCTCATAGTTTGACCTATAATGCTGCGAGAACGGTGACTTTCTCTTTATGCAGGCAGGTCCCTATATATGAGCAGGATATGTTAATGGAGAACTGCTCACATCATGAAAACTCGTATAATGGAGTGAAAAACAGGACAATGGAAACTTGTATAACTGAGTAAGTAACTTATGGGAAAAATAGGGTCAGGTTAACTGATCGTGCTTGCATCAACGGATCTGGGAACTGCCCATTCTCGTACCATTGGTTTCTCATATAGTGGATGCTCATACACAGGGACCCCCCTGTATACAAGATATTAACATGTACCGATAAATTATTGCCAAATAGAGTGAACATCTGATATTGTTAAATCACACAGATAATATATAAAAGTGGTATAAAGGTATAATGTACTTTAAGATGTGGAACCTCTTTAAAAGAAAAAAAAAATACAGTACCTTTTAATTCAGAGACTGTGTATGAAGAGAATCCATTACTGATTAAGGAAAATAAGATTTATATAAGGGACAGAAGGACTGGACTTCCCACAGTGAATTATGATGGGGTTGAAAAGATTAGGAGAAATACACTGAGGTGGTTTGGACATGTGGAGAGGATGGAGAATGAAAGACTGACTAAGAGGGTGTATGTAGGTGAGGTGGAGGGAGGGAGAGGGAGGGGTAGACCAAGGATGAGGTGGAGGGATGGAGTTGAGAGGTATATGAGGGAGGGGGGGGTGAGTTGGGGGGAGGGGAGTCAAATGGTGGGTGACAGAGTGACTTGGAGGCGTTTTGTCTGCGGCCACCCTTTGCGGGATTAGGGCGTCGGGCTATAGATAGATAGATAGACATTTTTATTAACAACATAACCAGCTTTTTCATCAGATTTGACACTTTATTTGGAGGGATATAAAACTGTTCTAGACACTCCTCTGCTTTCAATTGCTTTTCTCGACCTTTAGGGTTTAGGTTTCATGAAAGCTACATTTAAATTCATCAGAAACTAGAAAGGCACATGTAAAGGTACTGAATAGAATCCGAAATTTACATTTAAGATCTGTCTATCTATAGCCAGACACCATGATCCCTCAAGGGGTGGCCGTCTGTCTTTGTAAGTTAGTAGTTTTACGGGGAGGGGCACTAACCCTCTGCTAACCCACCTGTTGACATGTAGGGAAAAAAAAGAAAAGTTGATAGAAAACATAAAATTACAAATAGTCACTGTAACAAATAGTAAGCCTAAGCCATGTATTGTTCAATCTGAATACTTACTGTACTCCAAATGGTTTCAATCTGTTGGCCAGTCTACAAGAAAGGTCTTTTTTTTTTTTTTTTTTTTTTTTTTTTAAAGCCTGTCAAACGAAAAGCCCTCCATAGTTAATCTTCATCATATCACATTATAGTTTTTATGAGTCACTAAAAAGTCACAAAATCCTATTCTGACATGCCAAAACTATCTATCTATCTATCTATAGCCCGACGCCCTAATCCCGCAAAGGGTGGCCGCAGACAAAACGCCTCCAAGTCACTCTGTCACCCACCATTTGACTCCCCTCCCCCCAACTCACCCCCCCCTCCCTCATATACCTCTCAACTCCATCCCTCCACCTCATCCTCGGTCTACCCCTCCCTCTCCCTCCCTCCACCTCACCTACATACACCCTCTTAGTCAGTCTTTCATTCTCCATCCTCTCCACATGTCCAAACCACCTCAGTGTATTTCTCCTAATCTTTTCAACCACATCCACATCTACCCCACAACGTTCCTTCACTTCTTCATTCGTCAACCTGTCCCTCCATGTCACTCCACATGCTCCTCTCAAGTAACTCATTTCCACTGCTCTCACTCTTGACTTGTTCCCCTCTTGCAAGGTCCACGCCTCGCTTCCATACGTCAGGGTAAGGATCACAATACCATCATGCAGTGACTTCTTAACTTCCATACTCACCTCCCTGTTTCTCATCACTGCTTTCAGTGTGCCAACAACCTTCCTTCCCTGCTGTACCCTTTCACGTACTTCATCCCCCAAAGTTCCATCCTTACTCATCACACTACCCAAGTACTTGAATGCACTCACATTCTCCATATCCTCACCATCCAACCTCACTGCACACTCTGTGACTTCATTCCTCTCAAACACCATAACTTTACTTTTGTTTACATTAACTTTCAGCTTCCTCCTCCTACACACTGTCCCAAATTCATTCACCAAACCTTGCAACTCCCATTCATCTTCACTCAACAATACTGTATCATCAGCAAACAGCAACACCGGAAGCTTCCAAATCTCACCCTCATTCATTAGGGCCACCCCCACATCCACTGCCCTACCTTGTACCTCCTTTACGACCCCATCCATATATATATTAAACAGCCATGGAGACATTACACACCCCTGTTTCAGTCCCACATTGAGATCAAAGAACTCACTCAACTCACCATCCACTCGCACTGTAGCCCTAGCTCCCTCGTACATACTCTTCACAGCACTCAACAATTTCCCCTCCACTCCATATATTCTTAGTACCTTCCACATACCTTTCCTATCTATTCTGTCATAAGCTTTCTCCAAGTCCATGAAGGCAGCGTACACTTTCCTTCCCTTCTCTAGATACTTCTCCACTAAACATCTTAGAACAAATATCTGATCTACACACCCTTTTCCCCTTCCTAAATCCCCTTGTTCTTCTCCAACTAGCTCCTCTGTCATATGCCTAACCCTATCAATGAGTATTCTACCATATATTTTACCAGTCACACTAAGAAGGCAAATACCTCTATGGTTACCACATACTTCTCTCCCCCCTTTTCCTTTGTACAGAGGAACAATTATACCTGATTTCCAGTCCTCTGGAACCCTTCCCTCTTCCCAAGCCAATCTACACAACTTCCATATCCACTCCACAACAATCTCACCCCCATACCTAAGCATTTCACCACACACTCCATCAATTCCTGGGGCCTTTCCCAGCTTAATCTTCTTCATCGCTTCCACTACTTCCGACCTACTGATCTCTTCCTCCCTCCTCTCATCTCTTCTTCTCCCAGCCATTCCCCAACCACTTATACTCACACTGCTCTCACTCTACATTCAACAAATCCTCAAAGTGCTCCTTCCATCTCCTCAATTTCTCTTTCTTCTCCACCAACAATCTGTTATTCCTATCTTTCACTCCCCTACTATTTCCCCTTTCACACTGCCTTACTTTCTTTACCTCCTTCCAAAACAATTTCTTACTCTCCCTCCATTTCACACTCAGATTCCTCCCAAACTCTTCATCCACTTTCTTCTTACTCTCCTTCACCAGTCTCTTAACGTCCCTTCTCCTGCTCACATATACCTCTCTCTTCTCTCTCTCATCTTCTCCCCTACCTCTACTCGCCAACCATTCACCATATGCCTTCTTCTTTTGTTCCACAGCTCGTTTCACCTCATCATTCCACCATGCTGTCCCTTGCACACCCTTGCATCTCCTCCTCACTCCACATGCCAAAACACACTTCCTAATTGTCTCTGAAATGCTACAAAACTGTTTTTCTCCCAGGGTTCTGCACTGGGTCCCACTGAGGGTGCTAACTTTACAACTCACCCCATACACCCCTTGCAGATCACCTTGCGCCTTCAGCATTAATGCAATATCTCTCGTATTTTACTGCTGAGTGTTTAAAAAAAAAAAAAAAAAAAAAAAAAAAAAAAGGACACCTTGGTCATTGATCTATAACTTGACAGCTGGAGTGAATCTACAACTCCATTATAAACCTCTTGGTGCACATTACTTACAGCGCATCCATCTACAGTACAACTTCACAGAATCATCATTATCTCAGTGCCATCACCACTTACAATGAACAGCAGTTTACACGTACAACCCATTACCAGGTACAGGAGCCCAATTGTTCACATACAATATTCATATACTCTACCTCTAACCCTCGCAGACCCAAACCTCTCGTCTCCATCCGGATTCCCTTTTCCTCTGCCAGAGGGATTCTGAGTGTTGGCACAATGAAAAATACAATTAATGATTAATAACATACTACTTATTGCTAGAGGGAAAGTGGAAACTGGAGGAGAAAGAGTTTTGCTAAAATTCAAGCACTATACAATTTCTTTAATTTTGACTGCTTGCCTGTCTGGTCGGTATCGGAGCTGGAAAGCCCATCCACAAATTCTAAATTGCCCATGCACCAAAATATTCAGTTTCAAGTTTCACTAGAGTTGATTATGTATGAAAAGTGAAAAGTGAACTACTCACATGGGGAAGGGGGGGGGGGGAGAAACTCTGAGAGGAAAAGCCCCCCTGGGAATGCAATTAGGTTCCGGGATGAAGTCAGAATTTTGTAATTGGTGAGGGGTTGAATTGCGACTCATTAATCTTCACATACAGCTGCATGGGAATTATTAAAATATAAATTAATAAATGATGTATCCAGTGTTAACTAGCTATGAAGGTAACTACTGTACAGGCTGCTTGCTATAACAACTTTCTGTACAGCAGCTACTTCAGCTTTGCATATTCATGAAAAATCCTGACATAATTATTATTTTCTTTAACGTGTCCAACTCTGGGCAAAGGCTTCATGACCTGTTCCCAAGACCTAGTACAATAGTCTTCCTATATACAATACACTTTCACGTCACCATTTTTTTTTTTTTTTTTTTTTATATAATGTGTCCGACTCTGGAGAAAGGCTTCAGGGCCTATATCTCGGGAGCAGTAGCCTATCCCAAGGCCCAGTAGTCCTCCTACACTAAACCACATGTCACCACTTCGGCACTAACACCCACCGTCCATATTGAATACATGGTAGGGCCGTCTCATACAGGACTGGTGTATTGCTATTAGTGGGGGTATTTTTACGACATGTTGGCAGGTCATCTGGTAGATCAGGAAAGTCTGCTCTTTATGAAATTCAAATCCTTGAACTGTTTCCTGCCCCAGCCGGGATTCGAATTTGGGTCCAGCAGCACTGCAGGCCACCTCTCTACCGATTCAGCCACTGCCTCCCCCAGGTGCACAGGCTTCATGTCCAGATGGACCTTGGATAAGAACAACATGCACTACTTTAAATACTGTAGCTAACTATTTTTTATGTATCCAGAGAATGACCATGCAAAACTCTATCCATCATCATCAAGTCACTTAATGCCCACTGAGGTTATGTGGGTACCCATGGTTAGGTTACTCAACCAGACATTCAAGACAATAGTGGTATACATTTAGCCCCAAATGGCATTATGTGAGTAATAAATCCAAAGGGATAACATCCAGTTAAAGATCTTAACCTAGAACACTATTATAGGCAATTCCTCTCACAAAAAGTGGCAAACTCTGGTATCAAAGGATTTCTAATTCAAAAACAACCAAAAAATATAAATACAGTACAAGTCCATCCATTCATCATCCTACCCAGTACTTCCCTATCAACAGCATGACAGCCTTGGCCTAGGCTATATACATTAAATGCTAGTGCCTACTTGCACTCTCAAGTGGCATCATGTGAGCTACCTATCCCAACCCTTCCTTGGAAGCACACCAATATGAGCTATGTGTTAGGGGACCTTAACAGATTACCAGGTTCCTAAAAGAGTTGGAAGGCAATGGGACTGAGGCACTACATCGGTACACAGCACAAAGGCCCATCACCTTTGATCTTCTTGCATGCCTTGGAGAACTGTTCCAGAGGGAGGAAAGTACTTAAGGTCAACAGGGGCCAATACAGTTCAGTAAATGGCCAATTCCATATTGCAGCTTGATAGAGTTAATAATCTATCTACAGCCAGATGCCATAATCCCAAGAGGGGTGGCCATTTGTCTATGAATTTGCTGTTTTACAGGGAGGGGCAATAACCCTCTGCCAATCCACATGTTGACATGTAAGGGTTGGTTATATGGTTACCATCCTGCGTTGTAAATGGTTTCCTGGCATACAGGAAACCATTAGGCTTGTCACTCAATGTAAAGCCACCTGAGAATGAAAGAAAAGCAATAAAAATGACAGGAAAGATGGAGAAATATGATGAGAGGAGGGCAGACAGAGAGAAAGAATGATAAAGGTGAAGGAAGTAGGTAGCACTACATCAAGTGAGTGGATGATGGTCGCCACCACCTACCACCAGTTAATAATAATCTTGCAATATAACGATACTGGTATTTTATGAAAAACACTTTCCATATTGTACATAAAAATAGTTAATAATAATCTAACAATATAATGAAGTTTTATTAAAAACACTTTCCATATTGTACATAAAAATACAAGCTCTTGCAACTTTTATTCCTAACTTAGGTCATCACCCTCGGCAATCATCCAGGCAGTCCATCTTGCACATCTATCCGGGGGTGGACAAAACAATATTTACAACCAGAAGTAGTGGTGAGACCGAGGCAGAAGAGACCAAGGATATGATTTATTAACAAACTCAATGATCAGTTCCCTCTCATAACTAATTATTTGATGTGCTGGAAGAACGAGAGATGCATGCAGGTTTTTGCACTTCTTTCCTTGTCCTCCCTACAAAAACAAAGAATGGCTCACAACAGTTTTCCTTTCATAACAAAGATTTACTTTTGCAGGAAGAACAAGATGCATGGGAAGAATCAGCACTCTTCTTCCTGTCTTACCTGCAAAAACCAATCTGTTAAGAGAGACATTGATGGTTTGTTCATAAATCCCTCCCCAGCAATGTTGTGTAAGGTGGGTACTCACTAGGGGCACTAGTCATAAACTATCCTGTAACTTTTTACTTTGTGGCAGCATAAGAAAGAGCCACAGAACTTCATCACTGGGCTTTACTCCCCCGATAAATATTTGGTACATATTTTGTTTGCAGCCCTCTCCACAGACCTGACAATGAAATTATATACTGCAATGAAGTTACTACATTCTTTGTGCTATAAGTAACTCTTTGCATTCAGTGTCCCCTAATAATGAGGCTAACATACAGTATTCATGAATACAAGGTATGCAAATTTTCATGATAATGTGACTTCATCATTCCTCAAAACAAGGTATATATTATAGCTATTTGTATAAAATATGTGTATACAGTAGACAGGAACAAGTAGTAATAAGAGCTAAAATCCTAAAACAGTTCTGAGGTTAAAATGAATTACAACTGAGAATGACCGAATACTGGACAGCAAGAGTACGCAACACAGTACTTACAATATTATGCATGAAATAGTGCTATTATGATAAAAACAGACTGCAGTACTATTAAACTGAAAGAATTAACACATTACAAACCATGCCACCAAAGGTGCATGTCACTGATCTAATAAGCAACTTCTGCAACTCAGTCCAGATTAGGTAAGAGATGCATTGGAAATCAAATATGCTGGCATTTAATAGGTGCAAATGATACTCGGTAACACAACTAATGATGATAATTTAACGTCATACAAAATGTTGTTTTTCCATCTTCTGAAAGACACAAACACAGTGTTGCCATATTTTATCAAGGCCACGGACTTTTAATACTCAGCGTCACATGATAACCTTCCTCGTCTGACAGACAGGCCTGGTCGCTTGTAAACAAGCATTTTTAATTCTATACTGTCTTACTTTCACACCACCACTGATGCAAATGGCATAGACAACAATGGGATGGGAGGAAGTAAAATGGAAGTTACTTCACCAGGGTAACTGATCAGCATGACACTGGGAGATAACAGTCCCTATCTCCCAGAATCAGTTCATTTTGAGTTCTAATAGCACTAGAAAACAGTGGTTAATCTCCACTGGCCTTACACTATAGCAAATATAACTGAAAACCCCTCCACTACCTCTACTCTACACTTGGTGTAATGTGCTGGGAAGGCTGATGAGAGGTTAAAATCTGTAAAATCTGCCATTACTAAAAATACATCTGATATATAAAATTAAGATATACAGAAAAACCTAGTATCTCAAAACAACTCATTCACAATGTGCTAACAGATTGGCTTTCTCAGTAAACAGACTGTGCGTTACTAATACAGCAACATGAATTTTCTTACAACCCTCCAAGCACCCTCATGCATCATGGGTGAGTGAACAATCTTCAGTTCCATGCCCACTGTGTACGGAGAAATATTAAGGAATAATAACGCAGTCTATGAGCTCGTCATTACAGGATATACTTAAGTGTCAAGTATATACACAACTTTCAGCATGATGAAGCAATGAGTGGATTTGTGTATTGCATCACACAGGGTCACTGGTGACTCTGAGACTTTACTTCCAAAACTTAGCAACAACCTATCTCCCTTGTCTAGATAGACTCTAGGCCAGGTAGTGAGTAAGCCTAGACATTAAATCTCTATCTATGCAGTGTTTAGTTACTGAAGAACAGAAAAGATGGAAGCAAGAGGGTAAGTGATTGGCTGGTGCTTAGTTTTAAAAGCAATTCCTCTCGTGCTCCACATCTACTACTATAAAAACATGCCACATTATACCATATACAATACAAGTAGGCCTAAGTGATGTGTTTTAATGTATCCATCTGGTCAATGTATGAGTAGTGTATAGCTTTCTCTGTACAGACATGCACACTTTGTAGGTATAACTGTAATTGGTATCCTGCCTTTAGTTTAATTCATCATGACTACCATGGCCAGTGATAACCTCACTCAAGTTGTTAAAGTAGGCCTGTAATGTTAATGCATTGGCTGCACAGCACTGAATGATTAGTTGACAATATCAGATCCTGTGACAGCAACAAATAAGTAAAATATTTTAAATAAAGAACATGGAACTGAATCCCTAGTATTATCAGCTATGTACGCAATAATAAGGTATAATGTTAACACTGGCAATGGTGCTCATGTTTATATCTTACACTATGCACAGGCAAATATACATTTATGTATAATCAACTATGCTTCAATGTTCACACAACTGCGTAGAGCACAAGCTATGAAGTCTCATTCAAGTTATTTAAAATAATTTGTACCAGCTAAAAAGTTTGAAGGAAATGATTTTGCAAGAAATGACTGAACCTCCCTTACTGCACCATTCATTTTGTGTTCAAGATCTACAAACAATTTTTTATTGTGTGGCATACTAACTTTACAAACTGATCAATAATTAAAACAATTTCATAAATAAGGAAATCAATTTGAATAATTTACCAATGGCAGATGTCAAACATACAGTATAATGAGAGGGAAAGGATATTGAGTCCACAATGTGAATTTCAGTGAAATGAAGAAATGGGGACATTTTTAATAACATCACTCATACCTTATTAATAGCAAAGGTGTGTTTCAGGTGACTGCAAGCTAGCTCAAGGACATACTTTTTTTTTAATGATTTTAGCAAAATTATTGAATTAGCTTTTGACTTAAAAAGAGAATTTAAAACACTGGTATCAGTTGTGGTAACAGCTAAAAATTATCCTTTCATTCATAAACTGTCACAGCATCATTCACTTCAGCACAGTAGTTATTTTTTTATGAATATATAACTATTCATTAAATAATGTTGGGAAATGAGAGCCTTATCCCAACCAAATATATGCATTTTAACAAGACCATAAAGTCATTAAACACTTTAATGAAGCCTGTAGCAATGACACAAATCTGGAGGATTGAACTGCATGTGGATAAACAAAGCACATTTTCTCTCTAGATAATAAAGAATGCTGCAAGGCCACAGGATGATAGGATAAAGTAAAAGAGTATCTACAACATATTGCAAGTAGGTCAAGTTACAGGCAGCTAACGAGGTATAGCACAGTAACTCCCAAGGACATGAATGTCTCTTGCTGTTAACAGCCACAAATATACAATCATTAACATTTTTAACGGTGTTCACATAAAACATGGTGTCTTGTTAACAATGATTAACTGCAATGAGCACAAAATTTGCCTGTTCTTCACTTTCAGTTATCTGAGATGGATATCTAGGAAGATACATACAGCTCTTTAGCTCTGTCCTAAATTATTCTATCTTTAACTGAAACTGTACTGATTCAACATGCCACCACTCTCAGCTACTCAGTCCACTCAGAAATTAAGGCAGGCATGTTCAACACTCATCAGTACATTATTCTCATGTGTTATAACATCAAACGTCATTGTATGAAACCATGCAAGAAACTACAAGTAATTTGAGGAAGTGAAACTGGCATCTTTTTTAGTGAAAGCAGTATTCCTGAAATACTTCATACCTGAAATATACTTGTAACCTGAGATGCATTAAAAAAAAACAAAAAAAAAACAGTGACACCAAAGTTTAATGAATCTCTTAGAATTTAGATGAACATAGTCATATGAAGAGAAAACAGACATGAGAACTTTTTTTTTTTTTTTTTTTTAATTTTCTTACTTATATACAGCAATTTGAGATCAACTGATAGCGAGGTCCTCTGGACTTCAATAACAACGAACCTCCATTGGTTTGTTCCCTATGTCGTGTGACTGGCATGCCTGATAGCAACCACCCTGCTGTGTTTTGCAAAGGTACAACTGTTGCCTAAGTTCTTCGACACATTGGGCAACACCTGTCATGTCCATATGTCTGTCTACAGCTGGTGTATAGTAATCTCTTGTGAGCTTGAACTCCCACAGAAAATTACTATCTACCACTAAACACAAACACAAGTTCATATTGCATATTGCAGTGTTAGAATAGTGTTTGCAACAGTACAAAACTGACACAGGGAGGGGGAAAGCAGTAGCATGAAATTTCAAAGCTTTGTGTATGAGCTGTGAAAAAAAGTGACTGGTGACTTAAACATGTATTAAAATATTACATCTTTATAAAAAGCATAAATCATGCAGTACTCATGAGTTGCTATCACAGCCATTGTAAAATAGGGGGGAACATTGCTACCAAGTAACCTGTGTTGAGTGTAGATATACAGGCTGGTACTGTATGCACCTTTCAATGCATACATCTAGTAGTCTGTTAAAAGAAAAAAAAAAAAAAATGACAACACAACTACTCCCGTAGTTGTAACAGCCCTAGGTTCAAATGAGCACAATGAATCTTGCAATACATCTCTTCCACTTTGCACTAGTCAAGGTGAAACAAACAGCACCTCCATCATACATCCGATCGGAGAAAAGTATTAGCGTTCATTATCTTCGCAAAAAGCAAAGTTCTGCTGCAGTGGTGCATTATGAAGATTGGGCAAAGTACAGTAAAAAAGAGCAAAGAATGTCCATTCAGAAATGTGCAGTTACAGTATTTTTAATTATCATCATAAGCATTAATTAGTTCATTTAATAACCCCCCAAACCTCAGTAACCAAATACTGTACACAAATATATTTCTTACACTTGCTTTATGCCCAATCAGCTGTGGCAGCATTTCCATTGCACATTAAAAATATTATCGATGCTATTCTAATTGGTTGTTACATCAATTATTATTTACTTCATTCCGAGCACCACACTTTCTGTGCAATACATTTATGTAATTTGTATATCATATCGCTTATAAAGACTCCAACACCAATAAAAAATTATCACACTCCTTTTTGCTGGTCAGCAGAAGCATGCTGTAGCTGTTTTCCATTCAATCATTAATGCATGGCTGTCTTGTCCACTTTTTATATATTTCTGCCCAATCACTGCTTGGGGTCTTCTTTGCTCCTCTGCTTACCACTAGTGCTGGGGTCTAGGGTGTGTGAGGACCGAGGAACAAGGAGGATGCTGCCATCTGCTGACTGCTGCAGGGAGTACTCATGTGGAGAGTAAGGATTGCCATCTGGGTCTCGTAGGCTCTGGAAAGCAATGCATCAACCAATCAAATGATGCGATGCTTCCTCTTAAAAGAATCCCCATATTGAGGCTTACCATGGTACACCTGATGCTTTCTATGGACTGAAAGTTTGACTTAGTGCCAAACCTACCTAACTACTTCCCAACAATTAATGGAAACTACTGTGAAACAAGAAATATGACAAGTGAAATAAGATTTTTAATGACACTAGCATCTCAAAGAGGAGTGAGGTGTTTTTTATCAGCATTATCATTCTGACGCGTGGATGGAGTGGTTGGTCAGTGGGGTGTGCCAGCTGACGTAGATGGGAATGGTAGTGCTTTGGTGGACATCTGTGCTGGTAAGGGGTCGGCAATAGCCAACACCTACTTTCAACATAAGATGATCCACCGGTATACATGGAAAGTAATAAGGAGGATGGATGGTGAACTTGTTGAACGAAAGGCAATGATAGACTACGTGTGTGTGGATGTGTGAATGAGAAGACAAGTGTTGGATGCAAGAGTGTGGAGAGGGTGGGGGAATGGAGTCTCAGACCATCACTTAGTGATGGCCAAGGTAAAGCTGAAAAGAAAATGGCTGAGGAGATGAAGGGGAAGACAGGAGGATACAGCTCCTGTGAGAAGAGTGGAGAATTTGCAAGATAGTGAGAAAATGGCAGAGTATAAGAGCATAGTGGAAGAAAGATTGGGAAGGTATGAGCTAGAGCAGATGGAAGGGGTGGAAGACATATATAAGATATTTACAGAAGAGATAGGCGCAGCGTGTGAGGTGGTTTGTGGAGTAAGGAGGAGATGCAGGGGTGTGCAAGGGACAGCATGATGGAATGATGAGGTGAAATGAGCTGTGGAACAAAAGAAGAAGGCATATAGTGAATGGTTAGCGAGTAGAGGTAGGGGAGAAAATGAGAGAGAGAAGAGAGAGGTATATGTTAGTAGGAGAAGGGAGGTGAAGAGACTGGTGAAGGAGAGTAAGAAGAAAGTGGATGAAGAATTTGGGAGGAATCTGAGTGTGAAATGGAGGGAGAGTAAGAAATTGTTTTGGAAGGAGGTAAAGAAAGTAAAGCAGTGTGAAAGGGGAAAGAGTAGGGTAGTGAAAGAAAGGAATAATAGTTTGTTGGTGGAGAAGAGAGAGAAATTGAGGAGATGGAAGGGGCACTTTGAGGATTTGTTGAATGTAGAGAGTGACAGCAGTGCGAGTATAAGTGGTTGAGGAATGGCTGGGAGAAGAGATGAGAGGAGGGAGGAAGAGATCAGTAGGGCGGAAGTAGTGGAAGCAATGAAGAAGATCCAGTTGGGGAAGGCCCCTGGAATTGATGGAGTGTGTAGTCAAATGCTGAGGTATGGGGGTGAGATTGTTGTGGAGTGGATATGGAAGTTGTGTAGATTGGCTTGGAAAGAGGGAAGGGTTCCAGAGGACTGGAAATCAGGTATCATTGTTCCTTTATATACAGGAAAAGGGGAGAGAGAAGTATGTGGTAACCATAGGGGTATTTGCCTTCTTAGTGTGACTGGTAAAATATATGGTAGAATACTCATTGATAGGGTTAGACATATGACAGAGGAGCTAGTTGGAGAAGAACAAGGGGGATTTAGGAAGGGAAAAGGGTGTGTAGATCAGATATTTGTTCTAAGATGTTTAGTGGAGAAGTATCTAGAGAAGGGAAAGAAAGTGTATGCTGCCTTTATGGACTTGGAGAAAGCTTATGACTGAATAGATAGGCAAGGTATGTGGAAGGTATTAAGAATATATGGAATGGATGAGAAATTGCTGAATGCTGTGAAGAGTATGTACGAAGGAGCTAGGGCTACGGTGCGAGTGGATGGTGAGCTAAGTGAGTTCTTTGATCTCAATGTGGGACTGAAACAGGATTGTGTGATGTCTCCAAGGCAGTTTAATATATACATGGATGGGGTTGTAAAGGAGGTGCAGGGTAGAGCAGTGGATGTGGGGGTGGCTCTAATGAATGAGGGTGAGATTTGGAAGATTCCAGTGTTGCTGTTTGCTGATGATACAGTATTGTCGAGTGAAGATGAATGGGAGTTGCAAGGTTTAGTGAATGAATTTGGGACAGTGTGTAGGAGAAGGAAGCTGAAAGTTAATGTAAACATAATTAAAGTTATGGTGTTTGAAAGGAATGAAGTCACAGAATGTACAGTGAGGTTGGATGGTGAGGATATAGAGAGTGTGAGTGCATTCAAGTATTTGGGTAGTGTGATGAATAAGGATGGAACTTTGGGGGATGAAGTGCGTGAAAGGGTACAGCAGGGAAGGAAGGTTGTTGGTTCACTGAAAGCAGTGATGAGAAATAGGGAGGCGAGTATGGAAGTTAAGAAATCACTGCATGATAGTATTTTGATCTCTATCCTGACGTATGGAAGCAAGGCGTGGACCTTGCAAGAGGGGATCAAGTCAAGAGTGAGAGCAGCGGAAATGAATTACCTGAGAGGAGAATGTGGAGTGACATGGAGCGACAAGTTGACCAGTGAAGAAGTGAAAGGAACGTTGTGGGGTGGATGTGGATGTGGTTGAGAAGATTAGGAGAAATACACTGAGGTGGTTTGGACATGTGGAGAGAATGGAGAATGAAAGACTGACTAAGAGGGTGTATGTAGGTGAGGTGGAGGGAGGGAGAGGGAGGGGTAGACCGAGGATGAGGTGGAGGGATGGAGTTGAGAGGTATATGAGGGGGGGGGGGTGAGTTGGGGGGAGGGTAGTCAAATGGTGGGTGACAGAGCGACTTGGAGGCATTTTGTCTGCGGCCACCCTTTGCGGGATTAGGGCGTCGGGCTATAGATAGATAGATAGATCATTCTGACTCCTTCCCACCTGAAGACAGGGTGAGGTAGCATCCATAAAATGTGAAAAGGGAAAGAATGAAAGTGGGAGAACTATCAACAGCATACCCAGTGAAATGTGCCACACAATCATTCACACACCGCTCAAATCCCCAGAATCCTGGTTCCACATCATAAGTATAACTAATGGCAAGTAAAATTTCTTAGGTTTTTCTTTATAGATGCACTTCACATACACCTGCCAGACAGAGCCATTCCACTGACTTAACATATTAAACAAGGGATGCCAAACACTAATGAGCTTCTCTGAAAATACTTATCTAACCAACTAGATCCTCTGTCAGCTCCCTAGCCTCCTCAACTTCCATTCCTCATTTTTTTCACTCACTGACTACATCCACCTAATTCTTCACCTACCATAACTTGTACAGTCTTGTAACTCAATCATATACCCATCTGCCACATCATCATCATCCAGACCTTCCCATCCAATGGTGGAGGCAGGCAGGGTCCAGAAAACGAGAAAGAACCTGACAGAATGAGACACTAACCAAAGTTTGTCCAAATGAATGGGTCACATTCCTATCCTTTCACCATTCAAGCTGTTAGAATCTTGGCTTCACCTGATGGTGGTGGCAGTTGGGGGAGGGGGGGAGGATCATACACAGCTTCACTTGCCCACCTGCCCTGACACATGATTCACCACAATCATAAAAACTCTTACTCTACTACGACTTTTGCAAATTGCTATGTTTTGTATAACAGTCATTATATGTCCTGCATACACATTCCACAGCAGCTTTGGTTTTACTGTTCTACTCTTGATTTATCACACTCATGTCACACTACATTCTCATACCCACTCATTAATGCAAACATTCACATACTTTAATGCAATCTTCTCTGTCTCATTACTCAGATTTCTATTTCATATCAACTCCTTCATTGGATTAACTACCTTTCTTCCTTTAGCCACTCTAGTCTCTACATCCTTTGCACATTTACTATGCTTCTTGATTAATGCTCTGAAGCACATACATCCATTCACTGATTTAAATCTCTCCATTTACCAACACAACAGGAGTCACTCAACAATCCTGGCTTCGCCCCATCTGCTTGTTTTTATCACAAGAACTATGAATCTTACCTGGAAAATGTGCCGATAAAGAAGAGAGAATTTATGTTTGATTCGTGAGCGCTCGGAGCTGAGATACTCATATTCATTATATAGCTCATTTTTGCGATTCTGGATAGCTTTGACCTCATCTGCCAGGTGGAGAATTTGGTCCAGCTTCCTTTTGCGGCAATTCTGGGCAGCCACCTGAAGAGGACACAATGTGTGTCAAAAAGGAATTCATTTTTCTTTCATTCACTGTAATATGGCCAGCCAACTGAAATATGCACCACTAGCTATCCCTATAAAGCTAAAAATCATCTACTATCCACATCTTAGGAAAGAACTGAAAAGAAATACCTTTGCTACTGTACAGTAGACATGAATGCAGTTACAGTGAGATGCATTGCTATGTAAAGCATCAGTAAATGAATGCCCTTCAATGCATCAATTACATGGTGTAGAAATTTTTATGGATGCATACTGTACTAAAGCACATCTTGATGGTGAAATGCAGCAATATGTATTAAATGAATATTGTAATCAATAAAGTACAGACATAAAGAACTAAAATAATAAACTATACCTATAGTCAGTTCTCACTTGAAATCTAGGGCATGTACTGGCAAAATGTTACTTTAATCCTCTGAGACAAATGAAGTCTTTTTTCATTTTATTCTTGCCATTCCTGATAAATTTTATTTAGCTTAGGCCAATTTCTCAAATGGTGCTAGATATGGCATTAATCAACCCCTTCCATGTGAGATGCCTTCCCCCCCTCCCCCCCCAAAAAAAAAAAATAAAAATAAAAAAAAAATGTAACAGCAAGAATAAACTAACAGGGACATCACCAGGGATCAAACTGTCACCATGTGAGGGAGGCATCTTTAAGGGAGTGACCTAGGGAATAAGAGAGCAAAACACACAAATTTCTGCCTTCAAAACATCTTTATAATGAATCCTGAGTACAGTAATATAATGATGTGTGTTAATTCATAACCAACATACAAATAAAACAATTTGAATAAAGGCTGATTACGGTCTTTGTTTATCTACCTACTACGGTACCACTCTTTTTGTTCCCCCTGTTCCTCTCACCTTGTTCTTGCCCCTACGTCTGATATCTCTGATCAGTGAGAGCTGCGCCTCGGTCAGGTCATATTTGGAGATACGCTCATTGAACTCATCCATAGGGAGGTTGATGATGTCTTCACAGGTGATAGGCAGGTTCATGGCTCGCGCCCGCTTCTCATCGCGAGACATTGTGCGCTCTGGGTCATTCTTGCGATCTACCAAATACAAAGGCAATCATAAATCAAGAAGGAACTGACAGAAAAATACTGCATGAGGTACTGTACATACAAAAAACTTAAAAGCACTGCAGCCCTGGGATGTCCTTCCAGAGCTAAATAAAACTGTTTAGTAAGCATCTACAACAGGATCCAGCACTTGGGGGGGGGGGGATTTCTAGTAGTATTATATAGTGTACCACTATATCCATTCTAACAATGAAGTCATAATGCACTTTCATATTATAAGTAATCAATGGTCTGTTAAAGTGGGGGGGAGGGGGCTTACATGCCCCAAGACCCCTCCCTAATAAAAATTAATAATAATAATAATAGTGCTGCTCTGGGTGTCTGCCCTTTCCTCTCTTCCTTCCTCCCTCTTCTGTCGTTTCCTTCATCCTTTCCTCTTCCCCTATGCCGATGGGTGATTTTACACTCCCTCTTCTGTAATTGTTTCCTTCATTCTTTCCTCTTCCTTCTGCCTGTGGGTGACTCAACACTGAGATGAGCCACATGGTTTCCTGTACACCACGAAACCATTTACTACGCTGGGTGGTAAACATATGACCAAATTATGGCACCTGGTGGTTTTGTGAGTAATTAAGACACTCCAATCAGATTGACCCACTGCAGGTTTATATCCAAGGGGTGGTTGGGGTTAATTGCTCATGTAATGTCACTCAGGGATGAGTGAGGCTGGTCTTTCTCATCTTGGATGTCAGAACCAACTTGCCTAGCCCCAGGTTCCTGTGCTCCTCATGGGGAAACATAGGAGTGGCTGATGGATAGATGCATGGATGGATGGATGATGATGATGATGATGATGATGATGATAATAGTAATAGTAATAATAATAATAATAATAATAATAGTAATAATAATAATAATAATAATAATATCCAGCTGAAAAGGTTACTGAGTGTTTTTCTAACCCCTTCAGCCAGAAGCATTTTTTTCCTAAGCTGAACATAACTGCCTCACATCAGCCACAATTAAATAAATACAATATCTCAAGGTGGTTAAGGGCAAATCTCTCTGAATACATGGAAACCATGAATGTATTTCATGGTTTGCTATTTCATTCTGGGGTGTGACAGTAAAGATGTAAGACAACAGATATTTGAAACAGATTCTCACAAGGAAGAATGAATGACAGAAACATGTAGTACATAAAAATACACAACAATGAAAATGTCAAAGGCTGCACTTTTTTTCCCCATAGTGGTTCTATCCTACATGACCTGAAAGAGAAACTTAACCTTTTGTTAATACAGTATTACAGTATATCATTTTCCTGCTACCAACAGAATACCAGTACTACTCAAATCAGGAGGCAGTTCAAACTGGATAGGTCTGATATAACACAAGCAGTCAATCTTTGGCCAGAAATACTATCTGGTTAGTTGGATCAGATCAGATTTAGTCAATGATGTGAAGGTGCTAATACTCTGCAAATGATACACACAATGTGGAAGGCTTTTGGCTGTAGGGTGCAGCTAAGGAATTTTGAATGTCTGAATGATGTGTGTGGATGAAGGGCCCATTTCACAGAGCCTCAATTAACGGTTCTATATTTGGGGTTTACTTTTTCCTGTTCCCCCCCCCCCTTTACAGTCTTGGTAAAGAAGGTCAGGGCTTGGATGATGATGATGATGATGAAAGAAGGTCAGGGCATGGATGATGATGATGACAGCATAAACAAGGGTAATGTACAATACCTCTTTGTGTGTGTGTGCTTCCTAACAGCTGAGATACAAATACTATACCGTACAATAGCTACAGAAACCAAGGAAGGTGAAATGATCATTCCTGTGAGAAAATATATCACTGCATGAGATTATAATGGCTAAAAATATGAAATGAAAATAAGTATGAAAAAAACGCAAACTGAAATAAATCTCCATATGAATGAATGTGTAACTGTAAATACAGCATATCTTTAACAATGAAAAAATTTCCGTACTTCCCGTGTCACAGGACGCATTTTTTTCCCCCACAAAAATTACCTTAAAAATCACCCTGCATCCTAAGACAGAGGACTGCAGCAGTACACGAAGATATTCGAGCTCTATGTGAGGATATTGTGTGAGAACTTGTTCAAATACAAGTGTACAACTTACCATAAACTTTGGGAGTGTTCACCCGGCCAAGTACTGCATTGGCGGACACAAGGGGTGCTGTGGTTAAACCAGTGTCACTTACTATAAAGTATGCTTGCACCCAGTTGGCTTGCGCGGGCCGATTACACTAGGTTCACAGACTAAACACACATCCAAAGCCACTCCAACACTACAGTTACACTTACAAGCACCTCTCACCCTACATACAATCTCTAACAAACAGCCTAAGCCACTTGGTAGAGATACATTGACCGTATCGTCCCGACTTCGGTTGGGATAGGCCGGTCCTGCAGTGGATACTCAAACGGCTGATGATACATATATATATATATATATATATATATATATATATATATATATATATAATATATATCTATATATATATATATAATATATATATATATAATATATATATATATATATAATATAATATAATATATATATATATATATATATATATATATATATATATATATACCATATTTCACGGCATGCAAGACGCAGCATTGTGAAAGACGCACCCTAATTCTGGCAGGGCAGTTCTGTGAAAAAAAAGTTTGCCCCAACCAAGACTGCAGTAAGGTTTCTTGATAAGAGCCATTACCACACAGATACACACTCACCTTTCAAAATCTATTCATTACTGATCATCAGCCTTTGGTTTCTTTTTTTTTATATACAAAGAATGGTACAGGAAAAGAAAACTGCCCCTTCTTGACAAAACGTGACTGATATGAGCCACTATCACTTAGATACACACTCACCTTTCAGAATCTATTCAGTACTGCTCATCATCCTTTAGTTTCTTCTTTTATGTACAAAGAATGATACAGGAAAAGAGAAAACAAAACCCCGTCTTAACAAAATGTGACTTCAAACCACGAGGCCATCTCAACTTTGTTGATAAATATGTATCAGTAAACTGAGGGGAAATTGTTGAGTGCTGTAAAGAGTATGTACGAGGGAGCTAGGGCTACGGTGCGAGTGGATGGTGAGCTGAGTGAGTTCTTTGATCTCAATGTGGGACTGAAACAGGGGTGTGTGATGTCTCCATGGATGTTTAATATATATATGGATGGGGTTGTAAAGGAGGTGCAAGGTAGGGCAGTGGATGTGGGGCTGGCCCTAATGAATGAGGGTGAGATTTGGAAGCTTCCGGTGTTGCTGTTTGCTGATGATACAGTATTGTTGAGTGAAGATGAATGGGAGTTGCAAGGTTTGGTGAATGAATTTGGGACAGTGTGTAGGAGGAGGAAGCTGAAAGTTAATGTAAACAAAAGTAAAGTTATGGTGTTTGAGAGGAATGAAGTCACAGAGTGTGCAGTGAGGTTGGATGGTGAGGATATGGAGAATGTGAGTGCATTCAAGTACTTGGGTAGTGTGATGAGTAAGGATGGAACTTTGGGGGATGAAGTACGTGAAAGGGTACAGCAGGGAAGGAAGGTTGTTGGTACACTGAAAGCAGTGATGAGAAATAGGGAGGTGAGTATGGAAGTTAAGAAGTCACTGCATGATAGTATTGTGATCCCTACCCTGACGTATGGAA
Organism: Coenobita brevimanus; assembly: GCF_032717465.1. NCBI lineage: Eukaryota > Metazoa > Arthropoda > Malacostraca > Decapoda > Coenobitidae > Coenobita > Coenobita brevimanus. The sequence continues at coordinate 28,116,735 of NC_136992.1, forward strand.
GCGAGGCATGGACCTTGCAAGAGGGGAACAAGTCAAGAGTGAGAGCAGTGGAAATGAGTTACTTGAGAGGAGCATGTGGAGTGACATGGAGGGACAGGTTGACGAATGAAGAAGTGAAGGAACGTTGTGGGGTAGATGTGGATGTGGTTGAGAAGATTAGGAGAAATACACTGAGGTGGTTTGGACATGTGGAGAGAATGGAGAATGAAAGACTGACTAAGAGGGTGTATGTAGGTGAGGTGGAGGGAGGGAGAGGGAGGGGTAGACCGAGGATGAGGTGGAGGGATGGAGTTGAGAGGTATATGAGGGAGGGGGGGGGTGAGTTGGGGGGAGGGTAGTCAAATGGTGGGTGACAGAGTGACTTGGAGGCGTTTTGTCTGCGGCCACCCTTTGCAGAATTAGGGCGTCGGGCTATAGATAGATAGAAACTGATATAAACACTGTTTTTAATATTTTATGAATTTAAAACCACAAATGAAGTCAATAAACTCTATTCTTTCATTCACTGACGAAAACATAAAGTACAATGAATGTTCACATCAGTTCATTTATCCTAAAAGAACCCCGTCATATTCCACACCTGTTACGGAATTTCCTCACATTCCCTTGACTCAAGCACGATATCAGACTACTACCATCATTAATCATGCACTCTAACTAACCTGTAATTACCTCCACAAATAATATAAAAAGGTAGCACTTGTAAATACACAAATTACAATGTTTTACAACCAAAGTTCAATATAGCAAGGCTGCTTGGGAACAGGATAGACAGCTGTTTTTACTCTCTTCTCTCAGTATCACTCCTTCACTGTCAGCTATGTTTGCCTTGCAGCATCAACAATAAAAAATGCATGCTTCACTGATCATAATTTACTATAAACATTCATTTCAAAACATACTGAGTATGGTGAAAACATCCATTCTCTTACCAAAATTTGCTAAAAACAGACATCCATCTCAAAACATTCGAGTACTGTGAAAACATCCATTTTTGGTCTTAACACTGCTGCCTCCTAGTCGCTGTGGTACACACACACACGCACACATGTACACACCACATGCAACATTCGCTCGCCTCTGAAACATTTACATCAGTCAGTTTTGGAATACCCAGTGGCTTTATTATATGCCAAAAACATCAAAATGTATTTGGTTGGTCAATATAAATATCATCACTTAAGGACATGAAACATCTCAAACAATTTATTCATCCAAACATCGTCAGTGCAAGACTAAAGGTGTACAGCACCATTGATCCTAAATTTTCCATGGTTGCATCTGTCATGATCACCTAAAACCTATATTCACTTCATATTACTGACATGGTGAAAATTTCACTCGTCTTCAAATCCTGAGAATTCATCACTACTTTCCCCAAGTCCTGAAGCATCACTGGAAGTCATCACCACGGTCATCATCACTGTTTCACTGTCACTCTCATACAGTAAATGGTCCTCAGTACCATCCATTGAATTGCTTATACCACACTTCATACGACTTTAACTTGGCAATCATTTTAACTGAGCACAGGCGATATTCAGACTTGGGGCATTTGATACAGCCCACATTAACCTCCTCAGTACATGTTTCCTCAACTGAATAAAATCATATGGCGAGCATGAATAAACTACCCTATAAAATACATTGCTGGGCTGAAGGGATTATAATAAGCGGATTATCAGTTACCTAGCCTGACTCTTCCCACTCCTACTTCCTTAACTACACCCATACCAAACTCTCACCTACACCTTAGGATTCTGGTCATTTCGGCCGTAACGTCCAAAATGGCAAACGACTTTACAACCTAACCTAACCTAACCAATTTGGACGTTATGGCCTAAATGATCCCCATTGTCGATCATGAGAGCTTTGCTTAGGCAGCAGAGATGCAGAAAGTGAACGTTGTCAATCATTCTGATCGCTTCGTCTACTAAGAATACAGCAGAAATGGCGGACGCTGATATGAATGCCCATCAGGCACTGCTATTTCAGATATTGCATCAGTTCTGCTACTCAGTGAATTTTATCCTATTTTCATAACAAAATACTGTAACTGGGTGTGCCCTGAGTTGCAGAGACATTGCTAAAGTACTTCACTTGGCTGAAAAAGTGAAGCTGTAACTTCAGGCAGTACTGTTTAATGTTCCAACAGTTTTTCCTGTTTTTCGCTATTGGTATAAGACTGTTCACTTCTATGATACTCTTGTCAGGCATGAAACAAAATGTCACTAAGAGAAGCCAACCATATGAGGGTGAATGAATTTCCATATGCGACAAAAATCAATTCTGATTTCTTGTCAGGTTCGCTTGCCAGCATCTCTCCAGTATGACTGCTTTGCTAGTTACTAAGTGGATGGCAAACAAAGTGGTTATGATTGCCTTTCAGAAGGTTAGCAGACAGTTCACCAGTGAGCATGTTAGCTTGCTAGAGTAGGGTGTAAGCTAGACGCTAAACTGCTAAGTTGCTAAACCCCTTGACAGTATTGGCCAGTTGAGCTGAAAACAAACCGTGAATGCTTTGTGTTCTTGAACTTGTGTGTTTTAATATCTGCTGCATATATACACTCACAAAATGTCACAAAAGTAACTGACCTAATTAGGGTTACTGAATTTCCATACGTGACGAAAGTCTGTTTTGATGACTTGGCAGTTTCACTAACCAGCATCTCTCCAGTATGATTGCTTTGCTAGTTAGTGAATGGATGGCAAGCAAAGTGGTCAAGATTGCCTTTCAGAAGGTTAGCAGACAGTTCACCAGTGATCATGTACGTTAGCTTGCTAGAATAGTGCGGATGCTAAACTGCTAAATATCTTCACGATGTTAGCCAGTTCAGCTGTAAACAAACCCGCGAAAGTTTTGTGTTTCTGATCTCCCGTGTTTCTTAAATCTGCTGCATATACACACTAGTGTATATTATTTTTAAAAATAAAATCAAGTCTGCATACTACAACTGTGCTTGCTAGTTGTAAGCAGTGAGATGATCATCTTTATAAGAGTTTCTTCTCAATGGAGCCAAACTAACCTGCCTTAGTCTAGCGTGCATGACGCATGGGGATATTTAAAGGTAGCTTTGAGACAAAAAAGTGCGTCTTACATGCCGCGAAATACGGTATATAATATATATATATATATATATATATATATATATATATATATATACAGTGTATCCATCCATCCATCATCCAATTCTACGTTGCCCCATGAAGAGCGTAGGAGCCCGGGGCTAGGCAGTTGGTCCTGACATTTAAGATGAGAGTAACCAACCTCACTCATCCCTGAGTGGCATTACATGAGCAATAAACCCCAACCATCCCTTGGATATAAACCTTCACCAGCTCAATCCGACTGAAGCACAATAATTACCCCCTAAACCACCAGGTGCCAAAATTTGGTTATATGGTTACCACCCAGCGTAGTAAATAGTTTCCTGGTGTACAGGAAACCATTTGGCTTGTCACTCGGTGTAGAGTCACCCATAGGCAGAAGAAAGAGGAAAGAATGAAGGAATGAAAGACAGAAGAGGGAGTGTAAAGTCACCCGTAGGCAGAAGGACGAGGAAAGAATGAAGGAAAGAAAGACAGAAGAAGATGGAAGGAAAGAAGGATGGAGGAGAGGACAGGGCAGACACCTGAGAGCAGCACTACATTGAGTGAGTGGATGGTGAGTGCCCCACCTACCACAAATATATATATATATATATATATATATATATATATATATATATCCAACGACTATCATACAATAATACTGACTGGCTTGTACTGTACTATACTTATGAACACACTTGACTAATAAAAGAAAGACCAGCATGTAGAATGGTCCTGTGTTAACACAGGATGTTCAGTAGCTGAACACGTTCAGCTTTCCTTATTTGTTCTTTAGTCAGTAAAAATAAATAAATAAATAAAGACAAAATGAGCTCAATAACACATTCTACTTAGCCTACATGACTGGCTGGAGAACTTACTCTTCTGTTTATCTCTAGCAGAGGGTCTAGAGAGGCCTGAGGGACCCTCTGGGGACATATGGTACGTGTGGTTATGCTGGACATGTTCCACTGAAGAGCCAGACACCTCTGTAATAAACAATGAAAACATCAGTACGATACTACAACTTTTTTCTGAATCTCACAGCTACTGCACAGCTTATACAGTGTATATCACTATTAAAGACAAACCAAAACAAGTACACTACTATAATGTCTGGTACAAATGATCATCATAAAAGTACCAGAACTGCATTTTTTTTCTAATCAATATTTTTTTCCCCCAATCTCTGTTCATCTTCTGCATTACAGAGTGCTTCAAAAAAATGTTAACACATGTATGGTACGTACTAACATTTTTAGTGAAACAGAATTGAGGGTGCAAGGAGAGCAGATCCTGAAAACAAATGTTCCTAGAGCCAGTCTCCACTTGTTCTGTACTCCAGAGGCAAGTTTTGTTGTCATTTCAAAGAGTTGCAAAGAAAAGTATGATACTGAAGTATTTTCCATGTGATAGTTTTTTTGACATACCCTGTACTTAAAAGAAAAAAAAAAAAATCAAACTTTCCTTTGTATAATTCTGCTTGGTCTGAATGGCACTTTAAATATAATGTACTGAACAGAACAAATACAAATACTGTAATCATATTAATGACACAAAATGTTTCATCCATATAGCAGAAAACATCCATCCATCCATTGCCAGATACCATAATCCCGTAAAGGGTGGCCATTTGACACTGAGTTAGTTGTTTTCCAGAAAACATATAGCTCAATAATGGGTAAATGTTTACCACTTCAATCAAATGATGTCTTTTTACTTTATTCATGCAACTTCCTGATAATTTTACTCAAAATAAAAAAGACCTTCAGTACTGAAGAGGTTGACATACTATATTCAATTCCTCAATTTTGAAAAAAAAAAAAAAAAAAAAAGGACAAATGAGAGAGATCCCTGGTGGTGAAGGGGAGACTATGGGAAATCCCTGGTCTATGCAGCAGTTTAAAGGTCCTGGTCACTGTCATTTGATAAAAAAGCCCAAGTTCTTTCTATCTTTATCCTTCAGTATGTAGAATTAGATCTCATAGTCATTGTCTACTCTGTAGCAAGCAGCCCTAAAAGGACTGTAATGTCTGCTGCTGTTTATTTTCCTTTGTACTCCTTTGTATACAACAGCTTTGAGATCCTGGTCACTGCCACCTTGAGACCAAGCCTGTGATCTCACCCTCCCTCCAGTCATTAAACACAAGGCAGCTTCCAGACTGCAGTGTCATCCTTCGCTACAGTTGCCTTCATGGGACAGTGATGACTAATTGAACCGTGGAACAACTGCTGTACAGTGTATTCTCTCCCACCCGGACACCAAGTTAAATAACCCAGATTCTCTTTCTCATCATTTTTTAATAACAGTTGTCAAGGAACTTTACTACCATTGATAGGGTTAGGCATATGACAGAGGAGCTAGTTGGAGAAGAACAAGGGGGATTTAGGAAGGGAAAAGGGTGTGTAGATCAGATATTTGTTCTAAGATGTTTAGTGGAGAAGTATCTAGAGAAGGGAAGGAAAGTGTACGCTGCCTTCATGGACTTGGAGAAAGCTTATGACAGAATAGATAGGAAAGGTATGTGGAAGGTACTAAGAATATATGGAGTGGAGGGGAAATTGTTGAGTGCTGTGAAGAGTATGTACGAGGGAGCTAGGGCTACGGTGCGAGTGGATGGTGAGTTGAGTGAGTTCTTTGATCTCAATGTGGGACTGAAACAGGGGTGTGTAATGTCTCCATGGCTGTTTAATATATATATGGATGGGGTCGTAAAGGAGGTACAAGGTAGGGCAGTGGATGTGGGGGTGGCCCTAATGAATGAGGGTGAGATTTGGAAGCTTCCGGTGTTGCTGTTTGCTGATGATACAGTATTGTTGAGTGAAGATGAATGGGAGTTGCAAGGTTTGGTGAATGAATTTGGGACAGTGTGTAGGAGGAGGAAGCTGAAAGTTAATGTAAACAAAAGTAAAGTTATGGTGTTTGAGAGGAATGAAGTCACAGAGTGTGCAGTGAGGTTGGATGGTGAGGATATGGAGAATGTGAGTGCATTCAAGTACTTGGGTAGTGTGATGAGTAAGGATGGAACTTTGGGGGATGAAGTACGTGAAAGGGTACAGCAGGGAAGGAAGGTTGTTGGCACACTGAAAGCAGTGATGAGAAATAGGGAGGTGAGTATGGAAGTTAAGAAGTCACTGCATGATGGTATTGTGATCCCTACCCTGACGTATGGAAGCGAGGCGTGGACCTTGCAAGAGGGGAACAAGTCAAGAGTGAGAGCAGTGGAAATGAGTTACTTGAGAGGAGCATGTGGAGTGACATGGAGGGACAGGTTGACGAATGAAGAAGTGAAGGAACGTTGTGGGGTAGATGTGGATGTGGTTGAAAAGATTAGGAGAAATACACTGAGGTGGTTTGGACATGTGGAGAGGATGGAGAATGAAAGACTGACTAAGAGGGTGTATGTAGGTGAGGTGGAGGGAGGGAGAGGGAGGGGTAGACCGAGGATGAGGTGGAGGGATGGAGTTGAGAGGTATATGAGGGAGGGGGGTGAGTTGGGGGAGGGGAGTCAAATGGTGGGTGACAGAGTGACTTGGAGGCGTTTTGTCTGCGGCCACCCTTTGCGGGATTAGGGCGTCGGGCTATAGATAGATAGATAGATAGATATTCAATTGTCCATGTTCTCAGCTGCACCATGACTTTACCATACATGTTATATGTACCGAGTTTTCTTCTCTGAGAGTTAGTCTAAGTAGAGATAACCAATGCTTAATTAGTGGAGGTAACCTGCGCTTAACTGCACTATTTTTTTCAAAAAACTTTACCACATTAATTCTTTAAAGGGCAGATACATTTTCATTCTTGTTTTTGAAGGCTCCAACATGCTTGCATGTGTCGGTCTTGGCCACCTGATGGCGGCCCTCCATGCTACTCGATCTCTGGCAAATACTGGTAGCCCAATAATTTTAGGTTAACCTATAAGGCTGAAGAAAACACCTATTCTATAAAGTGTTAATAATATCTATTTCTCTGTCTGCTCTAAAATACTGGTAAAAATATCTTTCCTCTTCCTTCTGGCTGTGGGTGACTCTACACTGAGTGACAAGCCAAATGGTTTCCTGTACACCAGGAAACCATTTACTACGTTGGGTGGTAATCATATAATCAAATTATGGCACCTGGTGGTTTAGTGGGTAATTAAGGCACTCCAATCGGATTGAGCTGGTGAAGGTTTATATCCAAGGGATGGTTGGGGTTTATTGCTCATGTAATGCCATTCAGGGATGAGTGAGGCTGGTCACTCTCATCTTAAATGTCAGGACCAACTGCTTAGCCCCGGGCTCCTATGCTTCTCATAGGGCAACGTAGGACTGGATGATGGATGGATGGATGGATGGATCAATAATAATAATACTGGTAATAATAATAATAATAATAATAATAATAATAATAATAATAATACTGCAATAATAATAATAATAATAATAATAATAATAATAATAACAGCAGCAAAAGAACTAGTATCTTGTTAAAAAAAAAAAAAAAAAAAAAAAAAAAAAAAACTATGGTATCCCTTCTGGCACATTTGCTATATGAAAGTTGGTACAACATGAAATATAAAGGAAAAATCAAAGGATCATCTAAAATAATGTACCTTTGTCCCCACGTATGTATTTCCCACCCTCTTATCACAAATTGACAGGAGGCGTACCCTTGGTCTGTTTCTTGCCACCACCAGCACCATCACCACCACAAACACCTTACTAGCTACAGATCCTTTGAGATAATCTTCCTAATTGTACCGTACTTTCCTTACCCACAATCATCAAAATCATCTGAGTTTGAAATATGCAACAGGCCATGTTTTAACAAAGTTATGGTAAACACAAACGGGTGCATTAAGGCATGAACATGAAGGAGGATGGGGGTCCAGGAAGACGCTGAGCATGCACTCTTCCACAATATGTTAAGTGTTTACTACTAGGCTGTCTGATGGGTCATGCCTACAGACAAATACAATAGTCTTAAAAATGACCTTTGGATTTATAATGTATTCTCAACTACTCGCAGGTTTACAGCTGCCATTTTTCATCCATGACACTCTTACATGAATAAGAATTTATGCCATAACAGTTCTGTTGGTGTACAGTATTATATGGCATATTATTATACAAATTTCAAATCTATGGCCAGGCAGCCTGGGGTTACTCAAGTACTATAACAATTCTTGGTGCACTTATTATTAAAGAATTATAAATTTTTTTTCAGCAATAAGTATGTACCTGTATGAACTGCACCACGTAATTTGCATATGCCCTACGTGGACAGGCACGTCTTTTATACATGTTCAAGCTGCGCTGTATGGGTGGAAGGGCAGTCGCTCCATGAGATGGAGGAACACTGTTATCTGTCACTGGAGAATATACCTGACCTCAACGAATGCTTCATGTAAGAGTATAGGTGTGGATGGTTTTTGAGTGTATGGTGAAAAGTGCACGTGTAGGCTACACATGAAGTGGTTACATTTGTGATGAAAGTGTATACATAACAAATGTTCTAACATCTATTTTTAATGTTTCAGAGAAAGAAAAGGGCTTTCAAGCTGTTGTTTTTCATGCTCTGTTAAATAATGTACACTGTAGCAACTGCTGATGACTTCTACATAGTTATTAGTAACTGTGAAGTAACTTTAAGTCTGAGAGAAGTATTCCTGGCTCCTGGTGCTGACAGGGATTTGGGGAACATAAACCCCTCAAACTCTTAGGGCAGCCTGTATTGGATCAAATAATACTTATGTAATTATGGAAAGTTTAACCCTTGGAGCTAAGAACATTTCCCAGTGATAAGTAAAATTATCTGGCATTTGCGAGAGGAAATATACAATAACCTTAAATCAAACCTTGATATACCAAATTTTGGCAACCAGCTTTATCAACCTCTGTGAGCCTACTAATCATTTTTCTAATAAACTGAACAAATGGTCAATTTACTGAGGTGACATGGCTGCCAGACCAAACATTACATGGAAGAGGCAGTCACAAGGTAAACAAAAATTTATTTTTGTACATAGTTTTTTCTGTAGCTCTTTTATAACTGAAAATACTGAATGTATTTTATATTTACCTAAACAGAATCAAAGTAGAATTCGGTTAGGTATCCCAATAATTTAGCATACAGCGAGCACTCACATAATGCATGATCCCATAGCATGAAACTCACATAAAACACGAGGCAAATTTTATAGCCAAATTTAGTCACAACGCGAAAATGATAGACATTAAGCAGATGGAGGAAGCTGCCCATTTTTTTTAACACCATACTATGCGGGGATGATAGACATAACGCGGCCAGAGGCCCCAAAGTATGGTTCAAACAGTCATAACGTGGCAAACTAGGGCCATAATGTGGTGGGAACAGACACAACACGGCCAGTGTTAATCATAGTGTGGGTTGCATCAGCCTAAGATGTATTGCTATTGTGTGTCTGCGCAAGGAGTCGTCACAGTCCACTGAGCATTCGTGCCCCAGTTTAGCCTACCTTCTCCCCACGCTCTGGCTGCACATGGGCTCTGTGTGATCTTTGCTCTTTCTTGGCCACAGAATCCCACTCCACCTCCCCCCAGCAAGCTTACAACCTCTTCCATTCAAGGTGACGAATCCTTCAGGGCTTGTATGTAATGTAATGTTTATTAGGTAGGTAAATATCCTGGAAAGAAACCCTGAAAACTGTCCCAAAAGGTGAACTTGAGGTTGGCTTGGGTACCATGAAACCCTTTAACAAGTAAACATATGGCCCTATTATGTGGAAATCTCACAATATTCCTGTATTATGTATGCGCTTGCTGTTTATCGATCTTGAGGCTGTTATTGTCATTTGTAATAAATACCGGTACTGGCTATATCATTAGCCTTTCCCTCAAATTAATGCAATAAGTTGAGGATTTACTATCAAAATTATCCCCTAAGGCTTCAGGGTTACTAAGGCAAGTTCTTGACTGAACTTTACAGAGTTTCCCAGTGGTGTATAAAATACATAAGATTAGTCAAAATACTCTAGGTATGTTGTCTCTTGCCGTTTAAAAGCTAAGGAAACCAAATGCATACTGATGGCACTTGCTCTATAGGCATATCATGCCCGGGGTAAATGTAAAAGGGAAAGAACCAAAGGTTTGGAGCCTGAAAACTGTCTACAGCAAAATAAACTTGGACAAAGAATGACTTTTATCAAGTTGAAGTCTTTCTGATATGTATAGTACTTGTTTTGCTCTTGGCTATTCCTATGAACTGTCTCAATCTAACTTGGTTGGAAGAGTTTTTCATTACACTACATAGCTACCTAGACTATGAATCATCCCTGGACATACAGTAGATACTAGAGGCTAATGATGTTATTTAACCCCAGTCTATCTGACTGTGCAGTCCTGTCAGCCACAGGCAACCAACCACCTCGGTGGGGTCATCCTACAGGTACAGTACAGTACAGTAGGTACACCATCTCGGGAACTGGCAGTTCCGGAACCATTACACAAGGAAAAGAATAAAGAAAGTGTGTACTAACATGGCACTTCATCTCTGAGACTTCACAAGCTGGGGCTGGCACTTTTCTGAGACAGATGTACAACATCCTCATCAATCAAACTAGAAAAAAGGTATGACTGACACAGACACAAAATGTATGATTATTAGATTTTTACTACAGCAGTGTCATTTAACTGAAGTAATCCAAATGCAATACTATGCTACAAGGTCTGTCAAAAAAGAAACCAAACATTTCAAAAAGAGCATCAACTAGCTGGCACAGTGTAATCGCGATGGGAGCACTGTGTAGCAGCAACTTTGAGCGTTAGTCTACCACTTGCTGCATCATGCCACATCACTTAGTTCTCCCCCTCCACCTCACTCACATACACTCTACAAGTCGGTCAATTATTCTTCATTCTCTCCACAAGCTAAAACCACATAAGTGTTTCTCTTGAACATATTCAGTCACATCCACATCAACCCTCCTTTACTTCCCCAATTGTCCGTCTATCCCTGTAACACAGACACAAACATTTCAGTCAGCCAACCTAGTACGAAGGTAAATCTACATGCTCCTTTCAAATAACTAATTTCCACTGCTCTCACTCGTCTTGAATCCTTCCAAACTGGGTCCAAGCTTCACTTCCATACATTAAAGTGAGGTTCACAATAGTGTCGTGTAGCGAGTTTTTTACTTCCATGCTCACTTCACAGTTCTTTATCACTATTCTCACTGAGAATCTCTTTATCTATTGCCATACGCCTTAATCCCGTAAGGGGTGGCCACAAACAAACCGCCTCCAAGTCACCGTCCCCTGCCATTTCACTGCTCTCCTCCCAGCTCACATCCCCTTCTCTCATATACAGTACCTTTCCACTCCATCCCTCCATCTCATCCTTGGCCCCCCTCCCCCCCCACCTCACTCACATACACTCTCTTCATTAGTCTCTCGCTCTCCATCCTCTCCACAAGGCCAAAGCACCTCAAAGTATTTCTCCCAATGCTTTCTACCACATCCCCATCCACACCACAAAGCTCCTTCAATTCCTCATTTGTCAGTCTGTCTCTCCACATAACTCCATATGCTCCTCTCAAATAACTCATTTCCACTGCTCTCACTCTTGATCTGTGTCCTTCCAACAAGGTCCAAGCTTCACTTCCATACATTAGAGTTGGTATCATAATATTATCATGCTGCAACTTTTTTACTTCCATGCTCACTCCCATATTTCTTATCACTGCTTTCAAAGAACCAGCAACTTTTCTTCCCTGTTGTACCCTTTCAAGTACTTCATCCATTGAACTTCCATCCTTCTATCTATCTATCTATTGCCAGACGCCATAATCCCGTACGGGGTGGCCATTTGACTCTGAGTTATTTGTCTTACAGGGAGGGGCACTAACACTCCACCAACCCACCTGACACGTAGGGAGCACGTATTCCATCCTTACTCATCAGCAAGTTACCCAAGTACTTAAATGCACTCATAATTTACGTTTCATCATCCAATCTCACTGCACATTCAGTGACTTCATTTCCCTCAAAGACCCTAACTTTACTCTTTCCTACATTCACCTTTAGACTGTTTCTTACATACTCTCCCAAGCTCATTCACCTAGCCTTGCAGTTTCCCTTCGTCTTAGCTTAACAATACAGTATCATCTGCAAGCAACGGTACAGCAAGTTTCCAAACAGAAAGTCACTTCTCCTCCCACATGACACCACAACAGAAAGTCACTTCTCCCCCCACATGACACCACAACAGAAAGTCACTTCTCCCCCCACATGACACCACAACAGAAATAAATTAAAATACGCACTGGTAACAAATTACATACAACAATCGCCAACAAATACACTGGCTCAATTGGTAGAAAGGTGGCCTGCAGTCCTACCGGACCCAGGTTCAAATCTCAGCTGGGGCAGGGAAGTTTAAAGATCTGAATTTCATTAAAGCAGACTTTACTGATCTACCAGAAGACCTGCTGACATGTCATAAAATACCCCCGCTAATACCAATACACCAGTCCTATATGAGACAGCCCTAGCATGTATATATTCAATATGGATGGTGGGTGTTAGCACTGAAGTGGTGACATGTAGGGGTGTATGGTTTGTAGGAGGACTACTGGGCCTTGATAGCAGGCTGTGAAGCCTATGCCCAGAGTCGGACACATTAAAAAAAAAAAAATAAAAAAAAAAAAAAATAATAATAATAATAATAATAATTAAATAAATCATCCCCCACAGTACCGTACCACACAATTACTTTCCACAAATACACCACATCATTAACATACCCATCATCATCCTGGGTGGTGATTTCAACACCAAGGCTTTAGCCTGGCATGTCAACAACCCTGACACAGACAGAGGGCTGGTATTACACTCCCAGGCAGATCATCTTTTCATACTGAACAATCTCTACCAACATACCCATATCTCACACCAAGCCCTCTTCCTCCCATCATCCCCAGACATCATTTTCTGATCCCCAAACTTCGCCCCTACTACGTCCTGGAGAGTGGTCAAAACCCTTGGATCTGATCACCTCCCAGTCATCATCACTACCAAAACCTGAATCACTCCAGCTGGCCACAGACACACATGCACTAAAGAGAGCCAACTGAGAGGCCTTCACAACAGAAACAGAACAACATTTCGAAACACTAAACAAACATCAACACTGTTGTGAACACTTTCAATACGATTATACAAAACGCAGACAAAAAACATCCCTAGAGGCAATCCCAGCTTCGTACCAGAAAGTCAAGGCCTCATCAGACAACAGGACACACTGCGACACTTCCCAACACCCCATACACAAGACATCATACAACAAATACAAGAACTCAACACCCAAATGAACAATTAAAATATCAGAACAGCAAACACTAAATGGAAATAATTATCTCTAAACACTTGACCACAAAACAAACACCAGTAAACTCTACAAAACACTAAACAGTATCACACTTTCCAACAGCAACACTACACAATAACATGCTGCCATCACAACAACAGACACCATACCTTCAAACACACAACAAACAAACACTTTCATCAATCACTTCACATGTCAGCCATCTAAACCTCCATCACGACGACCAACGTATCATCCAACATTAGAGACAGTTCCCCGCAGACCCAGACTATGCACCTTTCACTTACAAAACCAGATGAAGCACATCATTAACAACCTTAAGCAATCATCTGCCTGTGGCCCAGACAACATATGCAATATTCACCTTATACACCTTGGACCACAAGGCATACAAGCACTCACCAACATGTCAAACTACAGCTACTGTACTCACACAACACAATATCCAACATCTGGAAGTACTGTATGGCATTATCATCACTATCCCTAAACCCAACAAAGACCCCACGTTACCTTCCTCACATCGCCCCATCACACTCCTCTGCACCCCCTCTAAAGTCACTGAATGACTGGTACTACAACTAGTTACGCCTCACACCCCCCTTGCCCAATCACAACATGGCTTTAGGCTACTACAATCCACAACCACTCTTTTTACAGACCTTACACAGAGAGTTTTTGATGGCATAAATTCAGCTAGGCCACCACACAGAACACTCCTAGTCACACTAGACATCAGCAAAGCTTTTCATGCCATCCCCCGCCACAAACTCACAAAATACTTGACACAAACATGTACAATAACACAAAAAGATGGTTGGCAAACTACTTAGCAGGCAGAGGTGCACATGTAACACTTGCCGGTCAGTCTTCGAACATCAGAAACTTCACAAATGGCATCCCCCAAGGATCTGTGTTGTCCCCTACACTCATTAATCTATACATGCACGACATACCCACACCCCACACACCACAGATGCACATAGCTTCCTATGCAGATGATCTAACACATGTACACACCAAAATGCAAACACAGCTTCACACATCCTCCAACTTCACAAATGGCATCCCCCAAGGATCTGTTTTGTCCCCTACACTCATTAAGCTATACATGCACAACATACCCACACCCCACACACCAGAGATACACATACCCTCGGTAGCTTCCTATGCAGTTGATATAACACTTACATGTACACACCAAAATGCAAACACAGCTGCACACATCCTCCAACCTTACCTCAACATACTACATGAATGGTTCACCACAAACAGCCTCAAGACAGCCCCAGCCAAATCTACGGAGACCCTTCTCACAAACTAGACGGCAGAACACAGTCACATTCCACACCTCACCATAAATAACACACCCAAAATCCTTGGTGTAACATACAATACATCAATGTCATTTAAAAAACACATCACAAACATTAAAAATAAAATAACACCAAGACTCAATGCCTTGAAGTCACTTGCCCATACAACATTTGGACACAACAAAGAAACCACCACCACAGTATACAAACAATATATACATTCAGTGATGAATTATGCAAGCCCTGCTTGGGCTATTAACTTCACTAAAACACACTACAACACTCTACAGACCATACAGAACAAGGCCCTAAAAATAATCACAGGCTGCACAGCTACTACACCCACAGACCACCTACATCAAGAAACCAAAGTCCTCAAAGTCAAGGATCACCTAGACATGAGAGGCACCCTAGTTTCTTGCTGCAGCCTCCACAAACCCACAACATCAACTACAGTACATGGCAGCACATCCACCCACACCAAGGAACATCAAAACAACACCCAGCACACGATACCATGCACAAATACTGTCATCTCTCCCCCCTCGCCCACCTCAGACCAGCTTCCAGAAGCATATCCACTCTCAGATCACTCACCGCTCCATTCAGTCACTTAAAGACAACACAGAGCTGCATGCATGGCCTCCTGACATCCACCCTTCTGAATCCTAACTCCCTCGTGAGGACAGGGTCCACCTGGCCAGGCTGAGATGTGGGCATCATCCAGCCTTTTTAAGTTACCAGAAGAGGCTGGATGACTCCATCGCTGATGCCTGTCCAGGATGTAACACAGAACCCACACTATTAAGCATATTACGGAACACTGCATTGCACACAATCACCTACGCCAACAACAAAACATTCACTCCTTGAGAGCTATGTGGGAAAGCCTGGTCTCAGCCACGGCCTTCCTTAGGGACTCGGGGCTGTTCAGCCAGACTGCCTAGGGAACAACAACTACTACTACTATGCTGCCCTCTCTCTTTAGGGCTGCTCCAACACCACTGCCCTACCTTTGATCTCCTTTATAACCTGAACAACCACAGAGACATGACACATCCCTGTTTCAATCCAACAATCTGATAGAAAAAATTCAATCAGTTCACACAGTTGTGGAGAGTAATCCATATGCACTGCAGTCTTAGCACTTTCATACATACTCTTCACAGCAACTTCCCATTTAGCTACTCCATATATTCTTAATATTATTCACATTCCTTGTCTATTCCTTCTGTCATATGCTTTCTACAAATCCATGAAGGATGCATTGGCTATAACTACTTTCCCTTCCCTAGAAATTTTTCCACTAAAAACCTAAGGATGAAAATCTGATCTACACAACCTCCTCCCTTCCTAAAACCTCCCTGTTTACCTCCAACTAATTCCTCTGTTATTTCCCTACCTCTGTCATTACCGTAAGCATCCTACCGTATATTTTTCCAATTACACTAAGATGACAAATGTCTCGATGATTGCCAAACACTTCTTTTTTCCCTTCTGCTTTGTGCAGGGGAATAATTATACCTGACTTCCAATCTCCCAGGGCTCTACCTCGCTCCCAGGCCAATCTGCACATCTTCCATATCCATTCTATTACTATCTCTCCCACATGCTTCAGCATTTCACCACACACTTCATCAATTCCTGGGGCTTTCCCCATTTTTACTTTCTTCATTGCTTCCACTACTTCCATCCTACTGATTTCTTCCTCCCTTCTCCCCTCCCTCCTTCTCCTGACATTCCCCAGTCACTTATACTTGTAATAACTTTCATTCTTTATGCTTAACAGTTCCTTAAAGTGTTCTCCTCACCTGCTCACTTTTTCTCCCTTCTCCGCTATCAAACTACCATGTTTCCAAATTCCTCATCCACTCTCTTCTTACTCTCTCACACCAATCTCTTCACCTCTCTGTTCCTCTCTACATATAACTGGGTCATCCCATAGTGAGGAATGCTACATTTGGAGACTGTTTATTGAACTACTATCTATCTATCTATTGCCAGACGCCTCAATCCCGTTTGGGGTGGCCACAAACAAATCGCCTCCAAGTCGCCCTGTCCCCCGCCATTTCACTGCCCTGCTCCCAACTCACACCCCCTTTTCTCATATACCTCTCCACCCCATCCCTCCATCTCATTCTCGGCCTCCCCTTCCCTCTTCCCCCCTCCACCTCACTCACATACACTCTCTTCATCAGTCTTTCACCCTCCATCCTCTCCACATGGCCAAACCACCTCAGTGTGTTCCTCATAACGCTTCCTATCACATCCACATCCACACCACAACGCTCCTTTATATCCTCATTCGTCAGCCTGTCTCTCCATGTGACTCCACAGGCTCCTCTTAAACAACTCATTCGTCAGCCTGTCTCTCCATGTGACTCCACAGGCTCCTCTTAAACAACTCATTCGTCAGCCTGTCTCTCCATGTGACTCCACAGGCTCCTCTTAAACAACTCATTTCCACTGCTCTCACTCTTGACTTGTGTCCTTCCAACAACGTCCAAGTTTCACTTCCATACGTTAGCTGGTATCACAACACTGTCATGTAGTAACTTTTTCACTTCCATGCTCACTTCCCTGTTTCTTATCACTGCTTTCAAAGAACCAGCAACCTTTCTTCCCTGCTGTACTCTTTCAAGCACTTCACCCTCCAAACCTCCATCCTTCCTCATCACACTACCCAAGTACTTAAACGTACTCACATTTTCCAATTCCTCACCATCCAACCTCGCTGTACATTCACTAACTTCACCTCTCTCAAAGACCATCACTTTACTCTTCCCTACATTCACCTTTAGATTCCGTTTCTTACACACTCTCCCAAACTCATCCACCAAGCCTTGCAGCTCCCCTTTGTCTTCACTCAACAACACAGTATCATCTGCAAACAACAGTACAGGGAGTTTCCAAACATTAGCCTCTCTCACCAGGGCCACTCCAACATCCACTACCCTACCTTGTACCTCTTTTATTACCCCATCCATGTACAGATTGAACAACCATGGAGACATGACACATCCCTGTTTCAACCCAACTTTCAAAGAGAAAAATTCACTTAGTTCACCATCCACATGCACTGCAGCCTTCGCACCATCGTACATACTCTTCACAGCATTCAACAACTTCCCATCTACTCCATATATTCTTAACACTTTCCACAATCCTTGTCTATCCACCCTGTCATATGCTTTCTCCAAATCAATGAAAGCCGCATACAACTTCTTTCCCTTCTCTAGAAACTTTTCCACTAAAGATCTAAGAATGAATATCTGATCTACACAACCTCTTCCCTTCCTAAAGCCTCCTTGTTCTTCTCCAACTAATTTCTCTGTTCTTTCTCTAACTCTGTCAATAAGTATCCTACCATACACTTTTCCTATTATACTAAGAAGACAAATGCCCCTATGATTACCACACACTTCTTTTTCCCTTTTCCCTTTGTACAAGGGAATAATTATACCTGACTTCCAATCCTCCAGGACTCTACCTTCCTCCCAGGCCAATCTGCACATCTTCCACATCCATTCTACTACTACCTCTCCCCCATGCTTCAGCATTTCACCACACACTCCATCAATTCCTGGGGCTTTCCCCAATTTAACTTTCTTCATTGCGTCCACAACTTCTATCCTACTGATTTCTTCCTGTCTTCTCACCTCCCTCCTTCTCCCAGCCATTCCCCAGCCACTTATACTCGCATTACTTCCATCCTCTATGTTCAACAATTCCTTAAAGTGTTCTCTCCATCTGCTCACTTTTTCTCCCTTCTCCACTAGTAATCAACCATTTTTATCTTTCACTCCCCTGCTAACTTCACTTCCACCCTGTCTTACTCTTTTCACCTCTTTCCAGAACATTTTCTTACAGTCCCTCCACTTTACACTCAAATTCCTTCCAAATTCCTCATCCACTCTCCTCTTACTCTCTCTTACTAGTCTTTTCACCTCTCTCTTTATTTCTACATATAACTCTCTTCCGCCTCTCAACTTCTTCCACACCCCTATTTCTCATCCATTCATTGTATGCTTTCTTCTTTTGTGCCACAGCCTGTTTCACCTCTTCAGTCCACCACGCTGTTCCTTGCACCCCCCTCCATCTTCTCTTCCTTCCACACACCACATCACATGCTGCACATATTTCTTCTGTAAATATCCTACACACACCTTCCACATCTCCCATCTGCTCCAATTCATATTTGCCCAATCGTTCCTCCACTTCTCTCTTATACTCTGCCTTTTTCTCATCCTCTTGTAACCTTTCCACTCTCCTTGCAACTACTCCTTCCTCTCGTCTTTCCCTTCTTCTATTCCTCCATCTTACTTGAATTCTGTTATATATAACTGCAAAAGTATGCAATATAAACAAATGGTTTTTGCAGAGAGGAAAAGTCTGAATGTAATGGAGATGAGATGTCTGAGGAGTATGTGTGGAGTGACGCGTATGGATCGAGTGCGAAATGATGAAGTGCGAAGGAGAACTGGAGTTGTTCGGAAGATGGCTGGTAGAGTTGAGCAGAGGGTGTTGCAATGGTTTGGGCATATGGAGAGAATGGATAATGAGCGATTGGTGAAAAAGATAACTAGATCTGATGTGAGAGGTGTAAGACTGAGAGGAAGACCACGAATAGGATGGATGGACAGTGTGAAGAGAGCGCTGGATGCGAGAGGGATGTCTGTTGAGCAAGGAAGAGTGGCTGTGCGTGACAGAAATAAATGGAGAGAAATTGTGAATGAATAAGTGATGACGCAGCCCTGAGGGGATATTCTCCCGCATTTGGTCTGATCAGCTAGTCAGGTCAGGTGCGGGTAAGGGGATGGGTCTGTTATGATGTGGCAGGGGTAAACCAGTTCTGCTGTCGGGCCCTGCTGTGGATGTCACTGCTTGCATTGCGCAGTTGACCCTTGTGCGGTGTGATGCGGTGAGGATCTGTCCGTTCTCCCCTTTGGGGCTAAGATGCGAATGAATGTGTTTGAATGGATGAGTAAATGGAGAGTGAGTCGTCCTGTCTCGGCTACCTCCCTTTCCTTGGGGGAAGCAGCCTAGGTATATAGATAGACAGATAGATAGATATAACCAACACTTCACTCATCATACAACAGTTGGGTTGTTTATACGTTTTAATTTGGATGTTATACAGATTTTCAAAAGTTGCGTGAGGAATATTACTGCAATGCTACCCCCTCTCATAGTTGGCATGAGTACCGGTAGCTAATTTTAATAAGTCTGTGATATGACTCATTCAATCAAGTCCTTCATATCAATAATATGTCAACAGATAAAGATAATTTGATTACTGCTAATAACTGTTGTGCTGTTAAGGAAAATGTGACCGTGAGACATGTCGAAAAAGTGAGAAACGTTACTTGCAAAATTTTTATTGAAATACTGTAAGTGGAAAAGGATATGATAGAAAGCATTTGGAGAAATACAATGAGGTGGTCTGTCATATGGAGAGGATGGAGAGCGAGAGACTGAAGAGGTGAGTGTATGTGAGTGAGGTGGAGGGGTGGAGAGGGAGGGAGAGGCCAAGAATGAGATGCAGGGATGGAGTGGAAAGGTATATGAGAGAGAGGGGTGTGAGCTGGGAGCAGGGCAGTGAAATGGCAGGGGACAGGGCGACACGAAGGCAATTTGTTTGTGGCCACCCCTTATGGGATTAAGGTGTCTGGCAATTGATAAATTATACAATCAACTCTTATTATGGTTACAGTAACTGCAAGTGTCACAAACATAAACAAAATGTGTACTGATGTGAAATTTACATAACCAAAAAGTGGTTGGTGGGGCCACACAACATTCACTCACTCGATGTAGTGCTGCTCCCTTTCCTCTTTCTTTCCATCCTTCCTTTTGTCTTCCCTTCCTTCACTCTTTCCTTTTCCTTCTGTCAATGGGTAACTCTACAATGAGTGGCAAGCAAAACAGCTTCCTGTACACCAGGAAACCATTTCCTACACCCAGTTGTAACCATGCCATTTTCGTTTTTGAAGGTTCCAACATGGTTGCATGCATCGGCCTTGGTCACCTAATAGTGGCTCTCCATGCTGCTCGATCTCTGGCAGCTTCCCTATTTAGTCCCTTAACCCTGAGGCCACACTCAATGACTTCGTCCAAGGTCTTTTTTGGTCTACCTCTCGCTATCCTACCCCTAATATTAACACTTCTCACTTTCTGCACCCAATTATAATCCCTCATCCTCTACACATGCCCAAACCATCTCAATCTACCTCTCCTCATCACAACACCAATACACTCCAGTCCGATCCTACTTCTCAACTTTTCCATCTAAACCTAGCCCCCCCAGGCCTGACACTCATGGACACGCTGCAGATCAACCTAATCATTGCCAATTCTGTACATATGAGCCTGAGAATATCCTCTTCCTTTACTGCCCAGGTCTCACTACCATACATCATTACATATCTTAACACATGCCCCATACAAAGACCCCTTAACAAGAAGGGAGAGCGCTCTCAACATCAGGAAAGGCAACAGCTTCCTGAACTTCTTCCAACCACCCCTCACACTAGCCACAGAACTAGCTCCAGTCCAACCTCCAGCACGGAACATGTCTCCCAAATAACAAAACTTTTCCACACACTCAAGAGACTCTCAGCACATTCAATCCTTTCATGCCTGGCAATATCCACATGCTCTCCCCGACACACCACACACACAAAGTCAGCATTATCTCAGTCTACCTCTAATACCACTAGGCTACATCTCTCATGCACCCACTTATCACAAACACCGCATGAGATGGGATTACTTCCCACGCCCTAGTGACAAATCACACATGGGCACTCCCCCTCTTCTTTGACAGTACCGCCCACAGCCCTAGATACCATCACTTTTGTTTTATGGCACCTGGTGGCTTAGTGGGCAATTATGGCACTCCAATCAGATTAAACCAGTGCAGGTTTCTATTCAAGGGGAGGTTGGGGTTTTCTGCTCAAGTAATGCCACTCAGGGATGAGTGAGGCTGGTTACTCGCATTTTAAATGTCAGGACCAACTTGACTAGCCCCGGGCTCCTGTGCACCTCATGGGGCAACACTGGATTAGATGATGAATGAATGAATGAATGAACTAACCAGAAGACAATTCCTGTTTAAGAGAAATCAACATATTGAAGTGACATCAACATAAACTAGTTGATCGAGGAGGGAAAAGTCACCCTTTGATTGTATGCACAATTTACCTGAGGAGTTGGCAAAGCCTGCACAACCATGGCCTCTGCTATCTCATCTCTGTCTGGGTTGTCAGGGAAACGAAACTGATTTTGACCTCTGCTGATGTCCTCTTTCTAAGGTAATTAACTCTGATCATGCCCTCTTCAGGCACTGACACAATGATGGCAGTTCATAATGTTTAAACAAATTCTTGGTTGAATAATGAACCAGTACAGCAATGAACACAAATAAGGGGACAGGGAAGTCTGCCACCAAAGGGCAAATTAATTCCACAGGTCCACCCTCGGACTCCCCCTCCTTACCCCCACAAAACCACTGATTTGTTAGGTGGATGGATCAGAGATCTGAAGCTTCACTCTCACATCTTGCCGCATGTAATATTAGTAATGTATAATTTATTCTGCTATTATGTGAATTATCACTAGTACTGTATATATCCACCTTCAGCTGTGAGAAATAATTATACTGTACTGAGGCTTTAGCAAATTTTAATAGAATTATACTGCCCCACTGTATAAATTTATTCTAAATTTTACTCGTCTTCTAAACGATGTACTAAAATCTAATTAACAGTGACAAGTTACGTAACTACCAGTACCGTACTAGCCCTATTAGTCCCACTCCTGCCTTGTCAGGAGCTACATATCCACCCATCCACATATCCACCTGCTCACTCAACCCATCCAACACTCACCCTTCCCAGTCACCTGTGTTACCCACCGAGCACACTCATCTCAGCCATCGACCCTGCACACCCACGAATGCCACCCACCAAGCTCATCTAACAAAGCCACTCAACACATCTACCCACCCTGCACTCCCCCACCCACCCACCAACAACAACCCACACAGAGCACCCCAGCCACACAATCTTCTCAGCCACCCTGATGACCCACTGTGTCACCACACACTCTGGCGACCACACATGCCGACAACTCATCTTGCCCACCAACCGCAGTCACCCATCCTCCCCACCCGTGAATGCCACTCACTCTGCTCACCCAACAATGCCATCCATTACATCAACCCATCCAGCCCTCCCATCGTACCCAGCCATCTCTCCCTGAATTCAGTGTAACTGCAGTGATTTCTTGTTTAAAGCTGTGTGAGAAACGTTGCGTCTTTATCCGGTAACACTCCTCACGCTATGCATGTAACATGTGACAAAGCATATGGATTACCAGAGTCTCTCACAAGATATCACAGGGCTACATAAGTAAGATACAAGGATGCCTACCACAAATGCAATATAAAGTTACGTTAGTCTTCTCCAATTCGTGAGATGTGTATGAGAAAAAAAAAAAAAAAAAGGTCAAACACGTTACTCCTGAAGTACTTCCACTTCAAGGTCATGCCACAGTCTGACTGCAAAAGTAGGCCTATGTGTTAACAACTGTAGTGACAATTACTGTACAACTCAAACAGATGCTAATCAATAAAAACCAATGACAGCATTCCAAACAAACACATACAGTACTCAGGTCAATGATAAGAAAATCACTAATTTCAGCATGAATTTTTCTTCAGTGACATGGTATGACAGTTTTTAATCCCTCATTTGGTAGAAAGTTTGGAAACTTTTTCTGTCCAGATTCATAAAATTCAATGTTTAAGCTTTAAAATACTGTATATAATTTTTATATTTCAGATCTGTTCTGAGATTGACACTAAAGGCTGACATTTTCATGGAATGACCCAACTCTCTCTTCTGTTTCTCAACTTCCTCCATGTCCCTGATCCACTCACTATATGATTTCTTCTTTTACACCACAACTTATCTCACCTCTTCATTCCACCTTGCTGCTCCTTGCATCCTCTTTCATCTTCTCTTCACCAACGCACCACCTCACATGCTGCATAGATTTCTTCTGTGAATATCTTGCACACACCTTCCACTTCCCCCATCTGCTCCAACTCATATTTATCTAATCACTTCTCCACTTCTCTCTTGTATGCTGCCTTATTTCCATCCTCTTGCAATCTTTCTACCCTCCTTGTATGGACTACTTCCTCTTCTCCTCCTATTCCTCCACTGCACTTGAATCTTGACTCTCACCATCACCAGGTGGTGGTCAGAAAGTTCGCCCCCCTAAACTCTGTATGCTCTCGCATCCACTACATCCTTCTCATTCTCTCATCCACACACACACACACAATCAGTGACTTCCATTCACTCTGTTCATCACTCATCCTTCTCATCACTCGCCACATATACCTGTGGATCATTTTATGCCTTAAGAGGGTAATGGATATCCTCCTCCTCCTCCCTGCACAAATGTCCACTACAGCACTGCTATTCTCATCCGCTTCTGCAGGTACAGTAAGCAACAATAATCGTGTCGTGAAATTTTGTGAAAACATAAGCTAACAGGTTAAGCATCTGGTAAATTCCGCCGTCTGTCATACGGACAGTTCATAATGTTTCACGAGTTACATTTAATCTTCGGACAAAACCAAGACACGACTACTGTTGCTCACTGTACATCCAACTCACCACCTACGGTACCTCATCCACCCACACATTCCCTACTTTTCCATTCATAGGCTATCTCCAATCAAAAACATTCTCTTATTCCTCTCAAACTTTTCCATGCATGCTTCCACATTTGCCCAGAACTCTTTATTTCACTATGCCTGCATGATCTTGCATTGGTGCATACATACACACAATCGCCCACATTTGTATTCCTACTTTCAATCACACAAATAACTGACTCATCTATCTATTGCCAGACACCTTAATCCCATAAGGGGTGG
Organism: Coenobita brevimanus; assembly: GCF_032717465.1. Lineage (NCBI taxonomy): Eukaryota > Metazoa > Arthropoda > Malacostraca > Decapoda > Coenobitidae > Coenobita > Coenobita brevimanus. Next base: position 28,141,441 of record NC_136992.1, read on the forward strand.
GCACAAACAAAACGCCTCCATGTCGCCCTGTCCCCCGCCATTTCACTGCCCTGCTCCCAGCTCACACCCCCCTCTCTCATATACCTCTCCACTCCATCTCATCTTTGGCTCCCCCTCCCTCTTCCCTCTTCTACCCCACTCACATACTCTCTCCTCATTAGTCTCTCACTCTCCATCCTCTCCACATGGCCAAATCACCTGAACGTGTTTCTTCTAACGTTTCTTATCAAATCCACATCCACACCCCAACCATCCTTCACTTCCTCATTTGTCAATCTATCTCTCCATGTGACTCCACATGCTCCTCTTAAATAACTCATTTCCACGGCTCTCACTCTTGACTTCTGTCCTTCCAACAAGGTCCAAGCTTCACTTCCATACATCAGAGTTGGTATCACAATACTGTCATGTAGTACCGGCAACTTTTTCACTTCCATGTCTCTTATCACTGCTTTCATGGACCCAGGAACCTTTCTTCCCTGTTGCACCCTTTCAAGCACTTCACCCTCCAAACTTCCATTCTTACTCATCACACTATCCAAGTACTTAAACACACCCACATTTTCCATTTCCTCCACATCCAACCCCACTGTACATTCACTGACTTCACCTCTCTCGAAGACCATAACTTTACTCTTCCCTACAATCACCTTTAGATTCCATTTCTTACATACTCTCCCAAACTTATCCACCAAGCCTTGCAGCTCCCCTTTGTCATCATTTAACAACACAGTACCACCTACAAAGAACAGTACAGGGAGTTTCCAAACACTGCTCTCTCTCTAGGGTCGCTCCAACATCCACTGCCCTACCCTGCATCTCCTTCATAACCCCATCCATGTACAGACTGAACAACCACGGAGACACAACACATCCCTGTTTCAATCCAACTTCGAACAGAAAAATTCAGTTCACTATCCGCATGCACTGCAGCCCTAGCACCCTCATACTCTCTTTCCATCTCTTGCACACAATACACACACACAGCCTCTTTTGCTCTCTCATTTTCACCTAGCCTACTCTGCACATATACTGGTACCGGTACCCTATCCATACTCTCACCTCTCCATTTAGTCTCAGTTAATCCACATACTGTTTGTACCCTTTTGCACTCCCAAGCACCTGGACAATCTCTCTTTCACCTAATTATTTGCACCCCTTTGAGAGAGGTGAAGTCAGTGAAAGTACAGTGAGGTTGGATGGTGAGGAATTGGAAAATGTGAGTACGTTTAAGTACTTGGGTAGTGTGATGAGTAAGGATGGAGGTTTGGAGGGTGAAGTGCTTGAAAGGGTACAGCAGGGAAGAAAGGTTACTGGTTCTTTGAAAGCAGTGATAAGAAACAGGGAAGTGGGCATGGAAGAGAAAAAGTTACTACATGACAGTATTGTGATACCAACTAACGTATGGAAGTGAAGCTTGGATGTTGTTGGAAGGATACAAGTCAAGAGGGAGCTCAGTGGAAATGAGTTATTTAAGAGGAGCCTGTGGAGTCACATGGAGAGACAGGCTGACGAATGAGGATATAAGGGAGCGTTGTGGTGTGGATGTGATAGGAAGCATTTTGAGGAACACATTGAGGTGGTTTGGCCATGTGGAGAGGATGGAGGGTGAAAGACTGACGAAGAGAGTGTATGTGAGTAAGGTGGAGGGGAGAAGAGGGAGGGGGAGGCCGAGGATGAGATGGAGGGATGGGGTGGAGAGGTATATGAGAGAGGGGGGTGTGGTTGGGAGCAGGGCAGTGAAATGGCAGGGGACAGGGCGACTTGGAGGCGATTTGTTTGTGGCCACCCCAAACAGGATTGAGGCGTCTGGCAATAGATAGATAGATAGATAGATTTGCACCCCTTACATTCCAAGTTGCAATCCATTACATGTCCTTTGTCTGGTCCAGTGATAATCACAAACTTTAAAAGACAAATTAACACCCACAAAACATCCAGTATAGCATCCTAAAAGCTCAAAAAGTAACACTGCATTATTGAGTCATTCAGCCAACTAGTTTAATAAAGATGCAATATCTTTTCTGTCACTTCTCATTGCTTTTCTTTCCTTTACAGGTGGCTTTACATTGAGTGACAAGCCAAATGGTTTCTTGTAAGCCAAGAAACCATTTACAATGCTGGGTGGTAACCATATAACCAAACCATACGTGCTTCCTATGTGTCAACAAGTAGGTTGGTGGAGGGTTAGTGCCCCTCCCCTTAAAACAAAAAACTCAAAGTCAAATGGCCACCCCTTACGGGATTATGGCGTCTGACAACAGATAGATAGATAGACTGTGGTTTAATACATATATTTCCACTGAGTACCATATATTTGTTGATTACTCAACAAAACTACACAATTTTTAATTCTAAATAACAACTGATTAAAGAAAAAATAATGACAAACATACCTGGCACTAATTTGGCAAATGTGTTATAAAAGCTGAACGACTCTCGCACTTGTGGCTGGCAGAGAGCAGGGGGACTGTCTTCACTGCCACCCATCTTGGCCATCTGCTCACTCCAACATTCTCACAAAACCATAACCATTAGGATACCACCAGAAATATTACTTGCTTGACTCCCAGAGCATGAATTCTAATTATGGCAGCACTAATACCATATCTCAGGTACTGCTATTCATGTACATTTGGTATAAAATGTCCACCATCACCCCAATTAACTCTTGAGGTAGACTGTTAAAGCATGTTTGAGCAAAATTTTTGTGCTGCTTCTGGTAGCTATGTGGTAAACCACTGTGCCCTGAGCATTGTAAAAAAAAATCTGGGCATACAAGGCAAGAAAAGGCACGCAGGGAGTACCTGCCACTGGTTCACTGTTGGCAGTGACGAAAATGTTCCACAGATTAATTAGTGGCACACCTTAAGACCAAAACATGATTCCGCGGTACCCGTTACATAACATGATGATTCACAGATAAACAATTTGGTGGCACTTGTGGATTAGAACTAGAGACACCAGCTGACTAACGATGGTATACTGACAGCAGAGGCAAGTGGTGGCTACCTCATGCCAGGTTCATAATCAGCACTGCACGGTAATGTAGCTGTTTGGCGAGCTGTCATTTTTTGACGCCACTCCATCACAGACTTTTAAGCAATTTTTCACATTCTACCTCTCTCTAAACATTCTTTCTATTGACCTGGCAACCAAAAACACACAGCTACCGAGTGTATGGATGCCAGTCAATTTCGCAAGTCGCAAAACTTGTAAATACCATCCCCACTCTCCACCTCCTCGCCTCAACGTCGCCAGACTGTTGTTTACCTCGCAGCTGATGGAGGGTTGACAAATGACAGTTTTTCCGTTTACATTTGTTTTAACATATTTCTCCACTTCTATGTAAACTAAGCATATGAAACACAAAATATTCTTGAAAAATACATGAATATCATGTTAAAATTGTGAATGTAATTTATGAGAGAGGGAAGTAATTAATACATGAAGAGCGGCAGTAGCGTGCACAGTCCGAAGCGCCATCTCTCCGCCGCCACTGCAACTTTAAAAATGCACAGTCACCCTCACTTGGCAGAGAGGGGATAAAGCAAGAGCAAATGTGACTGTAGGATAGAAAGGAGAGTAAAGAAGCGTGAATGAGATTATATGAGACTGAAAGAAGAGTATGATGCAGCAGAGTGAATGGGATTATAGGAGATAGAGCGGGGAAGAGTGAATGAAATAATATATAAACGGTAGGAAGAAGAGTGAAGGGAAGATGGGCTTTCAAATGAGTCGAGTGAATGGTATTATCAGGCAGAAGTAGTAACGAGAGTGTAGAATGAATGGAATTATGAGGCAGAAAGAAGAGTAAAGGGAGTGTAGAATGAATGGAATTAATGAGACAGAGAGAAGAGTAGAGTGCAGAATGAATGGAACTGAGACAGAAAGAAGAGTAATGAATGTAGAATGAATGGAATTATGAGACAGAAAGAAGAGCAAAGACAAGGTAAAATGAATGGAACTGAGACAGAAAGAGCAAAGAGAGTGTAGAATGAATGGAATTATGAGACTGAAAGGGAGGTATGAATGACTGGGAAGAGATATATAAGCAGAGTAAATGACGTGAAAAGATGGAGAGTAATGAGGAATATAGTGAACTGGAGATTATAAAATGTGAAAACCAAGATGAAACATAAAAGGATGGAGAGCACAGTCGATTTGTTTTCATCTGATGGAACTGGCTCACTCCCACGACTTGAATATTAGGTCGTGGTTGCCTGGAATTCCATGAGCCTTATGCTGTGCGTTAAGACCGTAAGAATGAGTCTCCTAGGTTACTGAATCGACTCCCAAATCTGACTACACAGCATGCAACCGAAATGGCAGGGGAAATCTGTAGGACCTGGGGCAAATGCACTGCAGTGGTTATGGTGACGGCATATACAGAATTATGAGAAGTCCAATGACAGCATAGAAGTAGAAGGAAGGGAATGCAAAGTGATGGATTTGCTATGGGAGAGGTAGGTTACAGGAACGGAGGAAAACAGGATTAAGGTGAGTTTACTCGACTGAAGAAAGTGGGAAGAGATATAAGAAACGATGGGGGAAGATGGGAAGCAAGGGAGCGAAAAGGAGCAAGGATAGTCTATAGGAGAGCCAAAAGGAGAAAGGTAGAAAGAAGGAAGGTGAAAAAGGCTGAGAAGATATTGAAAAAAAAAAAAAAAAAAAAAAAAGGAATATCTAAGGGAAAAAAAAAAAAACGAATCTAAAGACATTAACAATACACACACGAGAGAGAGAGAGAGAAAGGAGAATGACGACAGGAAGCAAGGAATTACATTATCTGTATGAGAATTCGGGATATGCAAGTAGTTCGGCCAAGGTGCGAAAAGACTATCGGTAAATAAAAAAAAAAAAGGGGGGGGGGGAATAGTATACATGAAAAAATCGAAACGTGAGAGGATAAGCAGAAATGAGTAAAAGGAGGGAGGGATATCAGACAAAAGACTATTATGTCAAAATTTGGCGTGAAAAAATTATAAGCAGAGGTGAATACATGAAATAAGAAAGGTGAGACGTAGCCTACATGGAGACAACGACTGTAAATATCAAAACCTTATCTGAACATGAGATAAGCAAACGTAAAATCTTAAGGAAAAATTGTAAAAACACGAATCAAATAATGAGAGAGAGAGAGAGGAAAAAGCAAAAGATCTAACGAAGGAAAGCTCGAATAAAGAATATAAAAGTATTGGGGATATGGCACATCGGAAAACAATAAATGAACAGGCTAAGGAAAAAAGGACTAAGGGCAAACAGACATCAATAAAAAAATAAAAAAAAAAATAAGATGGAAGAATAGTGTCACAGGGGAAAGATAGGTTAAACTGGAAGGAATAAGGGTAGCAACAGGATTTTGGGATACGAGGATGGGAGTCTAAATATAATGTCAAAATTTGGAAAAAAAAAAAAAAAAAAAAAAAAAAGGGAGGAAGGATGTGAGGTGGCTAGGAAGCCAACCTTGCAAGTCTGTTATCAACCCCCCTCACATTCATAAAGTTGCATCATCACGTCCTCACTTACCATAAACTTTCTAGAGTTTAAGCTACGTGTAAGAAAGCCACTTTACACTTTTCGCTTTATTCAGTTATCAAATTGGCCTACTTCACAACCAAAACCAAGTGACAGCTTAAAACATGAAGAAATATAACGATTCATGAAACATTAATACGTAATTTCAACGGAGGCTTGCTTTCACCGTAGAATTTGGCTCAAGCCGCATTATGAATACCGAGCGAAGCAGTTAATGACAAGTCAATTTGAAACTGCTTTCCGCTAGGTGCAAGCGTTGAGTAATTACCACATCCGAGTTCAACGTTCTTCATGCAAAATTATACAAGTATTTTCAACGTTGTGTGTGCAAAATTACGCATGTATTTTCAGAGTTCTATTGTAGGCTATTTTCAACCTTCTTTTGCAAAGTTACAGATGCATCCCTCTCCCCCTCCCCCTCAGAAGTAAATTGAACCTGTCCCTCCAATCCGAAGACGTAGTTTTTAGTTTATTCTTGCTACCTCCAAGCGATTTTCCCCCCCTAAACTGGACGGGTCAAGATTGGGCCTTCACTCCTTCACTACTAGAGCGCTCTAACCTTGCTAAACGGAGTAAATTCGTCTGGAGGCAGGAAAATTATATTAAATGTCATCGGAATGAAGTAGCTAAGTACGCAGATGACAACTCTCTCAAGGTGGCTACAACACGGTAATCTATTTAATCAAAAGCCAAACGATTTTACACAGCTGAATGAGTAGGTGCCTCTGGGTTAATACTGATACCATTCCTATCGTACCGCATCGTATCGTTTATAAAGGCTTCAACATGCATGCGTCGGCCTTGGCCACCTGATGACGACTCTCCAAGTACGTTGTTCGATCTTTGGCAGCCTCCCTAATCAGTACCTTACCCCTGAGGTCACACTATGAACTCGTCCCACGTCTTTTTTGGTCTACCGCTCGCAACCCTACCCTCGACTTTCATACTTTGCTCGGGACAACGCTACCTGTTCTATTCCAATTAACGCAGGACGATTTGATGCTGCTGAGTGTCACAGGAGCCTGTTTTAATACTCTCTTTCCAGCTGACGCAACAATTTTATTGCTGAGTGAATTATGGGAACATGAATGTTAATTAACCACGCTAGATTCATTTCCCTGTTGGATGGTTCTTTGTTATGAAAAATCTCGTCCGGGTGCATCGAGACACACCTGTAAAAATCTGCTAGTCTGCATGCCACGTGCTGTTCACGTGTCCATGATTACCAAAGTCACCTTGAAAACAACTTGCCATCCCTCACCCGCCTCTCAACTATCTTCTCTCTGTCGTATTCTTCAATTCGGCTTTGTTTTCATCTAACGGAACTGAGCCACACGCAAAATTTGAATACCATGTTGCTGTTGCATGAAATTCGACGAGCGTTAGTTATGAGGAATGAGTCGCTTTGGTTGGTAGTTACATCGACCCTCTTTGTCTGACTACACTTGGCCATCATCAACCAAGCTGAAAGGTGTTGGGGATCTTCATTACGTTAGACACACACACACACACACACACACACACACACACACGATATAAATTCCCTCTCGTAACTGATTTTCATTTGAAGTAAGGACAGCACGAGAATTTTCTGTACATTCCTTTCCTTTCTGTTCTATTCTAGCTGGCCAGGAGACTTCGTAGCACTTTTCTTTCCTATTCAATTTGTATACTGCACTTTTCTTTCCTACTTAATTTACATAATACACCATTACTATTACAATTAGGTTCAATTTATATTTTTCAAATTCGGCTCTGTCTGCACTGATCAGAAGAGCATATTGAGGTGTAATATTAAAAAAAATAAACAAAAAGAAATATCAGTGCACGCGAATACTGTTGTGGTACCTTCCCAATAATAGTCACTCCCAATTTGTAAAAATATATACTGAACTTAGTAGACATCTCTCATTTTTCATCCTGCTCAGTACGCGAATTGCGTTCATCGTCCAGCTAAATTCATCATCATCATCATCATTACTTACTCCCCATCCAAGAGTGGGATGACATAACTTGATTCATGCAAATGAATGCCCAAGAAGCTGGCATCACTATTATACAATGTATGCATCATATTACTGTAAGCCTAATCCTGAGTCTTCATAAAACTATTACCCTGAAATATTACTCCGGCCATCGATAAACCATTACATTCAGCACTGGGTCAAAAACTTCCTATCAAACCCTGCATGGCCACGCACGTTCTATGGTTATTTAATATTAGGCGGGCCCCTGTTTGTTTATCCCTGGTTTTAATTCTGTCTCGACACACCTTTGTTTGCTAATTACTCAAGTCGTCCTCTATAATTTCCATGTGTAATAAATTCTGTGAGGTACCCGGCGCTAACCTCAATCATCCACTGTACTTCACCCTTCACAAACCTCCCTCCTGCCAGTCCACCTCCTCACATCTCACAACCTTCTTCCTCCTCACACCTCACAAACCTCTTTCTACCAATTCTACCTCCTCACACCCCACATACCTCTTTCTGTCCGACCTCCTCACACCTCAGAAGCCTTTCTACCTTTATTCACCTCAACACAAACCTTTCTATTGTCTTCTCACCTCTCACGAGCACGCCCCTCCTCCTTTTTTAAGTATTCTCAAACCTCATCAACCTTTCTACCTTTTTCCTCTACGTCAACCGTTACACCCCAGGCGCATAGCTAGACTTTTTGAGGGGGGGGGGGGCATTTTCTGCTCACCCTGGACTTGCATAGCAGCCGGATTATAAATGGTCTGTTGCGTGCTTGCTGTGGGGGTCTGGGTGTATGCATAAGCGACGTTGTGAAGCAGCACAAAACTTCTGAACAACGGAGCGACTCTTTTTGCACTGGTAAAACACACACACACACACACACACACACACACACACACACACACACACACACACACACACACACACACAACGTACGAAAGTGAACATTTAGGTAGGTCACAGGTGGGAGGGTCGTCCGACATTCTCGACCCCCCCCCCCACCACCACCTCGGCTACGGATCTGCAACCACCCTTCCTCATCTCATACAACCCTCTTTCTATACCTTCATCCACTTCCTCACGCCTCAACAAAACCTCTTTCCGCTGCCCTTCATCTTGTTTCAGTATTTCTATAGCCAGACAACTTAATCCTTGAGGATGCAGCCACAAACAAAATGCTTCCATCTCACTGTCCTACACCATCAAACTGCCCTTCCTTCAACTCATGTCACCCTCATCCAGAAATCTCTCCAACCCATCCTTGGTTTCCTCCCCATCTCACTTGCATAGACTCTCCTGGTCAATCTCTCATTCTCATTTCTCTCCATATGGTTTAACCATCTCAGGGTACGTGTACTAAATTCCACCACATCCGCATCAGCAACACTCATTAATTTCCTAATTTGACATTACTCTCTCTCTACAAAGGTGGTGGAGAAGGGCGCCTTCTTGCAGCGACACTGACATAGCTGGGTGACTCTGCTGCCTGGTTATGCAAATGCACCTCAATTCCCTCCTTATTCCCTTAAAGGAGGATGGTTGACTACAGGAGGGGTATGACTTCAGCCTGCAGTCTACTGGGACTCAAATATTCACTCCTCTCACTCTTGATCGGAATCCCAACAACCATCGCACAACGAAAAAAAACTGAACTGAGTGATGTCTAATTCATTCTTGCCACTACCTGACAATTATTTTCTTAGGAAAGGGCTTTCATTCTGATAAGATTTATTAAGGCTACATCTAACCCCAACTTAGGAAAGGAATCTCATATTGATGTGGCTCACCAGGCAATATCTAACCCCTCCAGTTCACAAAGTCCCTTCGAAGCTCAAGAAAACCGTCACAGGATGTCAAGAACAAAATGATAAATATATTCTCTGGCTCAATGGGTTAATCTCCACCTCAAATCTGTACCTTAAAATCTCACAAGCATAATGCTCTCCCCTACACACAAAATCAACATTATTTTGCAGCCTACCCCTAACAACACTACATCTCTTATTTACCCACATATCACAAACACTGCACAATATGGAGTTACTTCCCAGACTGGAGGGTCAGTCTGACTAGTAACCATGGAGACTCACTCCTACCTCAAAACACAGGCTCACTGAATTTCTAGCATGAGTGGCCAAAGTCCATCAGATAATAATATACTGATTAAAAGGACTGAAATCTAAACTTTATTTCCTTACCTCACTGCACCTCAACACTTACATATATCTACATATGGAAACTTAAATTTCAACCTTAAACTGTACATGACAATCATTTTAAATGTCCAAGCCCTTAATACCATTACTGTACAGTACCTTGTGGGGGGAAAAAAAAAAAAAAAAAATCAAATTTACATCTTCCCAACCTCCAGCCATACACTTCAGTATCTCTTAACCTTACTAACTTCCACCTATTATCAGATCTTGCTACCTCACCAGAATCTTACTCTTAATGCCCTGAGTCTAGTGATGTATTTTAAAGTTTATTTTTGGTAATAAGAGATAATTATATCTGGCATAAGTGAGTCCCCCTAGTAGTCTAGGAGTTAATGAAGGCTGAAGTGAGCCTCTCCAGGTTGAAACGACCATATTAAGGTGAATAAAATCACCAGGTGATAACAAACATATAGTACATATTTAAAAATACATCTGACTGAAAGGGTCAACTACCACAAACCTCATTACCTTACAACTTACCTCTGTACATCTCTCTTTCTTCACATCACTTCATATTAAAGTTCTAAACCAACCTCAATGACTTTCCTCAAATGCTAGACCCAGCTTCATCAATCCTTATCATGCTGTACTCATCCCTCATGTCTTACCATGCTTAATCATTATCAAGGTCAGTCCATGTCTATCCCACTGAATGACCTGCATGACCAAACATCTTCGGCATGAGAAGAGTAAGTCATACTTCGTCACATCTCAAGGACATATTACGGTCACTGTTCTGATGGAATAATACTTATGAACCATGTTGCTGTTTCAAGGTTTTGAAGAACTGACACTTCTGACAAATAAAGGATCCACCATTTTTGTTGTTATGATTATTATGATTATGATGATGATGATGATGATAATGATTATTATTATTATTATCAAACAACTGGCATATGCAAGAGAAACTGAAAGTCTCCAAATACATTTACCATGTCAGAGGTCAAACACAGGTCTTCATGCTTATAAAAATTGACCCTCTGCCTCAGCTACTGAGTTGCTTGTATTTCTACTGCACTGTACCTCACAACCTTGCATCTATCTATGTGACGTTCTTTTTTCATTAACTTAAAATTTGTTCTTCAGTTCTACTCTCGCTTCTCTATACTGAAAACCTCTCATATGCCAACTACTGTACTTACCCAATTTTCACTTGCCTGAGCTGCTATTTTTTGCACCAAAACCCTTTCTCCGAATCAGTACTTCCATTCACCTGAATTTCCCAATGTGAAAGCATATGCCTATGAATGATTTTCCAATTATATTAACTGGCAGGCAAGAAGAAATACCCAGCCAACCCTCTGATCAGTGTTCCAAAGCTTCTGTTACTTCTGTTGCAGTTATTGTGCTGCTGTGAGTACTGTACTTATTAAGTCTTATGTGACTTCTGTTACAAGTACTGTGTTATTGTTAGTGCATAATTACAGCAGGCTTGGAACTTGGGGAAGGGTGACTGCAATAACTTGATATAAACCCACAATATCCCATGTGTTTTTGAGCATTATGTGACTTCTGTTGCAGGTGTGGTGATGTCTTAAATGTGTTATGAGTATTACCGGTATACTGGACGTGTACTTGGGGGGTGGGGTGATTAAAGTCACACAAGAGTAATCCTCTATGGCCACTTGACATAACCCCATATAACCACCTCAGTATATGAAAAATCAGAATCTGAAAGAACCTGACACAGCCTTTGGGTAAAGGGAGATTCCTTTATATCTCAGCCACATCTCAAAACTCAGCACCATGGAATATAATGTCTTTCACTGTCATCTGGTATTGCAATCTCACACCACTGTCTTACTCTCAACACAGCAGCAGCATTCAAGTCTCATTAATTCACTTCATGAGGAGCCTACATGTGGTGATTGTTGTGTGGCCTGCATGGAACAGCTGCAGCATCCACCCAGGAACTAAATCTCCTCATATTTCCCTGCATTTTGCCATGGGAAGGGACCCTGGTTTGATCCTGGTGAGGCACTGTCTACTATAAAGTGGCACCAGATCCCTACATGGTGTATGTACAGTACTTGACCATACCTGCTGGATAGCTGCATTAAAGTAGTTGCTCACCTGTGGTCAACAGGTCTGTTTGGCCAGACTGATGGATTATAGTACAACAACAACAACAACACAACAGTTTAACAATGCAATTCCTTACTAACCCAGAATACAGTATAGCACAGTGAATATCCAGTGATCATAAACTGGTTTAAACAATACCAGTACTATATAACCAGTGAATCAAAGTCAGCATTGGAGTGCAGTAATAACTTTACTCAGATGGGATGAAAGTGAAGGAACACAGAAATCAGGGTGTTACTAAGTTCTTGACGTTCTGATAGTAAAGCCTCAGTTACTCAAAAATATTATATACATGAAAATTTACTTCTAAATGAAAAGTAATTGTCTAAAATGAATCAGGTAATTGTCTAAAATGAAACAGAATCAATAATACAAAGATTCACATTTTCACATTTAAGTTCTCTTTTGGTCTCTCTTTCCTTCCCTCTCTACCAGCACCACCGACCCCCTTGTCGGTGAGACTCAACCATGCTCCCACCAGTGATGAAACACCTCACTCCTGCAGCCTGACATCTTGATCAAACATTACAGTTTCTTTTTACCTGACAGAATCAAGCCATTCCCACAATCTGAACACTTAGCTGTACTTGTATGAAATTTGAGAAGCCATACTTGTGAGTTAAGAATGGGTCTCCATGGTTATTACAGGCAGTCTGTATCACCTGACAAAATGGGGTCAATTCAACAAACTGAACACTCAGATGAGGCTGCAAGAAAATAATGGACCTCCTTGGTTACCACTGTCTGTTTCTAATGACGGACAGAACTGGTCCACTCCCACAACTCGATCACAGTATTAAATCAAGGTTACAAGACATTCAATAAGTCTTAATCAAAAGTGGGGCATGTGAGGTATGGAAGCTGATGAAACTATGAAAATGGCTGGACTAAGTACTGTATGAATGGACAAACATGACATGGGCTTGGCACTGCTTTCATAAATTGACAGTTGACTGACAATTGTATGGAATGCATAACATTATCTGGTAAAGACTAATAATTTAAAAACACGTGCAAATGGTTGTACTTGCAAGGAAATTAAAAAAAAAAAAAAAAGTGCAATTGACCGTACTTGTGAAGACTGAATCGATGTGTGAATGATTACGTGGTCCATTTTATTTTGCACGCTGTTAGATACGTCTTCCATTTTTTCACTTTTTCTTTCCCTGTTCTGTATCAAACCTAATCCCATCTTTAGTTGGTGGTAATCATAATGATGATGATGATGATGATAAGTGTTGAAGAAGGCACATGCTCTTCATTTCCTTACCACATTATGTGATTGTATAAGAATGGTCATAAGTACTTTAAAGGGCTGACAAATTTTGAAGAAAAGGGACTCCCATCCTACACTGCAGAAACACTGAATGTACTATATATGAGACATAATGAAATCTTGGAGTTAATGCAAATTGCAAAGGGTAAACAAAACTTCTGTTGGTCCTTGTAGCTCTCTGATATTCCTGCCAAATCAATTCTTTGTTCTCAACTAAGGATGATGTGGCTCAAAACTTAATGATACAACACCTATGCTACCTCATGCCTGTGATCAACACTGTTCTCACACTCAGTAGAGCTCAGTAATTTTACTTTCCTTTTCCCAGATTTCCACAGAAAACAATCTGAAATCACACAAGAAAAATGCCCTAAACTGGAGAGGTGACATGACATGTGAGAAAGAACTTTTGGGGATCTTTTACCCATATTTGAAAATCTTTTCCTTCAGCCAATCCAGCCTTGAATGACAAGCTTTCTCCTGTTCTGTCACTGATATTTGTAGGTTGAAGAGAGATGAGAACCAGTTCATACCTATGCCACTCACCAACCACACAATATACTGGTACTACTATGTACAGTAATGAAAATGAACAACAGATATACAGCTACTGAATAAGAAGACTGAAGTAGTATCCCATCAATGTAGCTTAATATTTTCATGCACTTCCAACTTCTGCAAAGGCTATCTATCTATTTCTATATACCTAGGCTGCTTCCCCCAAGGAAAGGGAGGTAGCTGAGACAGGACGACACACTCCCCATTTACTCATCCATTCAAACACATTCATTCGCATCTTAGCCCCAAAGGGGAGAACGGACAGATCCTCACCGCACCACACCGCACAAGGGTCAACTGCGCAATGCAATCAGTGACATCCACAGCAGGGCTCGACAGCAGAACTGGTTTACCCCTGCCACATCATAACAGACCCATCCCCTTACCCGCACCTGACCTGACTAGCTGATCAGACCAAATGCAGGAGAATATCCCCTCAGGGCTGCGTCATCACTTATTCATTCACAATTTCTCTCCATTTATTTCTGTCACGCACAGCCACTCTTCCTTGCTCAACAGACATCCCTCTCGCATCCAGCGCTCTCTTCACACTGTCCATCCATCCTATTCGTGGTCTTCCTCTCAGCCTTACACCTCTCACATCAGATCTAGTTATCTTTTTCACCAATCCCTCATTATCCATTCTCTCCATATGCCCAAACCATCGCAACACCCTCTGCTCAACTCTACCAGCCATCTCCCGAACAACTCCAGTTCTCCTTCGCACTTCATCATTTCGCACCCGATCCATACACGTCACTCCACACATACTCCTCAGACACCTCATCTCCATTACATTCAAACTTTTCCTCTCTGCTACACCCATATTCCATGTTTCAGCCCCATATAATGCAGTCGGTACCACAACACCCTCATACAGCCTTCTCTTTACATCCATTCTAAGCAAATGACATTTAAACACTTTTTTCATTCCTCCCAGCACCTTTTCTACTTCATTTCTTCTAAACTTCACTTCTGCATCCATTCTTCCATCCACAGAAACATGTGACCCTAGACATTTAAAACAATCTACCTCCTCATGCAACTCACCATTCAAAACTATATTCATCCCCCTACCATCTATCAACCTCGTACACTTCATCACTTTACTCTTATTCTCATTTACTTTCAATTTCCTCCTTTCACACACCCTTCCAAACTCCTCTACCAACTGTCTCAATCTCTCCTCTGAATCAGTCACCAGTGCAGTATCATCTGCAAACAGCAGCTGCTTCAGATTCCACTCTCCACCATCAACATTCACCAGACTCAGACCTCCACCTAAAACTCTTGCATTCACCTCCCTTACAACACCATCCATATAAATATTAAACAACCAAGGCGACATCACACATCCCTGTCGCAGCCCCACTCTCACGGGAAACCAATCACTCACAGCATTTCCCACTCTTACACACGCTCTACTATTTACATAAAAAACTTTTCACCCCTTTTAGTAACCTACCATCAAGTCCATACAATCTTAAAACAGTCCACAAAGCCTCCCTATCAATTCTATCATACGCTTTCTCTAAATCCATAAATGCCCAAAACACATCCTTGCCTTTCGCTAAACATTTTTCACGCACTTGTCTCACTGCAAAGGAATTTTTCTAAAATCAGAGGTACAGTGCTGCTGGAGTTAAAAAATGCACTGCTCTTAGCACCTCTTTCAATACTACAATTTGATCCTTGTGGTGATATAAGCAAGAAACATATGAATTACACTTATCTACACTCAACCAAGTATAGTACGTGCCAGCGTTATGTGATGCAACTGTATTATGACTGGTAGTATTTCTAAATAGTGTAAACCACCATTTATATGGACAAAATTTGTAATAGGCAAGGAAAGAACATATTCTGACAAAAATCTTACTGCAATGCAAAATGCATCCAGTGTTATGTGTTTCAAAATACAGTACATTACCTACCACCACAAACATTTCTGACCACAGCCATATAACCCTTTAATTATGGGTGAATGATGGTGCTCTCAAGCTTGTTCACCTGATGGTTATGGGTGGAGTAGCTTACATGTACTCCTAAAACTTATGGCAGCTGAAATATTCCCACACCGTATGTGTTCACAACTTTCAAATCCCCACAGTCATGCGGTTAGAGTAAATGTGACTGCATTAGTTTCTATAAATGAATAAGAATGCCTTCTCAATGTATCACACTTGTCACTCCGTGTTTGGGAATCCAAGTAATACTGCAAAATGACCTATTGGTAGCTTTTAAATTATACTGACTACCACTTTTTTGAGCCATCGTGCCTCAAAATTTGCCACTGCACCCCTACAAAAAATCTTGCAATAACTGTATTTTGAAACATCATAACCTTTTGAAGGTAGGTGGGGGGTGCCCATCATCCACCCACTTAGTGTAGTGGTACTCTTTTTAGGGTAGTTCTACACTGAGTGGCAAGCCAAATGATTTCCTGTAAACCAGGAAAACATTTACAATGCTGGGTGGTAACCTTCTAACCAATCAACATGTGTTCCCTACGTGACAACAGGTGCGTTGGTGAAGGGTTATTGCCACTCCCCGGATAACAACTAACTAAAAATACAAACAAGATGCCTTGGACCAGGACTGATCAAAAGGTGATGACTAAGGACTGAACAAAGGACACAGTATGGATAGCTGTATGGAATGTAAAGGGTGTAAATGATGAGGTGAAAGAAAGAGAGACTGTCCAAGTGCTTGAGGGTGTGAAAGTGGATATATTGTGAATGTAAAGGGTGTAAATGATGAGGTGAAAGAAAGAGAGACTGTCCAAGTGCTTGAGGGTGTGAAAGTGGATATATTGTATGTGGATTAACAGTAATTAAATGGAGAAGTGAGAGTGTGAGAGAATGGGTGTATGGATGGGGTATGTGTGGGAGTAGGTGAGAATGAGAAGGCAAGAGAAGGAATGTGTATTGTTGTGAGTAGCAGATGGAAGGAGAATATAAGAGAGTATGGATAAGTTGGTTCAAGGATTGTGTGAGTAAGACTGAAAGCTGGACTACAAATGTGGGCGACTGTGTGCATACACGCACCAACACAAGGTCGTGCAAGCACAGTGAGAGAAGAGCTCTGGACAAATGTGGAAGTGTGCATGGAAAAGTTTGAAAGGAATGAAAGAGTGTTTTTGATTGGAGATATGAATGGAAAAGTAGGGAATGTGAAGGTGGATGGGTAGTTGGTGAGTGGGGTGTGCCTGCAGAGATGGATGAGAATGGCAGTGCTTTAGCGGACATTTGTGCCGTGACCGGAATGGGTGATAGCCAATACCCTCTTCAGGCACAAAATGATCCATAGGTATACGTGGTGAGTGATAAGCAGGGAGGGTGGTGAACTGAATGAACGCAAGACAATGACTGATTATGTGTGTGTGGATGACAAGATGAGAAGGTGTGTATTGGATGCAACAGTATATAGAGGTTAGGGGGAGTGGACTTCCTGACCACCGCCAAGTGGTGGTCAGAATCAAGGTCCAAATGAAATGGAGAAATTGAAGAAGGGAAGGACAGGAGGAAGTAGTTCATACAAGGAGGGTGGAAAGGTTACAAGAGGATGGAAAAAAGGTAGAATATAAGAGGGAAGTGGAGGAGCGATTTGGTAAACATGCATTGGAGCAGATGGGGGATGTGGAAGGTGTGTGCAAGATATTCACAGAAGAAATATGTGCAGCATGTGAGGTGGTGTGTGGGTTGAAGAGAAGACAAAAGGGGGTGCAGGGAACAGCATGGTGGAAAGAGGTGAAAGAGGCTGTGGCACAAAAGAAGAAAGCATCTAGTGAGTGGATGAGAAACAGAGGCGTGAAAGAAATTAAGAGACGGAGGAGAGAGTTATATGTAGAGAGGAAGAGAGAGGTGAAAAGATTAGTAAGAGAGAGTAAGGAGAGAGTGCATGAGGAATTTAGATGGAATTTGAGTGTAAAGTGGAGGGACTGTAAGAGAATGTTCTGGAAAGAGGTAAAGAAAGTTAGACAGGATGCTAAAGAAGTTATTTGGGGAGTAAAGGATAAAAATGGTAGATTACTAGTGGAGAAGAAAGAAAAAGTGAGAAGATGGAGAGAACACTTTAAGGAATTGTTGAACATAGTGAATGAAAGTAATGTGAGTGTAAGTGGCTGGGGAATGGCTGGGAGATGGAGGGATATGAGAATAGAGGAAGAAATCAGTAGGAAGGAAGTTGTGGAAGCAATGAAGAAAGTTAAAATGGGGAAAGCCCCAGGAATTGATGAAGTGTGTGGTGAAATGCTGAAGCATGGGGCAGATAGTAGTAGAATGGATGTGGAAGATATGCAGATTGGCCTGGGAGGAAGGTTGAGTCCCGGAGGATTGGAAGTCAGGTATAATTATTCCCCTGTACAAAGGAGAAGGGGAAAAAGAAGTATGCAGTAATCATAGGGGCACTTGTCTTCTTGGTGTAATAAGAAAAATATATGGTAGGATACTTACTGATAGAGTTAGGGAAATAACAGAGGAATTAGCTGGAGAAGAACAGCGAGGTTTTAGGAATTGAGGAGGCTGTGTATATCAGACATCCATTCTTAGATATTTAGTGGAAAAGTTTTCTAGAGAAAGGAAAGAAGTTGCATGCAGCCTTCATGGATTTGGAGAAAGGATATGACAGGGTGGATAGACAAGGATTGTGAATAGTATTAAGAATATAAGGAGCAGATGGAAGTTGTTGAAGACCATGAAGAGTATGTATGAGAATGCTAAGGCTGCAGTGCGTGTGGATAGTGAACTGAGTGAGTTTTTCAATTTGAGGGTTGGACTGAAACAGGGTTGTGCCATGTCTCCATGGCTGCTCAATCTGTATGCGGATGGGGCTATAAAACAGATACAAGGTAGGGCGGTGGATGTTGGAGTGGCCCTAGTGAGAGAGGGCAGTGTTTGGAAACTCCCTGTACTGTTGTTTGAAGATGATACTGTGTTGTTAAATGAAGACAAAGGGGAGCTGCAAGGCATTGTGGATGAGTTTGGGAGAGTGTGTAAGAAATGGAATCTAAAGGTGAATGTAGAGAAGAGTAAAGGTATAGTCTTCAAGAGAAGTGATGTCAGTGAATGCACAGCGAGGTTGGATGAAGAGGAAATGGAAAATGTGAGTGCGTTTAAGTACTTGGGTAGTGTGATGAGTAAGGATGGAAGTTTTGAGAGTGAAGTGCTGGAATGGGTACAACAAGGAAGAAAGGTAGCTGGTTCCTTGAAAGCAGTGATAAGAAACAGAAAAGTGAGCATGGAAGTGAAAATGTTACTACATGGCAGTATTGTGGTACCAATTCTAACATATGGAAGTGAAGCTTGGACCTTGTTGGAGGGACAGTAGTCAAGAGTGAGAGCAGTGGAAATGAGTTATTTGAGAGGAGCATGTGGAGTCACCTGGAGAGACAGACTGACAAATGAGGAAGTGAAGGAGCACTGTGGTGTGGCTGTGGATGTGTTAGGAAGCATTAGGAGAAACAAACTGAGGTGGTTTGGCCATGTGAACAGGATGGAGAGTGAGAGACTGATGAGGAGAGTGTATGTGAATGAGGTGGAGGAGGGGGGAGGGAGGGGGAGGCCAAGGATGAGATGGAGGGATGGAGTGGAGAGGTACATGACAGAGAGGGGTGGGAGCTTAGAGCAGGCCAGTGAAATGGCAGGGGACAGGACGACACAGAGGTGATTTGTTTGTGGTCACCCCTTACGGGATTAAGGTGTCTGGCAATAGACAGACAGATAGATAACTGTAAACCATATATGAAAGCTTAAGCACGTTTCCTCATCCTGTACCAGCACAATGTGCATTGTATTCTCTGTTTAGCATTACCTGTACCATCCAGACATCTGGGATTCTGATTTATCCAGCACTCTGATTTTCCCCTATTTGCTGGTTGTCTCATGCTCTTGTAATGAACTTTCAACTACATACAATTGCCTGGCTTTAGCTGATTAAAATATTTATGTTGTCTCGACCATAAATATATTGGTAGTGATACTATTAACTCTCTCAAGCTCCTGTGACTTGTGCTCGGCTTAATAAAATAATATGGAGGTTGCTGGAGTAAAATACTTGACTTCTCAACTTTAAGAAGGTTGAATAGGAGTTCACCTGCATTTGAAAACTGAGTCATGTGTTATATTTCCCTCTGTTGTGAAAATTTTTTCCATGACTTTTTTTCTTACTCTTTTACACACAAGTGATCCAATTTACTTATCATACACAGAAAACTGAAATCTGGTGATCTGGTGATGGAGCTCTTGGGCAAGAATGAACTGAGCCTTCTTGCTACAGTTCAAATTCAAGAGGTGACCATGGGTTTTTCTATCATGTAAAATACTACCACAGGTGTAGACTAGTTTCCTACCCTTCAATGCTGTGTACTATGGTAGCCTTGTCTTGGGTCCCTACACCATGAAGGGGGCAATATGAGATAGGCAGTTACTGTTTTACAAAACAATCTTACCTTAACAACAGCTCAACAATTTTTAGATATTTACAGCTGGAGCAACCTAATATGTATAACCCTGACAGCATGACAAATGCAGGCACAACTAGACTATTATATCTTGAGACCAGAGGCAATCAATATATCTAATCCAGATGCGACAGGTACACTTGAAATAAAACTTTACCCACTTCACTCAGATATGCTTTTTTAATTCTAACAACCTTCAACGATTTACTCAGCTCAGGAGAGAGACTTCAAAATGGATGGGCTAGATACAGCTGCTGTCAAATGCTTCAGTGCAAAAGATCTTTCTCACGTAGAATGCAATCATCTAGAGGTAGTGAGAATATAAAACAATTATGTCCTCAATCTGATGGTGTTAAGATAAGAGGTTTAACGATCTTACACTGAGAGAGGGGTGTGTGAGTTGGGAGCAGGGCAGTGAAATAGCGGGGGACAGGGCGCCTTGGAGGCGATTTGTTTGTGGCCACCCCAAACAGGATTGAGGCGTCTGGCAATAGATAGATAGATAGACATTGAGAGTGGACATCTTTAAGCTGGTAAGGTTAAAAGGAGAAAAAATTTATTGATCTTACCTTGAGAGCGGAAGTCCATGGTACAGGAATACTTCATTTCCGCTGGGTCTAATGCTGTGGCCCCCTCCATGGTAGGTAGGCTAGGTGGGGGTGGATAGTGGCTCCCATACCCTCCAACACTCCCACCCACACTGCCAGCACCTCCTCCACCAAGGCTACCTGTGGCACTTCCTGTACACACAAAATGGAGAGTATGAACACAATGTACAGATTCTTTCACAAACACAGCCACTCCAACATAGCATGAACACAAAATACAATCACAAACACAGCCACACTGACATAGTATGAACACTATATACACACAATCACAAACACAGCAAGTCTAACACAGTACAAATACAATATACACACATTCATTCACAAACACAGCCTCTCCAACACACTTGCTACATGCACTTCTCACTCGGCACTTCAAAAGCTTTCCACACCTATACCCATGCCTGGTGCACTATCAGTTATCCTCCCAAACCCACAACACATATGTACTGTAGAGCTGCCTGCCTGTGTCAGATGGCACAACCTGGCAACTACAATACATACATGAGGATATGAACACAAATGACTATTAAAGATCAAGTACAGAGATGTAAATAAAATCTGAGTTCCATATAGGATTAGACATTATTATTTATCGTCTGTTATCATCCCAAGTGAATACCGATTTTTTTTTCCCTATGCCATCTACAATAAATGAAAATAATATATAATACCACATTGCAACTCACATTCAAAGCCCAATTTTGAAATCCAGATGACTTGTCCAGGAGACACATTAACCCTTGTTGCAACAAGTACGCCAATTTACATCACTGGAAACTCCTTACTTGTTGCTGAACTAAGAATTCCATGAATGAATTCATCTCCGTAATTTACCTATAAGTTCCTGTATACAGTACTGTACTCTGCATTTCCATGTGGCACTTGCACTACTCTGTTCTTAGGCTTCTCCTCTTATACATTTCCTTACCTGGGTAAAATGGGGGGAAAAAAAATCTGAAGTAAAAGACCTGATCAATGTAACCAAGGACTTTCTCATGGTTTCCTAGAAAAGGTTATCAACTCCTCCAACCCAAGAGGTTTCACCCATATTGAAAAAATTGTCTGTCATTAACCAAAAAAGTACGACGTACAGTACACCCTTGATATTGTGAACTACAGGGTAATTGGTAGCATACCCTTGATGTTAAATCAGAACGCCATGCTGTTTGGTAGTTTTCCAGGTGTCGTAGCTTTTACTGAACAAAGATCGTTAAATACAGAGCATCGTTCGGCTGTACTGTCATACACAATAACATACAGCTAGGTCTAAATGGCTCTTTTTCTCAATAAATGCTCTATTAATGGCTCCTTTCACGATGCTGGTTACCCAGAGACTGATGTGACTTTTTGTGTGTGTGTAATTCACCGGGTCAGTCAGGATCACTTGATGGTCATGATCGTGTGTGTGTGTGTGTGTGTGTGTGTGTGTGTGTGTGTGTGTGTGTGTGTGTGTGTGTGTGTGTGTGTGTGTGTGTGTGTGTGTGTGTGTGTGTGTGTGTGGAGACGCCACTTTGGTCGGTGTTTCCAGCACATCCTTTGTTTTCCTGACTGAAAATTTGTTAAATGAAATAATGTTCAGCCAGGCCAGGTGGTCGTTAAACATTAAAAGAGGGTTCTGTACATCATCAGTTTACCATACTATATATTCTTGGACTAAAGGGTTTAATGGAGACTGTTCATAACTCTCTTCAAGTGGGGATGCTTTAAAAATATTCATGGCATCAGTTTTATGTTTGGATGTATATTTCTAACCCTTTCAACCTGCACAATCTCTCTTTAAGCTGAGTAAAATTGTCTGGCATTTGAAAATATATATATATATATATATATATATATATATATATATATATAAATAACGTTGGGTCTGGTTAGTACTTGGATGGGTGACCGCCTGGGAACACCAGATGCTGTTGGCATAACGTTCTCCCTACGTGTCAAGTGGGGTTGGTGGAGGATTAGTGCCCCTCCCTGTAAAACAATTAACTCTGAGCCCTTGGGCACCCCGTTTGGGATACGTGGCGTCTGGCAATGGATGGATATATATATCCTCTGGCTGACAGGGTACATTCTGAACCCTCAAATTTAAATATTGCCATACTCAAGATAAAACACTCAGATTTCATATATTTACCTTTACTACAAATCCTAATAACTTGTAGATATGATCAGGTGACGAGTGATATACGCAAGTCTGGCACACCTAAGAGGTTGCTCTGCTAATGAAATTGTCTACACATTATAGTATTTAAAACTTTTCTAAATTCCATCCACTAGCTGAATTAAAAACTGATTGCATTCATATCTGACATACCTGTTATCATATATCCCATATACGAAATGCATCTGGCAAAAGACAGACAGACAAATATAATGACCTAATGCTAACCAATATATGCCCATTTGCTGAATACCATTTTCATGTTCTGGTTCCCTGGCCATGTACAATAGTAGCACTATAATGTATCATAAGTGTTTTCAAACTCTGGGCTGATGAGCACTCTCAGCAGTATGGAAAGAAAGGTTACAAGCTGTGGTCATCTTAAAACATTCACTTATAAAGGAACACTACTGATCATATAACATTACCCCAAAGTAGGAGCACTTTAATATCTTAGATAACAGACTGGCATACTACCATACTATGCAGTTGATCTATGTCGTTGTGACCTTGCACCCTCCTGGGACCTATTGTGCACAAAATAGCCACAAGAGAACAGTCACCATTCTGCCTCATGACATCCCTCTTGCTCTTCTAATTATTTTCTTTCTTTGCCAACTCATCTTTTAATTGTTCAAGCCTTTTCTCCCATATGGTGGGGAAGTGCTTCTGCTGCAACACGAAAAACTGGATAGCTGCCAACCCCCTTTTCATTCTAATTTCTTGCCTCCTGTCTACACGTCCAAGCCACTTTAATGTGTTTCTTTTTTCCTCCACATCACCACACTGTATACCTTCATAATTCATACCAAACTTTCATTCTACTATATTCATAACCTATACTCCATTTGCTGTTTTCAATAACCTAAATCTTTGACATTATCACTCAACATCCACAGTTCACAACCATACATATGAGTTGGTAAACTTACAGTCTCAATACTTGCTTGATTTCCAAACTTCTACTATATCACATCATCCTCTTTCTCTCATTCCCTCAACTTACAATCAGCGTGTGCATTTTCTTAATTTTGGAAACCAATGAGTGGGTCTTTCACATTACCTCACCTCTCATACTTCCTCAACTACTAATCCATAACACTCATTTACAATACTCCTTGTTTTGTTGCATCATTAAGTTGCTGATACAGCAACACCTTTCTTCATTTAAAGTTAACTGTGATTCATTAAAGTCAGAGATAGGTGTTCCTGGACTTATAACTCCTCAATCATAAAGGAGAAACATCCCTCACTTACAGTACTATCACTTAAAGTAATCTTTTGCTTGTACATATCATGGATGTTCAGAAAGAACTGGCTGTATTTTCTTCCTCCCCTCTCTAATTTATCTTTATCTCAGATGAGTGGATTGAGACAGTTGAGACATTCTGAGAGGATTAGAAAAGGAGATTGGCTAAGGAGGGTAACAGGTATGAATGTAGACAAAGGAAAGTGTGGAGTGAGGTCTTGTGTGGAGACCTCTGGGCTATAGGGCTGACTAAAGAAATACGATAGCTCAAGATCGCAATACATGAAGAGTTGCCACCAAATAAAAAAGAACTACACATGCTAGCATGGTCAATATTCTCTAAGCATAAATGTAAACATAATTTGTCAGCCTCTCTTACTTCAAATATCAGTTTATCACTCATTACTTCCTTTTTTATTCATTCCCATTCCTCCCCTCTCCAATTCATCTTTTTCACCTTCTTACCTCTGCCAAACATGTGCTGCTTCTTGAGAGGTAGTGGAGCCATACGGTGAGGATCCTCCTGAGGGTATCGGTAGCTGCCTCCTGCGCTGCTGTAATCACCCCCACTCTGGTTCCGACTTCCACCATCTAATGTGATGAACACGAGAGTACATGCTCATCAACAGGATAGTAATTATGCAGCAAAATGAGTTATTACTTCATGAATGGTAACAAAAGTCCAAACAGTATAGGGCATTATTATATCATGAATGGTAAGTACGATCCAAATACAGTACAACAGTATTATTCTTCATCACAGGGATTACACATTTATGGTGGATATGCACAGAAATCAGTCCCCTGACACTGCCACTAAGTAAATCACTGTACAGGCAGACCCCTAGATGTGATACCCCAGCATAGCGATGGGGATAGAAATACCACCCTACTCCACCGAACGATGGCCAAAGCTCGATATAATGATGGATTTTGTTTTTTTAAACCAATTTTGAAGATATTTTAGACATAAATTTGTGTTTAGGTTGATTTAGAAAGTGTTTTTAGACTTAGATTAATGTTTTAGTCATAGGTGGGGTAAACACTGTCAATCTGAGGTACAGTTTACCAAGTTTGATTTTTTCCAGACTTATTTTCATGAATTTTATAGTTTATTTTTGGGTTCAGGTGAGTTATAAACTGTTTTTAGGCTTAGTTTAGCTTGTTTTAAAGCTATTTGGGGGTTTGGGTGAGCTAGAAACTTGTTTTTGAACTCATTAGGGTGGATTTAGGACTTGGTTGGGGGGGAAACCCATGGCTCAAAAACACATCCCTATACTTTACATGCTAAACCTACCCAGAGATACAATATCCCACCTAATGATGGGTTTTTACTTAACAAATTGCATCGTTAAACCAGGGTATGCCAGTACTAAGTAAATTTAGGTACCATCATAAAGCTTCCATCAATAGATGACATAAAACAATACCAAGCCTGTGAAATATGCAAGTGAAATAGAAGCTGCTATAGACTACAATTAACCCCTACATGCCGGCTGACTTGAAATGTATAGCCATCACGATTTTGGGTGCTGAGCAACGCCAGTTGACGTGTATTGCCGCAAGAGTCTTCCTGCCACCCTTTGATCTAACTTATCCTGACTCATCGATGGGACCACCTGGAGACATGGGGATACTTTCATTTGAAAGAGGAAGAGTTGGTGAGTCTTATGTATCTTTACCTTTTTCTCTAGCTTTATAGTTTGGCAGATACTGGGCTTTGAAGTACAGGTATATTTTCCCAAAATCATGAAATCCCTCATATGGAGGAGTGTGCGACATCGGAAACCCCCCGGCATGTAGGGGTTAAAGTTCATAAAGGCTGAAAAGTAAACTACTCCACTGAATCCCTATATGCATGCATTACCCTTTAAGAAAAATGATTATATATATATATATATATATATATATATATATATATATATATATATATATATATATATATATATATATATATTATACCACAGAAACAATAAGAACAAAGTACAGATCATGACTGGGCCAACTTGCATGATGAATTACCATCTCTCATTCTCACTGCATGTACAGAATATCAGAGGATTTTTCCTGAATAACAATATATCATTTCATACCAATTTGTTTACTCAAATACAGTAAATCATGTACCATTATGATTTTGGGTATTGCTTGTTCAAGTGATAATTCAGTATAGCTGAACATCAAGGTTTACAATGGCATGTGGTGTGTGCCTATATGTCACATAACTGTGTAGTATACTGTACACAAGAGACAATTTTAAAGGTAAAAATACTGTGTTTGTGTGAAAGGTCTATTTATCAAATATATTACTGTATTCTAATTTTTCTACTGACATTAAAAGGAACTTGGTGAAAGAAAAAATGTAACTACATATTTAGGACATACTGTATTAGACACTGATACTGTTATATCTTAGAATGACACTGCCTCTACTGCATCTTAGGTATGGAGCAATCACATGATGTCCTGTATAAGCTCCCACATAGGATAGTACAGATTCAGTTTTGAATAATTAAGTGATGAGATCTCCCCACAAAGATCTCTATTACCACAACAATGAGGGCAGTGAAGTGCAGTATACAGTAACTGGGTAGTGGCAGAATGGTGAAAATAATATGTTCCGCGCTGCTTTCATCTGCTGATGTAAAATCAAGCAAGATATTGTGAGCTATGATAGGACTGTAAAAGCAAATAATGTATGACACTGTTTGTGGAAATAATAATGGTACTGATGTGTGGTATATTACTGCTTCACAGTGCTAGTGTGTTGTGTGTGGTGCTGGTGACTGGTGTACCTGGGTGTTGTGGGGTGGTATCAGGGGAGGTCCATGGGTCATCAGGAGTGAGGGGTGAGGCTGGGGAGTCACCACTGGTGGCAGTGACCCCCTCTCCTGCTGCCAGCACATCACATCCAGCTGTATTCATCACGGAACATTTAATCATGAACACTGCAGAATCTTCCAGTAACACATGATGCCACTGAAAGCTGAGTAATGCTGCTGCTTCTGAACAGTATGATTTTTGTGAAATTACCACAATGTACAGTAGCTACTTGAAAGATACTGACCAAGCAGAACTGCTCAAATAATAAAACATCCCTTGAGGGTTGTCCTTCATTAATAAAACTACTTTTCTCAGGCATGCTAAAATGTAATTTCCATACACATTAGAATATTTCCCTCTGCCCATCACATCTGTGATATTATCTCAAGAAAACAATGATCTGCAGAGTACAGGAACCTTATTGTGGAGAAAAAAAAAAAAAAAAAAAAAAAATCCACTCCCAACAGCAGAACACTGACTCATCTTTCAGTGGTCTTGTGGCTTCAAATTCTGACTTGATTCCTGTCAGTCTGAAGACATCACTTATATTTTGTTCTTGCCATCCAGATGCTTTATTCAGCTTCGGTAAGAATTTTCAAACTGGACAGGTTAGATACTGCCTTAATCAATTCCTGATCTACTAGGAGGCTCTCCTAAGCTGAAAAGCAATATGCCTTTAACACATTCAGTGAACAGAATATGATGATAAAGTTGCAGGTTGCAAAATCTAGTTTCTATTGCCAAAAACTTCACATCTGATCTATCTGACAGCTGGTCAATATGGAATCATGTAAAGTCATTAAGACTGTTATATTACATATAAGCTTTGATAAAGATATGTTTACATTACTGTACACCAATATGCAAACTGCAGATACAGAACTAAAACAATTCTATAATAATTAAATGAATATCTATAAAAATTTGAACTGCAGATAAGGAATTAAAACAATTCCAAAATAATTAAATGAATGTATCTATAAAAATTTAATCTAACTATACAGCATTGAATTAATGAAATACCTCCCTATCCCCCAAAAGGAAGATGGTGGACTGCAGGAAAAGGACAGCTTCACTCTGCAGTCCACTGGGTCCATTATTCAGATGAACCTAGGACTGTTACTAATACTACAGTTGTACTACTGTAAATTAAAGAAACCATGTAACAAAATGTACTAAAAATCAACTGATTAGTCAACTGAATGAGACAGCACAACAAGCAGACATTAGCTTGAACAGTACATTCCATGGGATCACACAGTGCAACATGACATTACAACTACATAATGTAACAAAATAACTATGGTTGCAACATCACACCACAAATACATAAATTATAATTAATAAAATGTTTCACAGCACTTCATTCTGAAAAAATTGCAATTTCAACTTCAAGTATAAATGAGGGCAATAAATCGGACCCAAATGAGAACCTCACATCACCTACCCGTGACACTGACACCTCCTTCTAAGTTTGCACTCTCAAGAATTCTGGAAACTGTGCACATTGTTTTTAATGGTTCCTGGCAGTACCATGAGGCATACATGAAAATTCACACAGAATAATTTACAAATAGGTAAATACAAATAGGTAAATACATATGGTGACTTCAATGCAAACAGTTCCTACACAAACTCCGGACTTTACTGTAATATGTATCTCCCCACTGTCTTAATGGAATGCCTTATGATGACCTTAATTTCACATATGGTACTACTGTATATCAAGGAACCATCCATCTTAACTTAGCTATATCCTGACCTTCTATAACTTTAAACTTAAATACTGGTACTGTCCTCTATTACGAAGTGATGAACCAATACATAAGAAAATAAACATTCACACAGTTTATCATGCAACACATACAGGAGAATATAGCACTGTGTTATTGTCCTTCTTAACAGTGCAGCACATATTTTTAAAAATGCACATTCCTTTAGGGCAAAGAAATATATGGTATGCACTTTTATCTAGTATAGGACATTCATAAATACTGTTACAAACATACAATGGAGCTTCATTCACATTGTGTTAATTCATCATGCAAGTTGGCAAAAACAACAACAAAAAAAGGTGGGGGGGAATATGCAAGGAAATAAAAGACAATTATGTGGCTGCTGTTGTTATTGTTCAACCTCAGTCTGTCTGGCTGAGCAGATCCATCAACCACAAGCAAGCAACTGCCGCTGCAGGGCTGTCCCTTGCAGTGAATCAGTGTTCCTTTGCAGCTGACAGTGCCTCACCACAGCAAGGTGCAGGGAAAAGTGTGGTTTGGTTCCCAGATGGATACCACATTTGCAAGTATCCACCCAGTTATCAGGGGCACCATAGCAAGCTCCACATCACCCCCATAATATGGTTATCACCCAGCACTGTACAGTAAATTATTTCCTGGGTTACAGAAAGCAATAAGGCCTGTCACTCAGTGAAGGGCCACCTAAAGTGGAAAGAAGAGGAATAAAAGGGACAGGAAAGAATGGGATATGTGGGAAGAAAGGAGGGCAGACACAAATACAGAATGAGAATGGGGAAGGAGGAAGTAGGTAACACTATATTAAGTGAGTGGATGATGGTCAAGAAATGTACAGTACAAAGAACGTACTATTGTAAAGTAATCTAACTAATAGTAGCATCAAACATTTGTAGAATGATAATTAATTAGGCGATGGACTGATGCAAATCATTAATATTCAGTACAAGTCACTGTACAACATATATTAGAGATGTGCCGATACCAAGATGTTGGCCGATACCGACACCGATACCGATATCCACTTTTCAGCCGATACTAATACCGATGCTCCGATACTAACAAATGGCCGATACTTTGCTGATACCGATACCGATACTTTTTTATTTTGAATTGATTTGATTTGATTTTTTTATTTATTTATCTGATGCTGGTAACATGAGTGTTGTTAATGCAGGAGCAATATAGTAATCAATAAATAATATTAATATATGATAATGTTACATAATGGTAGGTGAGGCACTCACCATCCATTCACTTGATGTAGTGCTGCTCTTTTTTTTTCTTTTTTTTTAATGTGTCCGACTCTAGGCATAGGCTTCACAGCCTGCTCTCAAGGCCCAGTAGTCCTCCTACATACCATACACCTCTCTACATATCACCACTTCAGTGCTAACACCCACCGTCCAAACTGAATACATGCTAGGGCTGTCTCATACAGGCCTGGTGTGTTGGTATTAGCGGGGGTATTTTTACGACATGTCGGCGGGTTTTCTGGTAGATCAGTAAAGTCTGATTATATGAAATTCAAATCCTTAAACTGTTCCCTGCCCCAGCGGGGATTTGAACCTGGGTCCGGTAGGACTGCAGGCCACCTCTCTACCGACTGAGCCACCGCCTGCCCTTTCCTCTCCTTCCTCCTTTCCTTCCTTCTTCTTCTGTTTTTCTTTACTTCATTCTTTCCTCGTCCTTCTGCCTACGTGTGACTTTACACTCCCTCTTTTGCTTTCTTTCCTTCATTCTTTCCTGTTCCTTCTGCCTGTGGGTGACTCTACACTGAGTGACAAGCCAAATGGTTTCCTGTACACCAGGAAACCATTTACTATGCTGGGTGGTAACCATATAACCAAATTGTGGTGCCTGGTGGTTTAGTGGGTAATTGCGGCGCTCCAATTGGATTGAGCCAGTGAAGGTTTATATCCAAGCGATGGTTGGGGTTACTGTTCACGTAATGCCACTCAGGGATGAGTGAGGCTGGTCACTCTCATTTAAAATGTCAGGACCAAATTGCTATCCCCGGGCTCCTACGCTCCTCATGGGGCAACGTAGGATTGGATGATGGATGGATGGATGGATAATGTTACATCATACATGTAATTATAATGTAATATAATATCATAACCATCTGTTTATCAGTGTCATGAAACATGAGTGTCTTGAATCACAAAATAAACCAAAGAAGTATTGGAGTATTGGCCATATTTTTACCTTGCTGATACCGATACTACAAAAAAAAAAGGCTGATAATGACGATACCGATACTGATACCGATACTATCGGCACATCCCTTATATACACTGTTTGTATGGGTAGAATTATATTTACGACTATACCTGTGATGGTCTAATTAACAACTTGTAATTAGAACTGAAAGAAATAATTGACATATAGGTGATGGTAAAATGAAGGGAAGCAATGCAAATACTGTACTGTAAACATGACTGATGAAATAAGATAAAAAGAAAATTTGGTAAAAAAAAAAAAAAACACAGCAACAACATGTAAAATGACATAGAAAAGATGCAGGGAGTACATGCATTTGATAACCAAAATGCTGCAACTTAGACAAGCAAGATTGGAAAAAAAAAAAAAAAAAGTGTAATATATGTTTTAACTTGCACCATGAGGAAATTCAATAATAGGACATAAAATACCCATACACTTAAAGGAAAGTAACATAGTACCATTAACACTAAAACTAAAAACAGAAAAATGAGAGAGTGACGTACGTGCAGACAACTCACAGTCGCTCATGGCCATCTCCATCAATCCTAACGCTTCATCATTCAGGATGGATGACAGCAAACCATCTGTTGTCTGGTTCATCTCTGTGCTCGTATTCTGTAGGTCAGGTAGTTATGAATTAAATAACTGACTGCAACGTACAATAGAAAACTAGTGGTTACAAAATCAGTAGCCACATTCCTAATGTCCTTATAATAAAGTCCTGAAATCTCACTGGACAAAAGCCTGAATCAAATTCTACTACTGTACAGATGAAATGGAAGTAAAAACTCTAGATGAGATGGATGTACAGGTGACTCTATAATAAAACAGCAATAACAGCATGTTTATGAAAACATGTCAGCATGACCTATTACAAAACACAGAAATGCCAAGGATGATCTCCACGTGAGTAATTTTACATCTGAACTTAACTACTGTTATGCATGACTCTCTTAAACTAGCTAAGCTCAAACAAGAATACAGAAAACTGTTTACAATATGCTCAAGATATTATATACAGTATCATTAATGCCTCCAGAAACAATAACACGCCTCGTTAATTTCCTTTTTAAAGGCTCCAACATGCTTGGATGCGTCGGCCTTGGTCACCTAATGGTGTCTCGCCATGCTGCCCGACCTCTGGCAGCTTCCCTATTTAGTTCCTTATCCCTGAGGTCACACTCAATGACCCTGTCCTGGGTCTTTTTCAGTCTACCTCTCACAACACTACCCCTAAAGTTAACACTTCTTCCTTTCTGCATCCAATTATCATCCCCCATCCTCTCCACATGCCCAAACCATCTTAATCTGCCTCTCCTCATCACAACACCAATACACTTCA
Organism: Coenobita brevimanus; assembly: GCF_032717465.1. Taxonomy (NCBI): domain Eukaryota; kingdom Metazoa; phylum Arthropoda; class Malacostraca; order Decapoda; family Coenobitidae; genus Coenobita; species Coenobita brevimanus. The sequence continues at coordinate 28,173,716 of NC_136992.1, forward strand.
GGGCCATCCTACCTCTCAACTCTTCCATCATAAAGTCTGGTACCAGCAATACACATCTCCACAGAAAAAGGAAAAGAATACTGTAGTGTCTTGGATCACAAGAGAAAAAATATGATTCTAATCCAGATTAAGCTTTAAAAATTGGGAAGTGAATCACTGTAATACTGAAGCTGTATTAGACCTTCTAACAGTATCATACAAAATTATGTACCATAAGTCAGATGATTATTTATTTTCTATTGAGGGGAATTAGCATATAGCAAACAATGTAACCATGGACCAATGGTAAGGACACACACTAGACTGAAAGATAATGCATTCAAACAAAGTTAGGATGTTGGATGATGTAAGGATGGGCAACCCGTAGCAAAGGGCTATGCACACCATCCAAAGTCCTCTTAATTGGTACAAAAGCCTGAAGCCCATCTAAGGGGGTAATGCACGACATAAAATGGCATTCTCCACATAACCACATATCATCTGTAAATCTGACCTCACAACCAAAATCAAAACTAGCTATCCAAATATCTTTCCACACAGCTTACTGGTTAAGTAAACACAATCACTAGGGCTATGTAAGTGTGACTGAACACAACTTCACTGACTTACATTACAGTGCTAGATGATTATGAAAACCAATCATGCAGCATATGCATCTGAAGTGGAATAAAGATCATATTTTCAAAGCATAACAATTATCACTACATCTGGTACAGAGGGTACCTCGAGTAACTGGTGGCTTGCATCATCAAAAACACTGACATTAGATTCATGTTCCTTGGCCCCTGCTGTGAAAACAGGCTGATGAAAACCATAGAATTTAATGTGAGTGACATTTGAACATCTACATCATACTCCAGAAAAATGGGATCTTTACCCTACAGTAGTCAGTATAACAATACATTTCTCTAGGACTACTGGGATGAGGGAAAATGCACACAGTGTAAATGACATATGTATATACAAATTATGTTCTTAGTAAATTTCTAAGCAAAGTGTACAGTATATAAAATACTGACAGAAAATAGACTTTGTGATATGAAAAGTACATCAGCAGATACCATTATGTGCTTCTATATCTTAAATGTTTCTGCAATTACAACCTGTCACAGGAAAAAATCTCTGCAAATTCTTGCAACAGATGAAGGGTAGGATATTTTGGCAGGTGATATTGTATGGTACCCTACCCCATATAATCAGTACTTCCTTCATTTAATCAGTAACACTGGCTTTTGGATATACCAGAAAGTATTTAATATTTAAAAATGACTTATTAAGTCTGGAATTGGTGGTTTGTTTAGGGAAATGGTTTATATTAAACTGGCATCTACATCAATGCACTCCATGCTGGGTCAAAAATCACTGCAAATCAATGCCTTGACAGGAAATATGACTTCCAGGCATTTGGGCACAAAGATATAAAGCACAATTCCACACTCAACTCAAAGATTCACCTGTCTGCCAAATATAATGTAAGCCATAAGACAGCAGAGGCCTTTTGGCTTATGAAGTCAGATAACTTGATTATAGTGTTCCATGATTCCTAGGGTTTACACTACACTGAATGCACTGAATACCTATACTGCACTTGTGTAAATGGAATGTTGGAGGAAGTCACACTTGCTTTCATAAGTTCCCTAACTGAGAATGAAAAGACAATATATATATATATATATACTGTATATTTTAATCACCGCTAATTAAAAGTAAAAGTTACTGCAAACCGGACAGATATAAATGTCTCACTAACTATAAGGCCTTGCACAATGAAAAAACAAATACCTATTCCATTAGGAATCAAAGCTGCTGAAATATCATAAACACCTTACAGGACAGCATTAAGAATAATGAATATATATGCTACACATCCATCTCCCCTGGATTTTAATTTCTGGAGCAAAGATGAACATGGCTGAATATCAAACTGCATGGAATATCTATCTATCTATCTATCTATAGCCTGACGCCCTAATCCCGCAAAGGGTGGCCGCAGACAAAACGCCTCCAAGTCACTCTGTCACCCACCATTTGACTCCCCTCCCCCCAACTCATCCCCCCCTCCCTCATATACCTCTCAACTCCATCCCTCCACCTCATCCTCGGTCTACCCCTCCCTCTCCCCCCCTCCACCTCACCTACATACACCCTCTTAGTCAGTCTTTCATTCTCCATCCTCTCCACATGTCCAAACCACCTCAGTGTATTTCTCCTAATC
>NC_136992.1:28180930-28230930 GCF_032717465.1 Coenobita brevimanus
GCAGGGTATGGTAGGTCAGGGCACTGGGAGAGGCAGGGTATGGTAGGACAGGGCATTGGCAGAGGCAGGGTAGGTCAGGGCACTGGCAGAGGCAGGGTAGGACAGGGTATTGGCAGAGGCAGGGTAGGACAGGGCACTGGCAGAGGCAGGGTAGGACAGAGTATTGGCAGAGGCAGGGTAGGACAGGGTATTGGCAGAGGCAGGGTAGGACAGGGCACTGGCAGAGGCAGGGTAGGACAGAGTATTGGCAGAGGCAGGGTAGGACAGGGCATTGGCAGAGGCAGGGTATGGTAGGACAGGACACTGGGAGAGGCAGGGTATGGTAGGACAGGGCACTGGGAGAGGCAGGGTATGGTAGGACAGGGCACTGGGAGAGGCAGGGAAGGACAGGGCACGTATAAGAAGGACAGAGACGACACGACAAAGCAGGGCAGGACGTGGGTGAGAAAGGTCGATGAGAGAGATGTGACTGGACGCAGATCGGCAGGGCAGGGCTGGGCAGGGGAGGGCATGGGAGGCAGGAAATGTGAAGGCACGGGATGGCAGGGTATGTAAGGCAGGGTATGTGAGGCAGGGGAGGCAGAGAATGTGAGGCAGGGGAAGGCAGGGAATGTGGGGAAGGGAAGGCAAGGAATGTGAGGCAGGGGAAGGCAGAGCAAGGAAAGTAAGACTAGGGAGGGCAAGAAGTAATGCAGGGCAGGGAGGGGAGGGGAGGGGCAGGGCAGGGCATGCACGTCCCCCGAGACAATACATGTGACCACAAGATCGCGGCAAATTATACGAGAGGGTCCAGTCCACTGCACTACCAGAAGGAGGGGTACTGTGGTAGTGTGGTACCGTGGTTGTGTGGTACTGTGGTGATGGAAGGAGATTGGTGTGGTGTGGGAAGAGGTTGTGGTAGTGTGGTAAAACTGTGTGGTGGGGTGTGAAAGTGTGGTAGAACTGTATGGCATTTCTGTGATGGTAGGAGACTGTGGTAGTGTGGTACGGTAGAAGATAGTGGTAGTGTAGCGGAGTGTGTGGTAGGGTATGGTACGGTAGTGTGAGACTATGGTTGGACGGGTGAAGGCAAAAGGTTGTGGCGGTGTAGTGTGGCAAGAGGCTGTGGCGGTGTGGTATGACAGAAGGTTGTGGTGCTGTAGGATTGTGTGGCAGTGTGGTATGATGTGGTATGGTGTCTTGGTCGAGTGTGTGATGGTGTGGGGTAATCAGTGTGTCCTGGTATGAGGCAGGGCAGTATGATGGCGTAATTAGTTGGTTCACCTTCACTTGTCAATTAACTCACCTGAAGGGGTTTAGAGATTTGGTCAGGTTGGAGTAAATGCACTAAAGAAGAGAATGCTATAGTTGGTTTATTTTTACCTGATACAATTTCCTAAACCTTTCCAGCCTAGGTGATGGGCAAGTGTACAAACTGAAGGGTTGATCTGACTAATGACCAAGGAGACTCATTCCTACATGATTTAGTACTCGAGTTGCAGAATTGGCCCAGTTCTCTCAGATGAAAACAGATGACTACAGTGTGGTGAGTGACCATGAGAGAGAGAGAGAGAGAGAGAGAGAGAGAGAGAGAGAGAGAGAGAGAGAGAGAGAGAGAGAGAGATGAGCGATAAAGTGCATTTTACTCTTACCTAAGAAACTGTCCCTAACTCATCCTATTTTAAGGCCACCTTGTTAGTCACATTGGAAGCCAAGTTTGACTAGTAACCAAGGAGACTCACAGCTACCCCACAGCTAATGCCCATCAAAATTTACGCAACCACCACCTACTATAAGCGTTCTGTCAGGTGATCAGTTACATCAGATATAAACAAACCTGCTATACGTCTTCCACATTAACCTGGCTCAATTTTCATCATTTTGTAGCGCAGAAAAAGATAATGGTATGGCTCTACATTCACCCCATAGCACTTCTTCGTGACTAGCCTCATATTCTAGTATTAATCTGGTACTGCAACGTAGCATTCATGATAGAGAGATGACAATTTTAGGCCAAGCTGGAGTAAAAGGAGTATAGTAGGGCACGGAGGCGTTTCTCTGTGGTAACCATGGATAAACTCTGGGATTAGGCGTTTGGTGGGAGACAGATATACAGAGACAAAACATAGTGATATGAAAACAAGGTAAAACTAGCGGGAGAAAAACAAAATATTTATATTCTCTCTCTCTCTCTCTCAATTTACTCACCCATGCCGCTGGTAGAGGCGATATAGGTCAGTGGATCGAACATGGGCTCCAGGGTAACATTAACCTAAATATCAATCTACATATCTACCTACCTATCTATCTATCTATCTATCTATCTATCTGTCTATCTATCTATCAATGCGTCTACTCACCCATGCTGTTGGTATAGGTGATGTTGTGGGTCATGGGGTCAGACATGGGGGGCGGCAGAGTAGCATTGTTAATCAGCACCCCTCTCGGTACAGGGGGCGGGGCAGGGGTGGCAGCAGGAGTGGCCGTCTCCTGCCCCGGATACAGGGCGTGGGGGTGGTGTAAGGACGTGGCGTGGGCGTGGGAGTGCGTGGGCGATGCTCCGTGGGCGGCCATAGGCGTGTGGGTGGGCTGGGTGTGGTGGTGTGGGTTGGGCAGTCCTAAATACTGCACCACCTCTTGCCACCTCTCCATCTCCCCGCTCCGAACCAGACTGCCCAGCCGACCCTGTGAGAAAAAAAGAAAAAAACAAACACTTTAATAATCGTTCCAAACACAATCAAAATGCTTAGAATACAGGACACAACCTTAAACATTTAGAATATGAAGTGTGTGTGTGTGTGTGTGTGTGTGTGTGTGTGTGTGTGTGTGTGTGTGTGTGTGTGTGTGTGTGTGTGTGACTATGAGGCAGGGACCGCAGGCAAGTCTGTGAGTCACGATGGTGCTAACGGTGTGTGGCTCCTGTGTGTGTGTGTGTGTGTGTGTGTGTGTGTGTGTGTGTGTGTGTGTGTGTGTGTGTGTGTGTGTGTGTAGAACCCCAAATACCCACTCATCACCATCATCATCATCATCATCAATCTAACCCTATTTACTAATTATCTGGGCACGATGCAAAAACAGGACAAGGGTAGCAGAAACGTAGAAAAAACATACACTGTACATTCCAACTTTCACAAATCGTCACCATCGTCTCACAGGCAAACCATCCACTCATCACATTAAGTGGAGATCGAGGATATAAGTGTAGCAAGACCGCCTCTGACCAGCGCGTTCCAAGTTTTCTCCCTCCAAGTATTATAAAAGTCACTACTCAAAACTGGGTTCACTTAGGTCGAGGTTATCTTTATTTTCTCCTGTAACAGTTAGATGTAATCCACTCTATATCACTCTGTATCCAGCATTACAAAAACTTAGCGACAAGACACAAAGGTTAGGCATGTTCTATCATCAGCCAATATTTCACTGGTTTCCTAATTATTTTCCACCCCAATTTTGTACCTAAATCGGAGAAGTACGTCTAAATTTTGTATGTATGTACTGTTTACTCCAATTTTGTATCTAAATCGAAGAAGTACAGGCACACACACAAGTATCTTTCAAAAGTTTGACGAACACATGGCGGAAAAATCGCAGCATCTGAAACACGCACTGGAAGAGATGGGGTTTTCACTGCATTTCGTCAGTTGTAAATTTCTTCAGGCGGAGCTGGGAAGATAACTGTTTCTGTGACTGTACATCTAAATTCTGTAACTAAGATTTGTCCATTTCAGTTTTGTATCTAAATCGTATTCATCTAAATTTTTGTATCTAAGTATTATCCATTACAATTCTGTACCTAAATCGAAGTACTATCTAACTTTTTTTTTTTTTTTATGTAGCCTAAGTACTCATCATCCCAATCTTGTATCTAAGTTCTGTCTCTCTCAGTTTTGTATCTAAGCAGGCTACTGTTCATCCCCCACTTCTGTCCATGTACTGACTATAAGAATTCTGGAACTAAACTGAAGTGCTCTCCATCCTAACTTTGTACCCAGTTATTGGTTATCTAAATCGAGGTACGGTCCTTGCCAGGTCTGTATCTAAATCACCGTATCCTTTTTCCAAATTTTAAAATCTAAATCTAAGAACTGTCCAACCTATTCTAAAATCTACATAAAAAATCAAAATCTAACCCTTGCCCATTCCCCTTTCAAATCCAGCTCTAAGTACAAGCTATGTTTTAAAATCCCACTTTATTTCTCTAAGTAGTGTTCATCCAAATAATAAATATCAGAGTATTTTTAATCTTAGAACTGTCTTTCCTAGCACAAGGGGATACTACAGATCTAAATAATGCCTAACCAAGTATTATGGAATTTTGTGTAGTCCACCTAAATATTTCAGGGCTAATCATTTACCTATGTATTGCTGATCCCACTTACCGAGAATTCTTAGCACATGCTCGGATATAACTTAGTCGAGAATTCTTAAAACTTACTCGGTTATAACTTAGTCGGGAATTTTGAACAGATACACGGTTGTAACTTCCTTTCAGATACTTCCTGTCTCTACATACCCTCATGTTTCCGGCTGTCTAGTCTGTGTCTCTTCCTGTCTCACCTTTCTCACCTGTCTGTCTCTTTCAGTATAGGATTTCTTTATATTCAGTCTGTCTTTCACCGCTCATTTTGTTTCAATGTATTACTAAACTTACCAAATAAAATATATGTCTGTCTATTCACCCGTCTCTTCCCCGTCTCATTTCACTCACCCCTCTGTCCATTAGGATATATTACTGTCAGACGTAGTTTAGGTGTGTTTGTCTCTTATGTTTTATTTTCCTCACCTCTGTCTGTTTCAATATACAGGTAATCCCATTTAATATTTGTCTATCTGTCTCTCTGTCTATGGCTTTATCTGTCTTACACTTCTGTCTATTAAAAATTATTGGTATACGTTTTGCTTCTCTCTCTCTCTTCCTGCCCCGTCGCATGCACTGACTACATTAGGGAAGGCGACAGGGAGAAAGGGAATCAGGCTGATCATGCAGGTAACGGAAATTGAGCAGTGAAAAGCAGTGAAATCAAGTGTGTGTAGAATATATTTATAAACTCACTCTCTCTCTCTCTCTCTCTCTCTCTCACACACACACACACACACACACACACACAATTAAGTCTCCTTGTGCTCCTTTTTGTTTTTAAAGATTCTCTCTCTCTCTCTCTCTCACACACACACACACACACACACACAATTAAGTCTCCTTGTGCTCCTTTTTGTTTTTAAAGATTCTCTCTCTCTCTCTCTCTCTCTCTCTCTCTCTCTCTCTCTCTCTCTCTCTCTCTCACACACACACACACACACAATTAAGTCTCCTTGTGCTCCTTTTTGTTTTTAAAGATTCTCTCTCTCTCTCTCTCTCTCTCTCTCTCTCTCACACACACACACACACACACACACACACACACACACAATTAAGTCTCCTTGTGCTCCTTTTTGTTTTTAAAGATTCTCTCTCTCTCTCTCTCTCTCTCTCTCTCTCTCTCTCTCTCTCTCTCTCTCTCACACACACACACACACAATTAAGTCTCCTTGTGCTCCTTTTTGTTTTTAAAGATTCTCTCTCTCTCTCTCTCTCTCTCTCTCTCTCTCTCTCTCTCTCTCTCACACACACACACACACACACACACAATTAAGTCTCCTTGTGCTCCTTTTTGTTTTTAAAGATTCTCTCTCTCTCTCTCTCTCTCTCTCTCTCTCTCACACACACACACACACACACACAATTAAGTTTCCTTGTGCTCGTTTTCGTTTTTAAAGATTCTCTCTCTCTCTCTCTCTCTCTCTCTCTCTCTCTCTCTCTCACACACACACACACACACACACACACACACACACACGAAAGTTTTGCCACATATCAACTCTTTTCGGGAGGCCTGGGTTGTCGTAAAAGCTGTCTGAGATCTTTTGTAAATACGACACTAAGAATCACGGAAATACAGAGATCAGAGAATTCCTGGCTAAATTAAAGATACTAGGTAAATTACAGATCACCTGGTCAAATTATACACCTCCAGTTTACAAATACACCCTCACGTAAACCAAAGGAGAATGCATACCGTAGCTGCCAATATCATAAGTATACGTTAAGAATTTCGTAAATGCGACGTTCACATTATATATACGCTAAATTTCCACGCCTGGCTGCACAATTTTCAACACTCCATTTTCTACACTTCCTTTACTCTACAACTTCTTTGATTAAAAAAAAAAAAATGAAAAGAAACTCAACACTCGATTTTCTAATAACACTCCATTTTCAACACTTCCTTTCCTCTATAGCTTCCTTAATTTAAAAAAAAAAAATCAACACTCCATTTCCTAACAACACTCCATTTTCTACACTTCCATTCCTGTATAACTTCTTTGTTTAAAAAAAAAAAAAAATCACCATTTTCTAACGACACTCCATTTTCTACACTTTCATTCCTGTATAATTTCCTAGATTAAAAAATAAATAAATAAAACTCAATACTCCATTTTCTAACACCCCATTTTCTACACTTCCTTTCCTCTATAACTTCCATAAAAAAAAGTGAAAACAGTTACAACAGCACATCTTCTATAGCTTCCTTGAAAAAAGTGACACATCTGAAATTACTTTCAAAAACTCGAAATATAAATAAAACATGAATTTTTACTTTTGCATTGTAAAAGCCTCCCACAAAACACGTAAAGACTTCTCAATAACCTACCCGTTTTATTGTATTACTGTCTGAAATAAAACACCTACGGAGTCAATGGTAAAGTATCTTTTTATCCATCTACGGCCAGGCGCCGTAATCCCGTAAGGGGTGGCCGATTGTAGTTTTACGGGAAGGGGCACTAACCCTCCGCCAACCCACTTGTTGACACGTAAGGAACACGTGTGGGTTGGTTACGTGTTTACCATCTGGCGTAGTAAATGGTTTCCTGGCTTATAGGAAACCATTAAGCTTGTCAATCAATGTAAAGCCACCTGAAATGGAAAGAAGAGTAACAAAAGGTGACAGGAAAGTGGGAGAAACAGGAAAAGTTGAGGGCAGAGGCAGAAAAAGAGTGATAAAGGTGAAGGAAGAAGGTAGCAAAGACAGAAAAAAAAAAAAAAAAAAAAAAAAAATTTGATTTTTATCCTTCAAAACGATGACGTCCATTATGTATAATTCTTGTTGCTGTTTCGTTTTTTTTTTTTTTCCCCAGAGTACAGGCCCCTGGCAGTCAAGGGGTTAATGAAAGCTGTCTCTTAACCCTCTGGAAAACCCTTTAATCTGAATAAAATCGTCTTCAGAGAGAGAGAATATATACAAAACATCATTGTTGAAGGTAATAGGTCCTTTAATCAGGTGACGGATTTTTATTTTTACTTTATTCTTGGTATTTACGGATTATTTTACTTAGATTCACCTATTCTCGCTCGTTAAGGAGGCTCCCTAACACCTCTTTCTTAGCGATTTATTTTGCTTTTTACACCTTGCTATCCTCTTCTGTGTTATTTATGTCATTTTAGTATCACGTCTTCCTACGTGATTTATTTTGCTTTTTACACCTTGCTATCCTCCTCTGTGTTATTTATCATTCTAGTAGCATTTCTTCCTAAGTGATTTATTTTGCTTTTTACACCCTGCTATCCTCTTCTTTGATATTTATCATCGTTGTATCACCTCTTCCTAAGCGATTTATTTTGCTTTTTACACCTTGCTATCCTCCGCTGTGTGATTTATGTCCTTCTAACATTAACATACTCTTCAAGATTAATGTACAAAATAATATTAACCGGCCGTCCAAAAATAAACCGCTAAGGAAGAGGTGTTACGGAGCCTCCTTAAGACGCGAGAATAAAGAGAGGCCATTGTAGTGAAAATATCAATGAAGATATATATAGTCTTCTCTTTGGGTGAGGATGCTCCCCAACACCTCTTCCTTGGCGATTTATTCTGCGTGTTACACCTTGGTATTCCTTTGCGTCATATTTATTCCTTTGTATTATTGGCACAGTGTATAAATAAGATACGAACAATTATCAGAGTGCTACAGGCAGAAATAAACTGGTAAGGAAAAGGTGTTAGCGAGCTTCCTTATCCGATGAGAATGTGACCTCAAGGCCCTAGCACATCCTCCTACGCGACTTATTTTTGGATATGACTGGTTAATACTCTTTTGTATGTTATTTATGCAGAGTAAGGCGATATTACAGGGATTTATACAACAGCGAAGAGGACAGTAAGGTGTAATATGCAAAATAAACCGCTCAGGAAAAGGTGTTTGGGAGCCTCCTTATCTAGAAGGGTAAGAATAAAACACTATACATGACACCCCATCTACTCAACACTTAGAGAAACACTATACTCTGTTTATTTTATCTTAGCCTAAAATTGTCATCCCTCCATCTTGAATATTGAGATACAGTAACAGATTAACACTAGAATATGATGATGCTAGTCACGAAGAAGTGCTAGAGAGGATGTAGGGCCACAGTACGCTCTTTTACCGCCACCCAGCTACGTGTGTGTAAGTTGTAAAAGGATGAAAATTTGGGCCAAGTTAAGGTGAGAGGAATATAGAGGCGATAGATAGTGTGTAGTGTCGTAGAAATAGATAAAAGTCCCAGGATAAGGAATTAAAGACAAGGACTATATGTATCTATCCTTAAAGACACCGTAAGACAATTATATCCCTAAAGACCATTACATCTCCTTAACACAATCACACAGGTAACTTAATAGCGCACCTCAAATTGCGTGTAATCGCTATACTAACAACCACATTGATTCAGTCACGCTAATGTTGGTAGCCGTATCATCCTTGTAGATATAAATGGTGGTAGTTGTGGTAATGGTGGTAGTTGTGGTAGATACGAACCTTAATTGTAGTAGCTGTGGTAAGATCGAGTAGCTATAATGGTACCACTTGCTCTTTAAGTAATGGTAATAGTAGTAGCGGGGTAATTGTGGTAGTTACTGTAATGGTGGTAGTTGTGGTAATGGTGGAGGGACAACATGTACTGTGGGGAGTAGGTTGGAACTCTTTCCTCTCTCTCTCTCTCTCTCTCTCAATATAACCATCACGACCACCACTACCACCATTACTACTACTACTACTGCTACTACTACCACCACCACTACTACTACTACTACTACTACTACTACTACTACTACTACTACCACTACTACTACTACTACCACCACCACAACTACCACCGAACCTCCCTAGCAGAACCCATCGGGAAGCAAATGTGGGCGACCCCCTGAGGAAATGGGCGTCGAGGCGTGGGCGTGAGTCAATTAATAAGGTGTCGGGCGTTTTGGGCGGGCTGGTCACGTCCCTCCACGCCCCGCCACGCCCGACCGGACGTGACAAATGCCTAATTTCTACTCGCCAGGCAGTGAATCGCGGCCCAATTTGTGGTGCGGTTTGGGAGGCTTCGTGTGTGTGTGTGTGTGTGTGTGTGTGTGTGTGTGTGTGTGCTACCTGCCTCACCCACACCCTCCGCTGTATTTATTTTTCACGCCCACGATCATTATTTTCCCGTCCACATCGATTATTCCTACGCCCACACCCGCCCACGACCATTACATCACGTCCACACCCGCCCACGACCATTACATCACGCCCACACCCGCCCACGTTCATACATCACGCCCACGATCATTTTTACGCCCTTCTCAATCAACCTTAAGGCTACATGACCTTCCTCTCGTCCACACCTCTCACTCAATCACACATGTCAGCTCTCTAAAACATAACTGTTTAGAATTCTGGCAAAGAAAGTATGAAATTATATGTACAGAAAATTCTCTCTCTCTTTCTCTTTCTCTCTCTCTCTCTCTCTCTCTCTCTCAGACAACTTCACAGACATGAAATTTTAAGACAGACTAAAAAAAAATGCCAACTCACGATCAGACAGACAATAATTACTCTCTCTCTCTCTCTCTCTCTCTCTCTCTCATCTATCTACCACAGCAGATAGATTAATACCTTCAATCAGTGACCTACATGTACATATTAACTTCATTCGGGCAAGAGTCAAACGATTTTATTTAACGTTTGGCGAATTTCTATACTCCTTTCACCTTAACTTGGCCTCGAATTCCGTCCTCTTGGAGCTTACGAGTATTACCTGTAGTTCAGCGGTGGAAAAATACAACTACAGCACTTCTTCGTGACGAGCATCATATTCTAGTACTAATCTATTTTACGAGGGGTGATTAGAAAGAAATGACAGTGAGTCCCTAAACTTTTATTAGCATGAAGAACTATCAAACTATGACTCACATTCCTTCAAAGTACTCCCCTCCAACCTCTATGCAGCGTTCCATTCTCTTTCTCCACTTCATGAAGCAAGCGTGGTACTCTGAAGACGGTATACTTCGGAGTTCTGAATTGACGGTCTGTGCCAAGTCTTGGATGCGATGAAATTGCTTCCCAGCGATGGCAGATTTAATTTTTGTAAACAACCAAAAGTCACAGGGAGCCAGGTCAGGGGAGTAGGGTGGGTGGGGGAGCAGAGTTATACCTTGTTGTTCCAGGTACTGCATAGTGAGGCGAGCTTTGCGGGGTGCAGCATTGTCGTGGTGCAGCAAAAGGCGAGACCGACGGCGGGTTGGTGCGGTGTTGGCCTTGTGTTCCAGGACTTGTGGAAGGACCTGGTCTGTGTAGTATTGGGCTGTGATAGTGGACTTTTCAGGCATCACATCCACGCATATTGGTCCTTGAGAATTGAAAAAGATGGTGAAAAGGCGCTTCCAGCTGCGAAATCCTTCCTTCAAAATCTGAGGTCAAGGGTCTTCATCGCCCAACCACACCATGTTTGACTGCTTGTCACGGGTTGTGAAGAATGAAATCCAACACTCATCTCCAGTAGCAACATCTGAGAACCGTTTTGGACCATTTGGTTCAAATTCAGCAAGCCAGACACGACAAATCCTCACCCGTTCAGCATTTTGCTCATCAGTCAACAAATGGGGTATCCATCGACAACACTTCTTCCTCAGGTGTAATGGTTCATGCACGATGTCATATGCACTCCCATAACTGATATCAAGCTCCAAGGCTAAGAACCTAAGAGTTACAGTTGGATCCTCGTCAATGATGGACCATGCACGGACAGTTGTTGCTTCGGTCACGGATATCCGGGGGCGTTCAGAGCGTTGTTCATCTTTCAATTCAGTTTTTCCTGCTGTGAAAGCACGAATCCAGCGGGAAACAGTTTCCAGGGAAGGAGTGGTGTCTGGATAAACTTGTAATAATTCCCCTCGAATCTCTGTTGCTTTCTTTCCCAGTTTCCACCTCGTAAAAATGTAGAACCTGCAGCCTTCTTTCGAGTAATCCATGTTTCTGGCCAGAGAGCAAAAACAAGAGTGAAGCATTCACTCACAACAGTAAAACAAGAAAAGTCAGGCATACGGCGACAAGTTCAAACTCGTAAGGACAGGCAACTCTGCACTCTCCTTGCTCCCCTACCTCCCATCATTCAAGGTTTTCATGTTATAGCACGAACTGTCATTACTTTCTGATCACCCTTCGTACAACTAAGCATTATGGATGAAAAGTGGGCAAGTTTGAGCTAAGTTAAAGAAAATGGGGTACAGTAGTGAAGGGGTAACTTAGATTAAATTTTCCAACCCCTCATAAGCTGAATAATTTCGACTGAAGAGGTGAAAAAAAAAAAGATAGTAGTATTATTCGAAGACAGACTAAGGGATAAATAGACAAGACATCAAAAGAGAGAGAGAGAGAGAGAGAGAGAGAGAAATTTAAAAAGTAACAGACAGACAGATTAAAAGATGAACAGATATAAACAAACCTTATCAAAACAGAGAGAGAAAGTAAAACAGTAACAGACAGCAAAGTAAACACAGAGCTACATTATAACAGGAGCAAACAGACATTAACAGAAACGGTACGAGACACACAGACAGAGTAGTCACACGCCCTCAGACAGACAGACAGAGACACGCCCTCAAAAGTATGGTAATGTTAGAAAGACAGGTTAATAAGGAGAATCTCAGGTGCTATTTATCAAGTGTTGGGAGAAACATTAGCGGTCTCTCTCTCTCTCTCTCTCTCTCTCTCTTCCTTTCAAGTCCTATATCTTTTATTTTCTCTTTCCCCAGCTTCCTCTACCTCACCTTTCCCATTTTCTCCATACCTTCCTCCTTCCACATGCTCCCCCATTTTATTTTCCTCTTCCTCCTCCTCCTCCTTCTCTTCTCCAGCTATATACAGTACTCTTCCATCCGTTTATCAACTACTCTCCTCTTTCCTTCTTTCTATTCCTCCTCCTCTCTTCTTCCCCTCCCCTGTTCCTTCGTTTCTGTCCCTTCCTCCCTTTCCCCCAACTCCCTTCCCCTCCCCTTTCCCAAGTACCTCCTTTCCTCCATTTCCTCCCTCTTATCTTCCTTCTCCTCTCCCTCTCTTTTCTCCCTCCCGCCTTCCTTATATTTCTTCCCCCCTTTTTTTCCTTCCTCACACTTTCTTTTCCTCCCCTTTCCCCCTCCCTTCCCACTCCCCTGACTTTCCTTTCCCTTCCCCCTCCCCTCCCCCTTCCATCCCCCAATATTCCCCTCCCTTCTCCCTTCCCTCCTCTCTTCCCCCTCCCCTATTTTCTCCCCTCCCCTCCCCCTCTCCTCCCCTATTTTCTCCCCTCCCCTCCCCCTCTCCTCCCCCTACTCCCCTCTCCCGTCTCCCAACATTCCCCTCCCTTTTCCCTCCCCTTATTTCTCTCCTCCCTTCCCCCTCCCCGATTTCCTCCCTTCCCTTCCCCCTCCCCCATTTCCTTCCCTCCCACATCCCCCTCCCTATTTCCCTCTTCCCCCTCCCCCATTTCCTTCCCTCCCACATCCCCCTCCCTTCTTCCTCCCCTTATTTCCCCCTTTCTAAGACCCTTCCCATACATCCCCCTCCCTCCCCCTCCCCCTCCTCTTCCCCTTCTCCCCTCCCCTTCCCCTGCCTATTGGTGTGAAGGTCCAGGATGTACAGGTGTCAGTGTCGACCACGCAACAATCTACACTAACCACACCACTAGGTCATTAAGGTGTGTGTGTGTGTGTGTGTGTGTGTGTGTGTGTGTGTGAGAGAGAGAGAGAGAGAGAGAGAGAGAGTACAACCAAGCCAACAGTGTCATAACATGAAACTCATCACTACATTCGACCTTCACAAGGCTTCCGACACACACACACACACATAATCTTAGAGAGAGAGAGAGAGAGAGAGAGAGAGAGAGAGACAGAGACAGAGAGAGAGAGAAAGTCTGGTAATTGAAAAGCAAAAACAAAAAAAAGTTACGTCATTGCACTGAAGGGGTTACTGTTGGAAGGTGTGTGTGTGTGTGTGTGTGTGTGTGTGTGTGTGTGTGTGTGTGTGTGTGTGTGTGTGTGTGTGTGTGTGTGTGAGAGAGAGAGAGAGAGAGAGAGAGAGAGAGAGAGAGAGAGAGAGAGAAATGGGTTTGTGAAGGGTTGGTAATGCTGGAGTTAGTGCTGTGGTTAGGTCTCTCTCTCTCTCTCTCTCTCATCTGTTTCCATTTCGGCACAATTTTTTAATAATTTCTTCAGTGACATCCATTCCCCCCCCCCCTCTCTCTCTCTCTCTCTCTCTCTCTCTCTCTCCACATGCCCACCCATCCCACTCACAGTTACACAAATATTGGCAGGAAACCAGACAGGGAGCAGGAGAAGCAGGCAGACAGCTCAGGCAGGGTGAGGCAGGGGTCAGGCAGGAGGAACAGGCAGTGATGGACAGGTGGAGGAAGGCAGACTGAAATGGTTAGGCAGGGAGTGAGACAGGAAGAGTGAGGCAGGCATGAGATGTTAGACAGACAGTGAGGCAAGCAGACGTTAGGCAGACTGAGGCAGTGTTAGGATGGCAGGGTTATGAAGACAGGCAGGCTGGGTGAGGCAAGATTGGTGAGGTAAGTGGGACGAGGCAGGAGAGGTGAGGCAGGTGGGGTGAGGCAGACGGAGTTAGGCAGGAGGAGCGAGGCAGACAGGTAGGCAGGTACTCCGTCAGTGTCGTATCATCAGATTCGCTACCCAGCACCACCACCACTACCACAATTACTACAACCATCATTACCACTACAATCACCACCACCATCATTACCACAACCATCACTATCATCACCACCACCACCACCATTACTACTACTATCACCATCACCATCATTACCACTACAATCCACACTACCGTCATTACCACTGCCTGCCACCACCACCACTAGCTACTACCATTAATACAACCACCATCACAACTACCATTATCAAAGCTATTACCATCACCACTACTGCAACCACCTTCAATAACAACCATCAACACTACAACCACCACACCCAACATCACCATCATCATCATCATCAACACATTACACTCCTGTCATCCTTCACTGCTCACTTGCACATTACTGAATCACACACACACACACACACACACACACACACACACACACACACACACAATCAAAGCTCGTTCTATGTAAATGGCTCAAATTCTTTTTTCTTTCTTTTGCCCCCTCCCCCACAAAAAAAAAAAAAAAAACTCCTCTCTCACTCCCTACATATATCCCATTGATTTTTTTTTTACCCAGTTATAAAAAAAGAAAAACAATTCTCGTTTTGTGAAAATACAAATGTCTGTTTTTTTTTTGTTTTTTTTCACGTAAATCTTTCCCAGCATATATATTCTTGTTCCTTACATACACACGAAATTTCACCCAAATTATAAACACAGACTTATTCCTTTGAGATGTACAGTTTCTTACTCTATATAAACATCTAAACACTCTTACCTTATTAATCAGAGTTATTTTTATTGTTACCTAAATCTACATAAACAAATTCTCATCCCATACATGTACTGTATAATTTCCTCCATGTATTAAATCATTCACTAACATATACATTCTTAATTCAGTCAACTTCATTTACTTAAAACGTCTCATCTCGACACAAAGTTAATTATTGAAAATTCTAAGATAATGTATTTACGCAATTACCACAAAAATATAAATAAATAAATAAATAAATGGATAGAAAGACGGAATAGGACAAAACTTTACACCCTTCTTCTCAAAATATGCTAATCAGGTTTAGAATTACATCAAAAAACATAACCTAGCAAACCGGAATCGGAAGATATTTAACACACACACAAAGACAAAGAGAGAGAGAGAGAGAGAGAGAGAGAGAGAGAGGGCTACACCAAATACCTCAAGTTCGATAAAAGAAAAGAAAAAAAGAAAAAACTACAATAACACGGTGAGGAGGAAGCAAGAACACAGCACAACAGACGTCATCGTTCTGAAAGGGCGGGATGAGTCGGTGCTTAACAGGAGACTTCAACGCATCGGAAAAAGGAGACTTCAACGCAACGGTAGCTAGTGATCCATCTCCACCTGCCTCGAGATCACAAAATGGGATGCAGACCACCAATTTCTCTCTCTCTCTCATCATGTTTCCAATTCGGTATATTTTTTGTCAATCATTTCTTCTGCGAATCTCTCTCTCTCTCTCTCTCTCTCTCTCTCTCTCTCTCTCTCTCTCTCTCGGTCGCTGGTGTGAGGTAGGGGTGAGGGATGGGGGGTGGGGGGTGGGGGGCATTCGTCAGTGTCGTGGCGGTATTCAGGGCCTGACGCTGACGGATCCCCCCTCCTGACGCTGACGGATGACGCCCCACGCTGCAACTGTGCTGACGGGGCCACCTGGGGCATCCACCGCTCTCACCCGCCCCGCCCCGCCCCGCCCATCACCTTCTTTACACCCTATCTCCTATACATTCAGTAACTGTATTAGTCCCTGTATAAATTTTACTCTGTTTTCTCCACCTCACCCCACCCCGTCCCACCCCACCCCACTCCACCCCGCCCCACCCAATCCCACCCCTATACAACCCCTTCTTTACACCACTCCATCAATTTCTATACATCTTTTGCTGTCTTTTCTTTACCCCACTCCGCCTGCCCGCCTCTGTGCAACTTTTTCCTTGCCTTACACACACCTCAGGGGATTTTTAGAACAAGGGGGATTTAGACATTTCTTTACTGGGCATTGATTTCACATTTTCATTTACCCCTTCATCCCCCGCCCCGTCCCTCCCCGCCCCGCCCCACCCTTCTCTACCCAACCAGATACCCGTTTTCTTCCCTACACCCGACGCCCCCATACAAGCCGTTACACTGTGTCCTCTATACACAGCCTCTATACACAGGCTTTATACACAGGCTCTATACACTGCCTCTATACACAGACACTATACACGGGCTCTATACACAAGTTCTATACACTGGCTCTATACACCCCTTCACACACTAGGGTTGGTGAACTCCCAGGACCGTGCACTAATCCAAGGCCTATCAACCTACACACCTGGCAAATCAACTCATTACACACACACACACACACACACACACACACACACACACACACACACACACCTATATCTCTTCTTGATTCGTGCTTAGCCAGCATGAGGAAAAGTAAATTCTGGCTATAACACTCGCTTTGAAGAGAATGTCCAGTTCCCGCTGTGGACCTCATAATGACTGATACAGGCAGATACGAGCACGCACGCACACGCAGAGATAGATAGATAGATAGATAGAGATAGATAGATAGAGAGAGAGAGAGAGAGAAAAAAAAACACCAGTCAATTAAGGTCATGATGCTTTCCATACAACCCTGCCTCGGCACTCCCTACCCCACCTCCATGCACTTGGGTTGCAAATAATATCGTCCATATTCACAAATTTACGATTAATTCCCACGCATAACACGGAGTTTTTCCTGGACGACCCTATCCCGTATTCTCGCCAGGTAAGGAAGCTCCCTAACACCTCTTCCTAAGCGATTTATCTTGCTTATTACTCCGTGCTCTCCTTATCTCTTTTATATGTCATTCTCATCTCAAAATACTATACGTATAAAGTGCAAATCATTTAACCAGCCGTATCCAAAATGAATCGCTAAGGTAGAGGTGTTACGGAGCCCCCTTAACAGACACCACTGGTCCTTATCTCATAGCTTCCTTATCTAATCAGTGTAACCATGGCAACCAGTCACGCTCTGAATCACCTCTCTAAGTTCAGCGCGGGTAACTGGAACGAGAGAGAGAGAGAGAGAGAGAGAGAGAGAGAGAGAGAGAGAGAGAGAGAGAGAGAGAATATCACTATCTTTCTAACACGAAATTTCCTCTCAAATCAATCCCGAATTTTACCTCAATCCTCGCTACTCCTTTACTACTCTGATTTTTATTTTTTCACTCCTCACAAAAATTCAAAAAATCTCTCAAACTCGAAATTTTCCCCGAGATCAATTATTAATCTTTCCTTAATCCCTTCACTACAATGACGTATTTTATTTACACTTTAACTTATTTTTTCCTTCTTTTGTTCCTCCGTAAAAAATATCAAATGATTTTTTAAAAGTTACTATGGATCTTTAACTGTGCAAAAATAAGGATTGCCATTTTTTTCCCCTCCCCATTTTCTTTACTGTCTCCCCCAAACTGTAATAAATCGTCCGGAGAGCAATAAAAATAAATAAAATATAGTAAGGAAATAATGTCAGTAGTTTGAAGAGAAATTTCCCAAGTCTAGCTTCACCAAACACACATCTGTTCCCCTTCCTCTCTTCACCTTCTTGTCTACAACTGTGTGTGTTTACTTTTGTTTCTTTAGCACCATTTTACTTTCAACATATCACACACACACACACACACACACACACACACACACACACACACAAAATCTCCCCTTAAAACAACGTCCTCCAACACCCCACCGCCACCTCCTCCCCTCTCCTTTTCTCCACTCCCTCACCCCTCCCCCTCCTCCCCGTTACACCCCACCACCCCACCCCTCACCCCGCCCACCCCATCCACTATCACCTTTACATATCAGTTCCACCACATTCATTTCCCCCCTCACTTCATCTACTACATAACACCCTGCTCACTTTCACCCTGACAAAACAGTATTATCTCTCTCTCTCTCTCTCTCTCTCTCTCTCTCACACACACACACACACACACACACACACACACACACACACACACACACACAATGCTCCACTATTATTGTTGAGCAAGCTTTATTTTCTAATCTAGCTAGTTTTGCTATTCACCACCTCTTCACGTAAAATATCTACAAAAAAAAAAAAAACTACATAAATCTGAAAAAAAAAAAATCCTTTTCATAAAACGTGCGTAATTAAGCTAAAAGTTAATCAAAAAGACGCAAAAAAAAAAAAGATCATATTATCAGACACGCAAATAAGTCTACAATAGATCTTACGCCATTCTTAAAGTGGTTCTCTAATATAAGCCTAAGTGTCGTACAGAACACTTAAGAAGTACGTGGCCATCGCTTGAGAGGCCAGTCAGTCCTTTACTCCCTCATGTCCCTAGCACCTCTTCCTTACCGATTTATTTTGGGGTACGACTGGTTAATATCATTGTGTAATTATTTTAGTATGAGTGTGGTGATATTGGAATTATTTACACAGAAGAGGAGGGCAAGGTGTAACAAGATAATTCGCTCAGGAAGAGGTGTTTGGGAGCTTCCTCAACCAAATAAAACCTTCACCTTGGCATCCAGTACTCACCACCACCCCGACTCTGTTAATCACGACGGCAGACTTACCTGGGGGAGAAAGGTGAGGTTAATGATTACAGGTAAAGGTAAATCTGGCAAACAGTACGTAATTAATATACAGGTGAATAGATACTAGAAAGATACAAAAAGATACATGAACAAACAGCCACGCAGAGAGAGACACCAAGTGATAGATAGAAAGACATGAATGAACGTAGATGCAGTAGACAGACAGACAGATAGATAAATAGATAGATAGAGAGAGAGAGAGAGAGAGAGAGAGAGAGAGAGAGAGACTGATTATTCTCATTTAATAATTACACACATCAAGGGAGAACACAGGGGAAAAAAATCTTACCTAAATCATCTAATTATTTGCAATGAATGATTTTTTCCAGACACCCAACTGAACGAGAAAAATGTGTGCAAATTTGTTCAGCAGGGGGTTCTGTTATGGTGTATTTGAGCGTATTGCAGTTTGTAATGTGGAAGCTTATTTTGTGTGTGTGTGTGTGTGTGTGTGTGTGTGTGTGTGTGTGTGTGTGTGTGTGTGTGTGTGTGTGTGTGTGTGTGTGTGTGTGTGTGTGCAAAATACCCTAAAAAAATGAAAACATGTCCTTTCGAGTTAAAGAATAAAGTAAAAAACTAAAAAAAAAATGCACAAGACTAGCGACGGTGGTTCTGGAGGGCCCGACGTCCGCTAGAGTTATGCCAACGATGAAACGAGCACTGCAGGTACTATATTCTTTTCACACTACCTTGGCCTAAAATTGCCATCTCTCCATCTTGAATCCTGAGTTGCCAAAATAAACGCTAATATATGGTGCTAGTCACGAAGTGCTGTAGAAAATATGTAAAGCCGCAGTATTCTTTCTGCCACTGAGCTACGTGAAATAAGCTGCAAAAAGACGAAAATCTGAGCCAAGTCAGAGTAAAAGGAGTATAGAAAATAAGGCTGGAACTGGCCTGTGATCTGAAGCAAATTACAACACACTTCTCCCATACCACCTCTCCCCCCCAAGTCTCCCTCACCCCCTTACACTCTCCCCCACCTCCTCACACTCTCCCTCTCTCCTCACGCTCTACCTCACCCCCACTCTCCCTCTCCCTCACCCCCACACTCTACCTTCCCCTAACCCTCCCTCTCCTATCACACTCATCCCCCAACATTTCCTCACTTCCCCACTCTCCCTCTTCCCTACCCTCATACTATACCTCATCCCCTCTTCCTATCCTCCTCTCCCTCTCCCCCGCACCCTCCCTTCTCCCCCTCCTTCCCACACTCTCCCTCGCCTCGCCCCGACCTCCACCCCAGCGTTTCACCATCACCATCAAAATAAAGTGAGAGTGTCGCCAGTTTTGCTATCTGGGTGACACCGCCAACACTGCCCTTCACTGCCAACCTTGCCTATCAAACATCACTGCTAGTCTTGCCGGGAAACAGTTATTTTTCACTTCACAGCGTCGCAAACTGAAATATATCTATGGACGATTATTTTTTTTGTTATGAATTTTACTTTACATATTTGCTTTTATCAATATTTCGCACAAACAATACATGAAAGACAATTGTAGTTATCCAACACCAGTAAAAACAGCACATACATACTGATCATATAAATAAATACAGATAAACAGATAGATATACAATGATAAAGATAGATATAAATTCATACCTAGAACGATAAAGTCGATATTCCAGGACTCTACATAAAACTTAAGATGTTTAAAAGACGCCTAAAAACAGCCTAAAAAATGAAGGAATGTGAAAGTGATGGCTGGAACGAAATAGTGCGTCCTACACGACAAAAAATTACAAATACAATTAAAATGAAATGATGATTATATAGAAAAGATACTGGGTATTTTTGAGAGAGAGAGAGAGAGAGAGAGAGAGAGAGAGAGAGAATCTATGGCACCTCTCATCTTACAGTGTGGGTGGCAGATGTGGCGGCAGTTGCTGTGGTAGGTTCTGTGGTAGCGGTGGTAATACATGCCCCTATCACCCTGTTGATGTGGTAGGGTGAGGCAGGGGTGTGGTAAGGCAGGGTAGGCAGGGATCGACACCCCTCACCCCCACACCCTACCCCCTGCCCAACCACCCCTGCCACTTTGGTCGTCATTAGGGTGAGTTTTGGTGGCACTGTTACTTCACTGTTACTTTTTTGGATTCACTGTTACTCTTTTGGATTCACCGTTACTTTTTTGGATTCACTGCTACTCTTTTGGATTCACTCTTACGCTTTAGGATTCACTGTTACGTTTTTGGATTTACTAACTTTTTTGGATTCACTGTTACTTTTTTGGATTCACTGTTACTTTTTTGGATTCACTGTTACTTTTTTTTCGATTCACTTACTTTTTTGGAATCACTGTTACTTTTAAAGGATTCACTGTTACTTTTTTAGGCTTTAATTACTTTTTGGATTCACTGTTACTTTTCTAGGATTTACTGTTATCTTTTTGGATTCACTTAATTTTTTGGATTCAATTACTTTTTTTGGATTCACTGTTACTTTTTTGGATTCACTGTTACTTTTTGGATTCACTGTTACTTTTTTGGATTCAGTTACTTTTTTAGAATTCACAGTTACTTTTCTCCAAGGACAGTGAAACAGGCTAAAGTTAATTCACAGTTAATTCTGTTCCTGTTACTTCCAGTGCATTCACAGTTAGATGTCACTGTTCCTTAGTTCACCGTGACTTCCGTTGGATACCGATTTCACTGTTAATGATACTGTTACGTAAAAGCATTAAGATATACGTCACTGTAATTTTCGAGACACTCTTGCTTCCTCAGGTGTTCACTGTTCACACTGTTCTTGTTCTATCTATCTCTAACTACTGCCAGACGCCTTAATCCTGTAAGGAGTGGCCACAAACAAATCGCCTCCATGTCGCCCTGTCCCCCGCCATGCCATTGCCCAGCGCCCAACTCACATCCCCCTCTCTCATATACCTCTCCACTCCATCCCTCCATCTCATCCTTGGCATCACCCCTCCCTCTACCCGCCTCCACCTCACTTATACTCTCCTCGTCAATCTCTCTCTCTCTCTCCATCCTCTCCACACGGCATGCTCTTGTTATTTCCTGGGATTTCACTGCTACTTATTCGGTGTGGGCTATTAATTTCTAGGGATTTCACTGTTATCACTTATATTTATGGATTTCACGGTTCCGTCTCATACTGTTGCATCCAAGGTCTTCACTGTTGTAATCATGTTTTTATCACAGTTACACCCAAATGTATCACTGTTACACCCAGATTTGCCAGTTACACCCCATCACTGTTCCACCCAGATTTGCCAGTTACACCCCATCACTGTTACACCCACAATTATATCACTGTTACACCCACATTTATATCACTGTTACACCCACATTTATATCACTGTTACACCCACATTTATATCACTGTTACACCCACACTTATATCACTGTTACACCCACATTTATATCACTGTTACACCCACATTTATATCACTGTTACACCTAAATTCATCACTGTTACACCTAAATTCATCACCATTACACCCACATTTGCCAGTTACACCCACATTTATCACTGTTACACCCACATTTTTCAGTTACACCCACATTTATATCAGTTACACCCATTTATCACTATTACACCCACATTTATATCACTGTTACACCCACATTTATATCACTGTTACACCCACATTTATCAGTTACACCCACATTTATCACTGTTACACCCACATTTATATCACTGTTACACCCACATTTATATCATTGTTACACCCACATTTATATCACTGTTACACCCACATTTATATCACTGTTACACCCACACTTATATCACTGTTACACCCACCCTGTTACACCTTCGAATTTAACACCTGCTTCCCGTTGTCACACCTGTTATCTCGTCACTGTTAAGAGCTGTGACAATATTACCACTACTGTTGTTCCGTTTGTTTTGTCACTGAATACTGTTACACTGCATTTTAAGTCTGTTATAGCAAAGTATATTCAAAGTTACAGCAAAGTATTTCTATCAGAGTATATTCAAAGTTATAGCAATTTATTTCTATCAAAGTATATTCAAAGTTACAGCAATTTATTTCTATCAAAGAAAATTCAAAGTTATAGCAATCTATTTCCATCTAAGTATATTCAAAGTCATAGCAATTTATTTCTATCAAAGAATATTCAAAGTTATAGCAATCTATTTCCATCTAAGTATATTCAAAGTTAGAGCACTTTATTTCTATCAAAGTATATTCAAAGTTAGAGCACTTTATTTCTATCAAAGTATATTCAGTTATAGCAATTTATTTCTCTCCAAATTTCCCATCATCTTCCTTCACTATTGGTCTACTGGTAAAATGTGGTGAAGATTTCTGCAATAGCATTTTTTTTTTTTTTTTTTTTTTTTTTTTAAGTGATCACCCATCCACATCCGCTACACCACTGCATTGGCTCCTACCATCATCATTGTCATCATTATCATCATCATCACTACACACACTTTCCCTTCATGCATCACCATCGTCACATCAATACACACACCATCCCAACATCAGGCCATAACTACCCATCTCGATCATCATCATCAACATCAACATCGTCATCACACCACTTCACACACCTTTCCAACACCATGCCATAACTACTGTACACATCATCATCATCATCATCACTACACACACCTTCCCATCACCATCCCATAACACATCACCATCTCATATCAGCATCACATCGCCTCAAACCACGTCTCACCCCATTTCAAAACATCACATCACCACCACACCACAACAAACACACGTGGTAGGTAGGCAAGGTCACCTGATATAGTGCAGTGTAATGATAAACGCCTCTATGACCAGCACTATTTAATCTCACCACCTTATCGGCACCACAGACACCACATCACCTTATCAACACGTAACTCACCATACATCCCACATTTCACTGATCCGCCTTATCGCTATCGTCATATATGCGTACCCAAAGATAAGACATGATTGAGGTGGTTTGTTAGTTTGTGCATTGAATACGATAATGTTGCTTTCTTCTTCTTTTTTTCTTTTCCTCCTTCTCCTCCTCCTTTTTCTTCTTCTTTTCCTTCTCCTCCTCCTTTTTCTTCTTCTTTTCCTTCTCCTCCTCCTCCTCTTTTTCTTTTCCTTCTCTTCTTCCTCCTCCTCCTCCTTTCTTCTTCTTCTCTTTTTCCCCATTTTTTTTTTTTTTTTTTTACTCTTGCTACTTTCAAACGATATTTTCAGCCGTATTCTAAGAGGCATAGGAGGCTTCGTGGCACGTCTTCCTTTCCGATTTATTCTGCATATTACACCTTATAGACGGTGGGAGTTAGCGCCGAAGTGGTGACATGCAGAGGTGTATGATATATAGAAGAACTACTGGGGCTTGGGAAAAGAATATGAAGCGGACACAATAAAAAAAATGACCACAAAAAAAAGACACTAAAATTACTGCACTAAAAACATCACACTTCCCTTGATAAAAATTCCACTGCACCACACCACTATGTCGTCACTACACCATACTCTCACACCAGTTCCAAGTGGTATGCAAAGGCAGGTGTAGGCCAAAAAGTAGGCAACAGGATCTGAATAGTCAACACACCACAACACTGCACCTCTGAAACACCATAATTCCACCGCATCATGCCATCACATCGTCACACCAGCACCACACCACACTCACACCAGGTCCGCGTGGTATGCAAGGCCAGGTGGTGTGGTGTAGGCTGCAGGCTTGGCTAAATGAACGGTACAATCACCACACTAGAACAATACATCTTGATACCACAATTCCAATGCACCAAGCCACCAAATCATCACTACACCAGCACACCACACTCTCACACCAGGCCCACGTGGTATGCAAGGCCGGGTGGTGTGGTGTAGGTCAGAGGCAAGCCTACATGACACCTCAGTAGCGCAACATCACTACAACACAGCTGTTTTTTTCTGTTTCATTGAGCAAAATCTTCCAGTCACCCAGCCGTCAAGTCACTGTGTGTGTGTGTGTGTGTGTGTGTGTGTGTGTGTGTGTACGAGGCTTGTGTGCGTGTGGTGCGTGCGTGTGGGTACCTAGTGTGGGCGTGTGGGCAGCGTAGTGGGGAATGACAGGGATGAAGCGGGTAGCCTTCTAGTCGCGTGCCGTCTTCTCTTAAATCCCTAATCCCCCCCTCCCCCATTTCTCCCTCACTAAATCTCCCCTCCCCCGACTCCCTCTTCCCCTTCTCCCCCTCCTCCTGCTCCCCTTCCTCTTCCCCCTATTACTGCTCCCCTTTCCCTCCCTCTTCTCCTCTTTCTGCAACCCTCTTCTTCGCACTTCCCCTTATTCACTCTTCCCTCTCCTACCCATCCCCACTAAATTTCCCCCCCTACATGTTTCCCACTTCCCCTACACATCCTCCCCACCACTCCTCTCCCCCTCCCGTCTCCTTCCTCTCATCATCCCCCATTCTTCCTTCCCTATCCACCTATGCTGCAGTATATCTATCTCTTCCTCCTCCCTCTCCTCTTCCTCTTCCTCCTCTTCCTGTCTTCCTCCCTACCCCCACTACGCCCTCCCTCCTAAATACTGCTCCACTTTCCTCGTCCTCGTCCTTCTCTTCTTCCTCCTTCTCCTCCTCCTCTTCGTCCTTCTCCTCCTCCTCCTCCTCCTATCAACCTCAGCCCTCCATTCCTGTTCTCTAGGACACTCTGCACTAATTTTTCCTCCTTGAAGATATATTTTCCTCCTCTCTGCTAAGATATAAGCTACTTGTCTCTTTCCTGTTCGCAGCTGCTACTTCTCTTTTTCCTGTTCGCTGCTGTTCCTTTTCTTTTTCCTGTTCGCAGCTGTTCCGTTTCCCTTTCCTGTTCGCTGCTGTTCCTTTTCTTTTTCCTGTTCGCTGCTGTTCCTTTTCTTTTTCCTGTTCGCTGCTGTTCCTTTTCTTTTTCCTGTTCGCTGCTGTTCCGTTTCTTTTTCCTGTTCGCAGCTGTTCCTTTTCTTTCCGCAGCTCTTCCTTTTCTATTTCCAATCCGCAGCGGTCGCAAGGGCTCGACTCTATCTCAAGTAACTATTTTTTTCTGAAGTGGTGCCTTGTTGTAGTACCTTGTTTTTGGAGGACCACTGGCAACACACACACACACACACACACACACACACACACACACACACACACACACACACACACAAAACTTAGTCGACACGTAGCCAGAAGTCAGTCACACAAATATTTAAAATAATAATAATAAAAATAATAATAAAGGAGGAGGAAAAAATGTCACTTATATCTAATTAACTTTTATGCAACAACACGACAAAGAAATGTGCATCAGAAAGCGTGACCAGGTAAGATAAAACCTACACCTGTATTTTGGGGATTTCTAAACACCTCTTCCTTGGCGATTTAGCCTGCATATCACACCTCAGTACCTCCGTGTGCGTTACTGAAGCAAACTATGTCATACTAACACCCCCCCCCCAACACACACATACACACAATGCTGAAGTGTAATATGCAAAATAAATCGCTATGGAAAAGGTGTTACTCAATCGCCAAATCCTCTCCGAATATGACCTAACTGATGATGAGTGAGGTACAGTGAGGCAAGGAGAGGCAGAAGTGAGGCAAGGAGAGGCAGAAGTGAGGCAGAGTGAAGCATGAGGTAGGATGAAGTGAGGCAGGGGTGAGGCACGATGAAGTGAAGTAGGGGTGAGGCTGGGTGAGAGATGAGGCCGGATGAAGTGAGGCAGGGGTAAGGCAGAGTGAGGTATGAGAAAGGATAATGTGAGGCAAGGGTACGGCAGAGTGAGGGATGAGGCAGGATGAAGTGAGACAGGGGTAAGGCAGGATGAGGGATGAGGCAGGATGAAGTGAGGCAGGGGTAAGGCAGAGTGAGGGGTTAGGCAGGATGAAATGAGGCAGGGGTAAGGCAGAGTGAGGGGTTAGCAGGATGAAGTGAGGCTGGGGTAAGGCAGGGGTGAGGCAGAGTGAGGGGAGATGCGGGATTGTCACGAAGATTGAACGTGACTAAGGAAAGATGATCAAGATTAAAACATGTAAAGCGAGATTCAGACTCTCTCTCTCTCTCTCTCTCTCTCTCTTTCTCACACACACACACACACACACACACACACACACACACACACACACAAGAGCACAAGTTAAATAATTCCTTTCCACATTTTCTTTTTCAGAATTACTACATTATTTTAATTTTCCTGATTACACTTAACATGGAATTTTTAGTTTTTAACAAATTTTTCAATGTATGATCAATTTCGAGGCACTGTAAAGAAACTATTGACCTCCACCTTCTAGACTGTGTGTGTGTGTGTGTGTGTGTGTGTGTGTGTGTGTGTGTGTGTGTGTCAGAGAGAGAGAGAGAGAGAGACGAAATCCCCTAGTTCGAAAAAAAATCCCTCAAGATCAATAAAATCGTCTGTATACCCCCCCCCAAAAAAAAAATCATGCTGAGGCGGCAAATCCAACATGGCGAAAAAACCTCACATATAAATTCAAAATAAAGGAGTGTAGATGGACGAATTATCAGTACTGACTCTTTCTCTCTCTCTCTCTCAATAAATCGTCCCTCGTGAACCAATCAGGGGGTTTACAGCGCCAGTACACACACTCTCAGGCTTCCAATACCCACTACTGGCTGAATAAAATCGTCAGGCGTTAGCAGGGACCGAATACTAGAGTTGCCCTTACCATCTGGGGGCTACGCTAGAGGGTGGGGTGGTGGTGGCCAGGGGGGGGGGGTGACTGGAGGTGATGCTCTGGCCACGCAAGCTTATGTGGGGGGTCGGGGGGGGGTTAAGAACATATCAATCGTAATGTTGCTTAATGACTCTCTCTCTCTCTCTCTCTCTCTCACGTGTCATTCTTCATTCTTCTTCTTCATCATCATAATCATCATCATCATCATATATGGGCCTCTTCATTTAAATACCATAGAAGGAACCGCCAATATTTCAAAAACTAACAGATGAAATTATCCAAAAAAAAAAAAACTCCCTCACAAGTATATATAAAAAAAAATATCTATTATAAAATTTAAAAGCCGTAAAATATAACACAGGAGCATTAAGTTCCCTCTTCTTCGATAACCACCTCTTCACTCGCCCCAAATGTGAATAGAGAGAGTGAATAATTTGCAAGTGAACGGTGAATGCATGGATGACTGCGTGAATGAGTGACAAGCAATATTTGAACGTGCGTGTGAGTGAACGAGTGAAACGCTACTGCCTGGGTGAGTCAGTGAGCGAGAGAGAGTGAGGGAGTGAGTGAAAGAGTGTGAGTGAGTGAGAGAGTGTGAGCGAGTGAGTGAGTAAGGTGAATGTGTGAGTAAATAATTACATATGTGTGTGGGTGATTTGGTATGTAGGTGAAAGCAAGAAATAGAGTGATGAAGCTGACGACTGTGTACTCAAGCGTGCACACATCAATCACTACACACACACACACACACACACACACACACACACACACACACACAACATGAAAACACACAAGCAAATACTATCAATACTTTACACATACAGACTCTCTCTCTCTCCTGGTCGCAGCTCAATGCACACAGAACGGTAAAGAGAGTGCAGTGTGTGTGAGTGATATATTGCCGACGTGCTCGCTACGGTGACATATGTGCTCACCCCGATGTGCACCCTAGGAGTTACACACACACACACACACACACACACACACACACACACACACACACACACCACACACACACACACACACCAAATTAGGTACAATCTCAAGCATCAACTTAAGTCCCAACTCAAGTGCCAACTTAAGTCCCACCTCAAGCGCCAACGTAAGCTCCTACTCAAGTGCTAACATAAGTGCCAACTCAAGAGTTAACTTAAGTGCCAACTGAAGCGGTAAACTTATATTGCAACTCAAGTGCCAACATTAGTCCCAATTCAAGTGACAACTTAAGTGCCAACTTTAATGCCAACTTAGGTCTGAACGCAAGCACCAACTTAGGTCTCAATTCAAGCAACAACTTAAGTCCCAACTCAAGTGCCAACCTAAGTCCCGAAACAAGCTCCAACACAAGTCTCAAGAGCAAACTGAAGTCCCAACTCAAGCGCCATCTTAAGTCCCAACTCAAAGGCAAGCTTAGGTCCCAACTCAAGCACCAACTTAAGTTCCAATTCGTTCAACAGCCTAAGTCCCTACTCAAGCGTCAACTTAAGTCCAAACTCAAATGCCAACTTAACTGCCAAATCAATGAGCTAACGTAGTGATAACTCAATTGCAAATGTATAAGTGCCAATTCAAGTGCCAATGTAAGTGCCAACTTAAGTGCCAACTCAAATGCCAACATATGTGAACACTCAAATGCCATTTTAAGTGAAAACTCAAATGACTACTAAATGACTACTAATTGCCAACTCAAGTGCCAAATGAAGTGTCCAGTGTCAAGTCCCAACTTGTGTCAACACAAGTCCCAACTCAAATCCCAACTTAGGTATCAACTTAAGTGGCCATTAAAGTGCCAACTTAAGTGCTAACTCAAGTGATGACTTAAATGCCATCTCAAGTGTTAAATTCCGACTAAAGTGCCAACTTACGTCCCAACACAAGTGCCAATTCACGTCCGAACTCAAGCACCAAACTAAGTCCCAACTCGAGCGCCAACCTACATACCTAAGTCCCTACTCAAGAGCAAACTTAAGTCCCAACTCAAGTGCTAATTTAAATCCCAACTCAAGAGTCAACCTAAGTCCCGACTCAAGCACCAACTTAAATTTCAGCCCAAGCGCAACCTTAAGTCCCAAAATCAAGTGCCAACTTAAGTCCCAACACAAGTGCCAATTTAAATCCCAACTCAAGTACTAACTAAAGTTCAAACTCAAGTGCCAACTCAAGTCCCAACATAGGTACCAACTTAAGTCCATACACAAGCACCAACGTAAGCCCATACACAAGTACCAACTTAAGTCCTAACTCAAGCGCTAACTTAAGTCCCAACTCAAGCACCAACTTAAGTCTCATCTCATGCGTCAACTTAAGTTCAAACTCAAGTGCCAACTTATGTCCCAGCCCATGTGCCAACCTAAGTCCCAACTCAAGCATTAAACCAAGTCCCAACTCAAGCGCCAACCTACGTACCTAAGTCCCTACTCGAGAGCAAACTTAAGTCCTAACTCAAGTGAAAAATTAAGCCCCAACTCAAGTGCCAACTTGAGTGTATCCATCGAGGGGTGGCTTGGAGTTTACTGGTTATATTACGCCGCTCAGGGAAGGGCAACTGGTCACCCTCTCCTTAAACTGGCTGCTATGACTTGCCAGAATAATGTACGCGTGTGTGTCCAGTGCAGTGGGTGGGGGAGAGGACGGAGGCTGTTTTGTTGAGTAAGTGTGAGTTGCTTGATTAGGAGGAGGAGGAGGAGGAGGAGGAGGAGGAATAGATGAGAGGGAGAGGAAGGAATAGATAAGGAAATTGAGGGATAGCCATGATTGAGGAAAAGTTAGATATTGGTGTATCTATCAATGTATCTATCTATGTACAATTTGTTATTTCGGTATACACAATTATATATAAATTAGATATAAAAATAATATACCGCATATATAACTGTCAAATATATATTAACTATACAGTATATACAGGAGAGAGAGAGAGAGAGAGAGAGAGAGAGAGAGAGAGAGCAAAGCTAGCTCTACCTAAGGAGTGTGGTGATCTGCGTGAGTGTATCTTATGTCACGATCACCACTTACACCACCACACATTATCCCAACACACCACACCAGGACACGTCTCACCCCCCCTGCCCTGCCCTGCCCTGCCCTGTCCTGTCCTGCCCTGTCCTTCTCCGATTTCCTGTCAATCTCTGCCTTACCCGGTCCCGTCTTTTACTCTTTTGTTTTTTTCATGGCCTACCTGCTGCCACACATTCACCTACACCTACACTAACACCCCCTCTTCCTACACCTAATTTTTCTCCCATTCTCCAAAGCTACACACGCACCTACACCTAAGTACAATACACCACTTACACAATTTACACCTTCATCTTAAACCCCCTCTACACCAGCCCAAGCTGTTCTCCTTCATCTATTCCTTCTACACCCATAACTATTTTCTCACCTACACCTACACTACCTATCTGCTGCACTTCACCTGTTCCATCTACACCTACAACGCAGATCAACCTTCATCTGTCCACCACACTCTATCCTATAATACACCCACGCATCAAATACACCCCCCATCCATTCACTCCACACTCATCAAGTTCACACACACACACACACACACACACACACACACACAATCACCTTTCATTTATCTACCACATCCCATCTACACCAGCTACGCCCCATCTACACCAGCTACACCCCATCTACACCAGCTACGCCCCATTTACACCAGGTACACCCCATCTACACCAGCTACACCCCATCTACACCAGCTACACCTCATCTACACCAGCTATACCCCATCTACACCAGCTACACCCCATCTACACCAGCTACACCCCATCCACACCAGCTACACCCCATCTACACCAGCTACACCCACACCAGGATACCGCCTCTACACCCCCACCCACTGCTCGCTTCGGTTCGCTCGACGGCGGGTGACGTCAAAGAGGTTGGGATTCCCACCGGGTGTTCTGCATGTGTTGTGCTGCTGTGGTGCTGTGCTGTGGTGTGGTGGTGCTGTGGTGATGTGTTGTGGTGCTGTGTTGTGGTGTTTGCAGCTGTGGTGTTGTGATGTTGTGGCGCTGTGGTGTTTGTGGTGCTGTGGCGTTGTGTTGTGGTGCTGTGGTGTTTGTGGCTGTGGTGCTGTGGTGTTTGTAGCTGTGGCGCTGTGGTGGATGTGGCTGTGGTGAATCATGGGAGAATGAAAGTACGTGAATCATGGGAGAGAGTTAAGATACTGGCTCCATTCACCCTCTCACGGTCGGAATAACTCTACTACACAGACGATTTTATTCACCTGAGAGTAACACCTTCTCCTTAGCGATTTATTTTTCCTACTGCAAATTAATAGTCTCCTGTGTGTCATCCGTATCGCATTAATATAGTCTGAATTAATATACAAGAAGATATCGGGTGCAATAGAATAAATCGCTCAGGAATCGGCGTTAAGACATATCCGGCATGAATAACAAGTTACGATATCGCCAAACTCTGAATATCAGTCTAAAAACTGGTTCTATTATGGAGGAAACAAATCAATATGCTTTTTTCCCAACGTGTGCAATTGCTATGTACGATTGCAATGTTGACAAAAATTGCTTTCTTCCTGCTCTCTGTGTCTCTCTTAGTTTTGTCTTTATCTCCTGTTTGGGCTCTGTTTTGCTCTGTCTGTTGTCCCTGTTAGCTCTGTTTTTCACTGTTGTACCGTTGTCCTTGTTTCTATTACCTCTGTTTTCACTGTTGTACCGTTGTCCTTGTTTTTGTTACCTCTGTTTTCACTGCTGTACCGTTGTCTTTGTTTCTGTTGGTTCTGGTTTTCACTGCTGTACCGTTGTCTTTGTTTCTGTTAGCTCTCGTTTTCACTGCTGTGCCACTGTCTGTTTCTGTTACCTCTGTTTTCACTACTGTTTCCCCGTCACTCCTGCATTTCCTCCGCCACGTCGCTATCCGTATCTGTCGTTGCTTTGTTTCGGCTTTGGTATTTATTTGTGCTGTGCCGTCTGCTGTTTGTGTCTGTTTACGCCTGTTTGCCTGTGCTGTTGAAGTCTATGCTGTGTTATATCTGTGTCCCCGTTAGCTCTGTCTACCTGCTGCTAACTTGTGTCTGCTGTGTTGTCTGTTTTTTGTCTGTGTCAGCCTTGTTCGTATCTACGCTATGTCTCTGTTAATTTTCTTTCTACCTGTTGTCTGTTTCTTGCCTCTCCTCTGCCGTTTGCTGTCTGTGCCTCTGTCAGCCCTCTCTATTAGGTTATGTCTCTGTCTATGCTATATACTCTGAGTTATGTTGCTGTGTATGTTAGATCTGGTCCTATCTTGTGTTTTTTTATGCTGTCTTTGTTGCCTGTCTCTCGCTCTTAAGGTTCGCGCTGTATATGTCTATGTTATTTGTCATCTGTGTCTCTTTTAGTCCTTTTGCTGTACTGTGCTGAATTCTGTCTCTCTCCTCGCTCTGTTGCTGTCTATGTGTGCTGTCTAGTGTGAGTCTCTCTCTATTAACCCTGTCTTTCTCTGCTGTATTGTTGTGTCCATACCGACTGCTGTTTGTTTCTCTGGTAAATTTGCTTGTGTTTTCTTTTTTGTGTTTGGTCTGTCGTTTTCTGTGTCATTATTTTTAAATGTTGTAACTGCTGTTATTTGCGCCTCTCTCTTTGTTTTGCTCTGTTTACGGTGCTTCTGGTTTTCCTGTCAATTTTTTTTTTTCTCTCTCTCTCTCTCTTTCTCTCCAGGCTGCATCTGCGCCCGTACACACACACACACACACACACACACACACACACACACACACACATACACAAAGCAATTGTAATGAATAAATACAAAACAACTAAACAGATACCGGATCATCAGGGCCGTATTATGGGGCGTCACTAAAATCTACGGGAATGGAGCACCTCGCGTCCGAAAAATTTAGGGAGTGACTGACGGACGAGGCCACATCAAGAAATAACTCTAAAAACGTGAGAGAGTGTGTCATGTACCGGGGAAGACGGGACAGCGGAGGTCGCTGATGGAGTGCTGTGTCATCTCACGTACTCTGCTGATTTTCATTATTTTTTCCAACCTCACCGCCCACACTCTTTTGCAACGCCCACACTCTATTGCAACGCCCACACTCTATTGCAACGTTCACACTCTACTGCAACGCCCACACTCTACTGCAACGCCCACACTCTATTGCAACGCCCACACTCTATTGCAACGCCCACTCTATTGCAACGCCCACACTCTATTGCAACGCCCACACTCTATTGCAACGCCCACACTCTATTGCAACGCCCACTCTATTGCAACGTCCACACTCTATTGCAACGCCCACACTCTATTGCAACGCCCACTCTATTGCAACGTCCACACTCTATTGCAACGCCCACACTCTATTGCAACGCCCACACTCTATTATAACGCCCACACACTACTGCAACGCCCACACTCTATTGCAACGCCCACACTCTATTATAACGCCCACACACTATTGCAACGTCCACACTCTATTGCAACGCCCACACTCTATTGCAACGCCCACACTCTATTGCAACGCCCAAACTCTATTGCAACGCCCACACTCTTGCAATGCCCACACTCTATTGCAACGCCCACACTCCATTGCAACGCCCACACTCTATTCCAACGCCCACACTCTATTGCAAGCAGCCTCGAAATGCCTGTGATACAAAGTGAAGCAATGTAAGTCCTCCGCGAAAGTCTGCTCACCGCTCGTTTCCTTCCACGTGGACTCTGAGAATAAAAGTTTTAAATCCACTGCCACTGACCACTCCACAGCCACTGCCACTGACCACTCCACAGCCACTGCCACTGACCAAACCACAGCTACTGTCACTGACCAAACCACAGCCACTGTCACTGACCACTCCACAGCCACTGTCACTGACCACTCCACAGCCACTGCCACTGACTAATCCACAGCCACTGACATTGACCAAACCACAGCCACTGTCACTGACCAAACCACAGCCACTGCCACTGACCAAACCACAGCCACTGTCACTGACCAAACCACAGCCACTGCCACTGACCAAACCACAGCCACTGCCACTGACCAAACCACAGCCACTGCCACTGACCAAACCACAGCCACTGTCACTGACCAAACCACAGCCACCGCCACTGACCAAACCACAGCCACCGCCACTGACCAAACCACAGCCACTGCCACTGACCAAACCACAGCCACTGTCACTGACCAAACCACAGCCACTGCCACTGACCAAACCACAGCCACTGCCACTGACCAAACCACAGCCACTGACATTGACCAAACCACAGCCACCGCCACTGACCAAACCACAGCCACTGTCACTGACCAAACCACAGCCACTGACATTGACCAAACCACAGCCACCGCCACTGACCAAACCACAGCCACCGCCACTGACTAATCCACAGCCACCGTCACTGACCAAACCACAGCCACTGTCACTGACCAAACCACAGCCACCGCCACTGACCAAACCACAGCCACTGTCACTGACCAAACCACAGCCACTGTCACTGACCAAACCACAGCCACTGCCACTGACCAAACCACAGCCACTGCCACTGACCAAACCACAGCCACTGTCACTGACCAAACCACAGCCACCGCCACTGACCAAACCACAGCCACTGCCACTGACTAATCCACAGCCACTGACAAAGACCAAACCATGTCATCAGTGTCATTTGCTGCGGACCCACGAATCGAACCCAAGCGGTGGTGGACAAGAGTAGATGCTGGTGGTATGCCCTTCCATATGCTTGCACGAGTCCGCCCCCTGTCCGTTAATACTGCTGGGATATACATACAAACTGCCATTATAACACGTCCATTTACAAGCCAAACTCTCTCTACAGACACCTTTCCCACTCCTACTGTACCTCGCCAGCATGGTTAAGGGTTAATTCTGTCTATCACTCTCTATCAGGAAGATACATACATACAGCCATTATGACATGTCCACTTACAAGCCAAACTCCTCCTACAGACACCTTTCCAAATCCTACCTCGCCAGCATGGGTAAGGGTTAATTCTGTCTATCACTCTCTCTCAAGAGTATACATACATACAGCCATTATAACACGTCCACTTATATGCCAAACTTTTCCTTCAGATACCTTCCCCATTCCTACCTCGCCAGCATGGGTAAAGGTTAATTCTCCCTATCACTCTCTCTCAGGAATATACTCGTACATACATACAGCCATTATAACACGTCCACTTATATGCCAAACTTTTCCTTCAGATACCTTCCCCATTCCTACCTCGCCAGCATGGGTAAGAGTTAATTCTGCCTATCACTCTCTTTCCAGGTATGAAGTGCAGGTAAAGATACAAGTAGTGACTGTTAACTGTATCGTGTGTGCTGCTAACTGTGTGGTGGTGGGGTGGTTCCGTCTCTTGTCATTGCAGCGCCATCAATCACAGGAGACGAGACTGCTGTTCTCTTGCTGTCACTGTCACTCCCGCCACCACGATTACTACCACCACCACCACAACTGCCACCACCATTACTACCACCACCACCACAACTGCCACCACCATTACTACCACCACCACCACAACTGCCACCACCATTACTACCACCACCACCACAACTGCCACCACCATTACTACCACCACCACCATTACTACCACCACCACCACAACTGCCACCACCACCATCACTACTGCAACCACCACAACTGCCACCACCACCATCACTACTGCTACCACCACCACCACCACCACTGCTACCACCACCAATACTGCAACCACAACTGCAACCACCACCACTACTACTACCACCACAAATACTGCAACGACCACTGCAACTGCCACCGCCACCACCACCACTGTAACCACCACAATTATTGCAACTATATACTGCAACCATTATTACCCTCCAAGAATTACCACTATGCTCACCAAGACCATTATCACCATCACCACTACTAATATTACTACTATTACAGCCACCCCTACAACTATTACTACTATTACAACCACTCACCATCAGCATCACTACTACCACCACGTCAACAACAACTATCACGACCTCCACAAACTACTATTTCCTTTAACCCAACTACTACAACCACAACAAAACAACAACCATACCACAGCATCACACACAACCACAACTCCCCACTCCTTACCACAACTACCACCACCACCACCACAACCACACACACACCCCGACATCCAACACAACAACCACCACAACTACCACCACCACCATACACCATAACCATCACAACACACCAGCTACCACAACCACCACTCACCACAACACAGCAACTACCACAACTATCACCACTAACACATCTACCACAACCACAACTACCACCATCGGCAGTAACCAACATTATGGACAGGTAAAGAGCTTAACGGCATCCCAAAACCGCAGGTATGAGGTAAGATCGCACCTTTTATCTCCACACCTCGCACCTCTATCTCCACACCTCGCACCTCTACCTCCACACCTAGCACATCTATCTTCACACCTCGCACCCTTATCTTCACACCTCGCACCTCTATCTCCAAACCTCGCACATTTATCTCCACACCTCATCTCTATCTCAACACTTCGCATCCCAATCTCCACACCTCACATCTCTATCTTTACACCTCTATCTCCACACCTCGCACCTGTATTTCCACACCTCGCTATACTTTAACCCAATCTTTCACCACACCTCTGATTCTTCTACCTTCACCTCATACACCTCACTTAAATCTACCTCTACCACAAGACCACACTTCTATTTCCACACCTCACCACATCCTACCCCACTCTTACACCTCGCACACTCTTCTAACCGTACCTCTTACACCTCACTCAAATCTACCTCTAATATCACACCTCTGTCTTCAAATCTACCTCCACAGTCCTACCACACCTCTATCCTCATACCTCACCACATCT
Source organism: Coenobita brevimanus (assembly GCF_032717465.1). Lineage (NCBI taxonomy): Eukaryota > Metazoa > Arthropoda > Malacostraca > Decapoda > Coenobitidae > Coenobita > Coenobita brevimanus. Next base: position 28,218,019 of record NC_136992.1, read on the forward strand.
CACAAACTCCTCCCATTCTACCTCACCTTACCTCACTCAAATTAACCTCTTCTCCCTCACGACCATCCACTGCACTACCTTCCTACCATTCATTTCATTACCCCTTTCTCTCTCTCTCTCTCATCAGTCTAATTCTTCAAAGATGCGGAGGTACAGTTACTAACGACCTGATAGACAAAATAGATAAACAAATAAATAAAAATAATAAAGTCTCCCTAATAATTTTTCCATAAGGTCATCAGTAACAGTAGCTACGTAATGGCAAAGAATTTGACCCATGTTTATATTTATTATTATTATTATCATTATTATTATTATCATCATTATCCATCCATCATCCAATCTTATTATTACCGGTATTATTATTATTATTATTATTATCTATCCATCAGTCTATCCATCCATCATCCAATCTTATTATTACCGGTATCATTATTATTATTATTTATGAATTGGCGCATGAATCATGTAAAGTTATTGGGTCAAGTTCGGGATTCTATGTATATATAAATCCCTTGCTTATAAATCCCTCACAAAAAATCCCTTGCCTGTAAATCCCTCGCAAAAAAAATGTCTTGCTTTTGTAAATCCCTCATTAAAAAATCCCTTGCTTGTAAATCCCTCGCCAAAATGTCCTTTGCTTGTAAATCTCTCGCCAAAAGTCCTTTGCCAAAAATCCCTTGCCTGTAAAACCCTCGCCAAAAAATTCCTTGCCCGTACATCCCTCGCCCAAAAATCCCTTGCCTGTAAATCCCTCGCCAAAAAATCCCTTGTCTCTAAATCCTTCGCCCAAAAATCCCTTGCTTGTAAACTGCGTCAAAAAAAATCCCTTGCTTGTAAATCCCTCGCCAAAAAGTCCCTCGATTGTAAAACCCTTGAAAAAAAAAAAAAAAAAGCTTCTAAATCCCTCTCCAAAAAATCTCTTGCCTATAAATTACTCATCCCCTAAAAAAATCCCTTGCTTGTAAATCCCTCGCCAAAAAAAAAAAAAAATCCCGTCTGTAAATCCTTCACCAAAAAAATCCCTTGCTTGTTAATCTCACGCCATAAAATCCTTTGCTTGTAAATCTCACGGCAAAAAATCCTTTGCTTGAAAAACTCATGCCAAATAATCCCGTGCTTATAAATCTCACGGCAAAAAAGATCGCTTGTAAATCCCTCGTCAAAATTCTGAGTCTAAAGGTAACTTCAACGCTGCTTTGGTAGTGATATCCAGGACTCGGCACAGTCCTGACTTAACACGCGTCCATTGGTGATTTATTTCCGTTGCTTCCGGACGATTTTATTCGGCTACGGAGAGCAGTCTAAACCCCTCCAGTTCCAAGCCTTAACTGATCTGAATAAATAAAGGAGGAATAATATGCACAGCGGACGTGGTAGTAGAGAGGCTCATGCTCCTCTGCTCAACACCATTCACTTTTTCACTCAGCGTTATTTCTTTTGCACTGTGATAACTGTTTGGTCTCTTCTTTACCGTCTTCTCTATGTCTTCTCCACTGTTTTTTTTTTCCCTTCTCGTTTGCTCTTATTCTTCACTTTCTTTATAATTCTCTTCTCATGGTCTATGTCTTCTTCACTGCCTGCTTTGCAGTCTCTTTTTAATCTACATATTCTTCACTGTCTTCTTCTTATTCTCTTCTCTTTGCTCTACGTCTTCTTCACTGTCTTCTTTTTCTTATCTTCTTAGTTTCTTCTTCATTTCTTTTCATTCCATTTTATTTGCACTCAGCCCATTGTCTTCCTTTATTTTCTTCGCCACTGCATTCATTTTCTTCTCATTCCTTTTCTTACTTCTCGTCTTTATATTTTTCGTCTCTACAACTGTCTCTATTTTTCTTTTTTCTTTTTTTCTCAGTAAATTGTCGTCTCGTACTACCCTATGTTCCTGTGATTTGCGTTGGTTTGTGTTTCTCTATATTACTTCCTCTTCTCTCGTGTTGTGTGTGTGTGTGTGTGTGTGTGTGTGTGTGTGTGTGTGTGTGTGTGTGTGTGTTCTATGCCAGTGTTGTAGTAATGTTGCTTTTTCACCACCACTACTACTACTGCCATCACCAGAACCACCACTACTGCTACTACTACCGCTACTACCACAACCACCACCACCACCACTCCACCAGCCACCCATCCAACCTGGCAGTGTCCTCTCCAGCACCATTTCCTGTCACTCGAGACAAATGGCGCTAGTACTGTAATTTGTCGCGATGGTTCCCCCGACACACACACACACACACACAAAACCTCATCATCACCAAAACAAGTCCACGTAGGTAATAAAAAAACAATAAATAATACGGGTCATTACATAAAAAAAAAAATCTATTCCAACACATCCATTATATTCAAGGATACAGAGATGAAAAAACACGATGCAGCTCCCTCCCCCCATCATCATCATCACCACCATCATCATCACCATCATCATTACTATCATCGCTTCCCCATCAAATCATCTCTCTCCCTCGTCTTTCCTTCTCTTCCTCCTCCTCTCTACCTCCTCTTCTCTCCCCTCCCCATCCCCATTTTCTCCTCTCTCCCCCTCTCCCTTTTCTCTCCTATTCCCCCCCTCCATCTCTGTCTCTCACACACACGCAGACACAGACACACAGACACACATACACATACACGGTTCAAGCCACAAAATACCCCAGTTAAGAGGTTACTCTCTCTCTCTCTCAAGGCACAAAATAACACCACGTACCTTGTCCCCCCCTTAAACCAATTTCAGTCTCCCACACTAACATTATCAAGCGTACAGTACATTTTTCTTAGTCCCTCTGTCTGTCTGTCTGCCTGTCTGTCTGTCTGTCTCTCTCTCTCCATTATCTTTCCCATTTTCAATCCTTTTTCTTCCCAGTCTTATCCTCTCTCTCTCTCTCTCTCTCTCTCTCTCTCCTTCATTATCCTTCTCTTTCCAGTTTTAACCCCCCCCCCCTCTCTCTCTCTCTCTCTCTCTCTACGGGGCAAGGGATGACACAGCACCGGCCATTACTGGGAGAGACGAAAATAGACTCTCCAACCAAAGAAAAAAAATCCTATTAATAAATCAAAGTAAGACAGACCGAAACAGATAAAGATAAGGTAATAGACAAAAAATAGATAGAAAAAATATGTAAAATAAAAATCGTACTTACTAAAAGATGTGAAAATAAATTCTTGACACACACACACACACACACACACACACACACACACACACACACACACACACACACACAAATTAAAAGATACCAAAAATAACTTCTTGATCCACACACACACACACACACACACACACACACACACACACACACACACACAAAACCCCTTCAACCTGATGACACGTTCATTCTTGCTTCCTGCAGACGATTTTTCTCAGCTTGGGCTCTCGGCGGTTATGGAAGCTCCCTAACACCTCTTCCATACCGATTTATTTTTGGGTACAGCTGGTTAATATCGTTTTGTACTTTACTTATGCAAAGAATGATGATATTGGAAGGATTTAAGCAGTACAGAAGAGGACGACAAGCTGTAGGCAAACAAAATAAATCGGTTAGGAAAAGGTGTTAGGGAGCTTCCTTAACTGACGAGAATACGGACCCCTTTGTAAGTAAGGTGCAAAAGAAAAAGCACAATAAATCGCTTACGAACAGGTGTTAGGGAGCTTCATCAGCCGACAAGAATACGATCTCCTGAGAGAGAGAGAGAGAGAGAGAGAGAGAGAGAGAGAGAGAGAGAGAGAATATGACAAGCAGCATCAATACAACAAATAGGGTCTGAGTATAACACCTTAAGGTATAACTCAAACTCACCTTGAGGAAGGAGGGCAGAGGGAGTGGTGTCATAAGCCTGAGTGTGGTACCATCCTTGAGCCACACCACACCACACCACCACAATACCACCAACACCACTCTCTCTTCACCACCACCTCGAAGTTCCTCTGTATTGTAGTAGCTATTGCACTACCAAGTAAATCCAGCGTTCACTTTGTTAATTTCTAAGTATTTCAACACCAAAACATCTACTGCAGTTGCTACGTTCACTGCAGCTTTCTTCTGATCACCACTACCACCATACCTTCCCCCTTCACCGTCACACCTGTCCATTCACTCCATCCAGGTATTTACTGCAGCGCCATTTCACTGTTAGGTTCACTAATTCTTTTACGGTGCTCTCCTCAAGGTATTTTCACGGCAAAACATCTACTGTACTTCTATTTCATTCCCGTATTCATTAGTACTATTTTTTTTTTCACTGTAACCCGTCTCTATGCATCTCATCAACAAAGGATTTATTTTACTTCTACCTGGCCGTTGCGATCACTGTCCTTCACTGCAACATTCTTCTCACTGCCGGAAATACCTTCACACAATCGGTTACTATACTTTTATTGGCTGTTACGGTCAATATTTCACTGCATTATTATTTTCAGGGCCTCATCCACCTCATCTACTCAACCAACTTCTTTACTCCATGGCACTGCACCCACATCCCTGCATCACTCTCCAAACACCAAGATATCCACTGCACACGTGACTGCAATGCCCACAGTGTTTATTCTCTATCACTACGACCCCCACACTATGCAGCATACATAGTGATACATACAGCAACAGATGTATGGTAGGGTAGCGTCATTTTTGAGTAGGAGGTAAGCATATTTTCTGTATCATTATTCAGTATTTCTCCCTAAAACCATTACAGCATGACGTTCCCGGTGATGTATTTCTCTCCATGTATTTCAAACCCTATGTATCTCCTGTATTTTCATGCATCAGGGTTACTAACTATAATCCTTTTACTCTAACTTGGCCTAAAATCGCCATCTCTCCACCGTGAATGCCGAGTTTTAACAATTAACATTAGGATATGATGCTAGTCACGAAGAAGTCATAGCACCCTTCCCTCTTCGGTCTACGTGAAATAGGCCTAAGCTGCAAAGTGGCGAAAAATTGGGCCAAGTTAAGATGAAAAGAGTATAGTACTTATCACTACTCATTTCCCTCTCACCATCACCACTCTCACACATTGTACTTCCACGCTTCTACATCTTCCTTACTGCACTGTTTTCATAGATTTGCAACACCTGAGTATCAATTGCACTTTATATATGTTACGAGCTCTGCAGTACAGCCACCCTCCTACACACTTAACACTGAAACATCTTTACTGTTTTCATAATTGCAACACCCAAATATCAACTGCACTTTCTGTTCCTACGAGCTCTGTAATAAAGCCACCCTTACACATTCTTTCCATTGCAAAGTATATACTGCAATTTCACTCTGCTGCTACGCTCCATATGCAACAGAGCCGCCTTCACGCTCATGTTGCACACCCAATTGGCTGCAACGTTCATGGCAAAACGTCAACCCTAACAATGCTGCAAACTCTATCCCCTCGATGCATTTCACCAACCAAGTATTTTCTGCATATCCATACGGTTATTATTCTTAGTGTAATATATCCAAATTTCCTGTATTACTACCCACGTCTGTGAGGAGGAGGAGGAGGAGGAAAGTAGGTTACATAAAAAACATGAAATAAATCCTCTAGTGAGACTTCAAGGCTTAATTCTTTCCTTCTTAGCATATACATGATGCCTCTTGTATTCTTATCGCCAAAGGTTTTATTATTATTATTACTCTTATTATTATTATTTATTTATTATCATTATTATTATTATTTATTTGTAGTAGTAGTAGTGGTATTTTTGTTGTTGTTACTGTTTTTTTCCATGAACCCCCTACTCTAGACCTTTCGTTACTTAATTCTTATAACTACCAATAATCACGGCTCAGTAAAGGCTAATAAAATACCCAGAATGTATGCCAACCCAATGAAAAATCCTAGAATCCAGAGAAAAATGAAATCCAAAATAATCGAGGAATCCAAAGAAATCTAGGAATCCAGAGAAAAAAATCCAGGAATTCAGACATCCAGGAATCCAAAGAAAAAATCCAGGAATCCAATGTCATCCAGGAATCCAAAGAAAAATCCAGGAATCCAAAGAAAAAATCCAGGAATCCAATGTCATCCAGGAATCCAAAGAAAAATCCAGGAATCCAAAGAAAAAATCCAGGAATCCAATGTCATCCAGGAATCCAAAGAAAAATCCAGGAATCCAAAGAAAAAATCCAGGAATCCAAAGAGAAATCCAGGAATCCAGAGAAAAAATCTAGGAATTCAGACATCCAGGAATCCAAAGAAAAAATCCAGGAATCCAAAGACATCCAGGAACCCAAAGAAATCCACGAATACAAAGACACATCAGGGAATCCAAAGACAAATCCAAGCCTGCTCACACAAGCTTAGAATCGAGAGGAAAGCGGGGAATTTTCTGCAATAAGGGGAACACTGAGATTGCAATGGGGAAGGGGTTGTTTTGAGACAGATTGCAATGGGGAAGGGGTTGTTTTGAGACATTGCAATGGGGAAGGAGTTGTTTTGAGACAGATTGCAATGGGGAAGGGGTTGTTTTGAGACAGATTGCAATGGGGAAGGGGTTGTTTTGAGACATTGCAATGGGGAAGGGGTTGTTTTGAGACATTGCAATGGGGAAGGGGTTGTTTTGAGACAGATTGCAATGGGGAAGGGGTTGTTTTGAGACAGATTGCAATGGGGAAGGGGTTGTTTTGAGACAGATTGCAATGGGGAAGGGGTTGTTTTGAGACAGATTGCAATGGGGAAGGGGTTGTTTTGAGACAGATTGCAATGGGGAAGGGGTTGTTTTGAGACAGATTGCAATGGGGAAGGGGTTGTTTTGAGACAGATTGCAATGGGGAAGGGGTTGTTTTGAGACAGATTGCAATGGGGAAGGGGTTGTTTTGAGACACTGAGACAAGATCCAGCAAAAAAAGGGCACAGAGAGAGAGAGAGAGAGAGAGAGAGAGAGAGAGAGAGAGGGGGAGGGTAGGAATAACAACTAAGGATCACTCACTTCAGAGGAACGTGGTAGAGGGGGAGGGGGGAGGGGAGGGACAGAAGGAGGGGGATGGAGGGAGGGATGGGGGGTATGGTAAGACATGTGTTGAGAAAGAGAAGAAGAAAAATGATGTAGAAGAAAAGAACAACAGAACAATTACACAGCTAAATTTACTGAGGAATATGGAGAAAATAATAATAACAATAATAATAATAATAATAATAATAATAATGATAATTTTAATAACAATAAAAATCCATCCATCCATTGCCAGACGCCATGTATCCCAAACGGGGTGGTCAAGGGCTAGAGTTAATTGTTTTACAGGGAGGGGCACTAATCCTCCACCAACCCCACTTGACACGTAGGGATGCCAACAGCATCTGGTGTTCCCTGGCGGTCACCCATCAAAGTACTAATCAGACCCAACGTTGCTTAACTTCGCTGATCGGACGGGAAGCGGTGTACTCAACGTGGCATGGCCGTTAATAATAATAATAATAATAATAATAATAATGATAATTTTAATAACAATAATAATAATAATAATAATAATAATACGAATAATAAGAATGTCAGCGAAATAAGGGTTAACCTAAAAATTCCTAAATTATGTGAAAATCAGGACATAATGAAAAGGGGAGTTAATTTGAAACAGAAAACGATACGCAAAAAATGAGGAAAACAGAAGCGAAAAAAACGGGAAAAAGGAAATAAGGAAGAAGGAAGGAAATAAGGAAGAAGTAAGGAAAAATTAGGAAAAAGGAAGGAAATCAGGAAAACAAGGAAATACGGACAAAAGGAAAATAAGGAAGGAAGAAGGACACAAGAAGGAAATAAGGGAAAATGAGGGAAATAAGAAGGAAATAAGGGAAAATGAGGGAAATAAGAAGGAAATAAGGGAAAATAAGAGAAATAAGAAGGAAATAAGGGAAAATGGGGGAAATAAGATGGAAATAAGGAAACGAAGTGCGATGTGGTCAGTGAGAAATGAGACCACAACTGCATTTTTTTTTTAGGGAAAGGCTGGGAAATTTTAAAGGGATTTAAAGGTATACTTTTAATTGGAGAAAAAAAATTAGGTGGCGCTTTTGGGGGGACGTTTTAGGGGGATTTTAGGCCTTTCAGGGCGCGATTTTAAGGGACTTTTAAGGGCGCGATTTTAAGGGACTTTTAAGGGCGCGATTTTTAGGGACTTTTAAGGGAGCGATTTTTAGGGGCTTTTAAAGGAGCGATTTTAAGGGATGTTTAAGGGATTTAGAGGGACCTTTAAGGGAGCGATTCATTTCATTTATTTGTTTATTTCTGAGGCGATCGAAGTGGAGTTTTCAGGACGTTTATTATTATTATTATTATTATTATTATTATTATTACTACTACTACTACTATTATTATTATTATTATTAGTATTATTATTATCATTACCACTATTTTTAGGGGGCGACTTAGATACTTAAGGGGACGATACCAAAAAAAAAAAAAAAAAAAAATGCACAAGAGATTTGAGAGAAAATACAGAAAAACTTTTAGCACCCAATTAAAAAAAAAAACATTTATAAATTTGGGGAAGCGATAGAAAAATCTGGACATCTAGAAAATATTTAGGTGGATATCAACAGCGAGGCAATTATTATTATTATTATTATTATTATTATTATTATTATCAGCAAGGTCGGTACCAATCTATTTATCAATCTAGATATGCGTATTTTCATTATTATTATTATTATTATTATTATTATTTGCAAGGTCGGTACCAGATCTATTTTCCTATCTATGTATATCATTTATCATTATTATTATTATTATTATTATTATTATTTGCAAGGTTGGTACCCCATGTATATATAATAATCCCCATTATTATTATTATTATTATTATTATTATCATTATTATTATATCACTGATCGCCACTGGTATAATGTCCATCCTCTACATATTACCACTACTGATCGACATTCAAGACATTTTTAGGTTTCTTAGCGATTTCTTGACGTTTGTGTACCCAGCAACACTCCAGCGTCTTCCCACTTCGTAGTTCTTAGTCCACAATGCTTCCACTTCCTTCACGCTTCCCAAACACACGCCTTTCCCACTTCGCCAGCATGGGAGAAGTGGAATTTTGGCCGTCACTCTCCCTCCGAGGAAAAGGGACGTGATATGGACTTCTGCAGGTAGCGACACATAATTCTGGATCGTATTTCAAGGCACCACGGGAGACTGCGCAATGCCTCTTCCTTTGCGACTTAGTTTCAATATGACACCTTGACATTCATATCATTATCTCGTTCTATCGACACAATTTCCATCAGTAAGACACGGGAGGATACCAATGAACGGAATAAATCGCTAAGGAGGAGGTGTCAGGGAGTCTCCATCGCCAGCCACACCACGAGGGACACTGCTATGGCGTCGTTCCGCTGGGTGAGCTTTTGGCGCCGGGAGAGCTGAGGAGAGCCTTCAAAATGGGTCGGGCCGGGAGAGCGCGACACTTGCACACTGCACGCTGTACACTGCAACACTGAGTCCTCCTCCTGCTGCTGCTGCTGCTCGTGTGACAGCAGCAGCAGCAGCAGCAGGACGCACCAGACGACAACCGACCATATGGCAAACTCAGCTACCCTCAATAATGATAATGATAGGATGGGGAACGTTATGGTGCGGAAAATACTATAAATCCTACTTCAACTGCAGTCTCCAGCACCCAAGGCTGCAGGGGGATGGGGAGGCGGTGGGGAGGGGAACGAGGGAGAAGGGGGTGGGGAGAAAAGGGAGAAGGGGGTGGGAAGGGAAGGGAGAAGGGGGATAAGGATAGAAGGGAGGGAGAAGGTGGGAAGGGGAGGATGGGAGAAAGGGATGGGATGGGGAGGGAGGGAGAAGGGGGACAGGGAGGGGAGGATGGGAGAAGGGGGACAGGGAGGGGAGGAAGGGAGAAGGGGGGTGGGGAGGGGAGGCAGGAAGAAGGGGTGGGGAGGGAAGGGAGAAGGGGGATAAGGAGAGGAGGGAGAAATGGGGAGGGGGTGGGGAGGGGAAGGAGGGAGAAGGGGGTGGGGAGGGCACTGGAGGGTGGGAGGTAGGGGGGAGAAAGAGGGGTACATGCTATAGGTGGATTGTGGAGGATGGGGAGAGACGGGGAGGGGCTTGGAAAGGGATGGGGAGGAGGGGAGGGAGGGAGAATGAAGAGGAGGGATAGTAGGAGGAGGAAAGAATGAGAGGGGGTGAAAGAAGGGGGGGCGGTAAAGGGAGGGGGGAGGGCGGGAGGGGAAAGGAGGGGGAGGAGTGCTGCAAGTGGATGGGGGGGACAAGGTTGAATGGATGGGAGTTGGGGATGGAGGGGGATGATGAGTGGGGGAGATGGGGAAGACCAGAGGGAGTGAAGATGGGTAGGGAGGGAGGGAGGAGGAGGAGAAAAACAACGTGGAAGTGAAAGATGGAGAGAGAGAGAGAGAGAGAGAGAGAGAGAGAGAGAGGGAGAGAGTCAGCACCTACCAAATACACGAGGGTCACTAAAGCAATTAAGTCTTTCCAGGTCACACTTATCCCCTACATTAAGACACAACCATCGATGTTATATTCAGGTTCCTAATTTTTCTAATGGGCGAAAATGGACATAGAAGAAACAAACTTAATTCCAGAGTCTGACCGGCCGGGGGGGGGGGGGGAAGAGAGGTTAGGTGAGGGAGAGGAGAGGGAAAGGGGAGAAGGAGGGGGAGGGAAAAGAAGGAGGGGGAAGGGGGAGGACAAGAGGAAAGGGAGTGGAGGAAGAGAAATGATAAAACACGAATGATCAAGAAAGCGTTTAAAAGAGAGGTCGTTCCCACAGTGAAAAATAAATAAATAAATAAAATCAGAATAAGAATAAAACACAAGACATAACAATAATTAAACCAAATAAAGTCATCGGGAGAGAAACATAGATTTTATGAAACAGAATTTGCCAAAAAAAAAATATATAGAGAAAAGAAGGGAAAATACGAAAATTTGTTTAAAAACAGACATGAGCGAGAGACAGAGAGAGAGAGAGAAAGCACTCTTACATAACGGTGGAGTGGCCAGGGAGACAGACTCCTTCAATCCTCCCTGTCATCCCTCCTCTTTATCTCCACTTCTCCCTCCCCCTTTCCCTCCCTTCCCGCTGTTATTCCTTTCCTCCCTCCCTCTCCCGAATCTTCTTCCCTCCCTCCTCCTCCTCTTTTCCTCCCTCCTTCAATCCTCTTCTTTCCTACATAATCCTCACTTCAAGACTCCTTCCCTCTTCCATCTTCCCTCCCTACTCCCAATCTCCCTCCTTCCTTCCATCTCTCTACCCAATTTTCCTTCTTTTTCCCTCCCTCTCCCCTCCTGTCCTTCCCTTCCTCTCTTCTCTCTTCCTTCGTCATTCCTCTCTCTCTCTCTCTCTCTCTCTCTTCTTTCCTTCCCTCCCTCTCAACACCTTCTTCTCTTCTGCCTTCGGCCACTTCCTCCTTCCTTCCCTATCTCACTCCTTTCTTCTCTCCTGCCTTCCTTTTCCTTCTTTCTCCCCCTTCCCTACATCCTCTCTCTTTCTCTCTCCATTTACCCTCACCTGTGTCGCACCTTTAATTATCTATTTACACCTGAAGACACGATTTTCTTCAGGTGCGTCTTAGGAGTCAGTTAAGTTCTTCTGAATCTCCTTCATTATCTCTCTCTCTCTCTCTCTCTCTCTCTCTCTCTCTCTCTCCTAGGGACACAGCAGCGTCGAAAAGAGTGTCCTGCCACCTCCTCTCTCTCTCTCTCTCTCTCTCTCTCTCTCCTAGGGACACAGCAGCGTCGAAAAGAGTGTCCTGCCACCTCCTCTCTCTCTCTCTCTCTCTCTCTCTCTCTCTCTCTCTCTCTCGTTAACTAGAGCCATTAGTAGCAGTCTGGGCTAATGACACAGCGCTCTCTCTCACGCCATTACTGACCCCTCCCTCCCTATCTCTAATTTCTCTCCCTCTCTCTTTAATTCTCTCTCCGCCTTATCTCCCTCCGTCTGTCTGATTTTCCTCTCTCTCTCTCTCTCACACACACACACACACACACACACACACACACACAGTTTACTCAGTTAATGGTTGGGCTTGAGAGAGAGAGAGAGAGAGAGGTTGGCGGGAAGGAAAGAATGGGAATATGACGGAAAGAGAAATTTAGAAAGTGCAAAAATATATGCATGAGATATATGCATGAGAAAGGAAATGATGCGGAAAGACATACAAAGGCTGTGATGATGATGGTGATGATGATGATGATGATGATGATGATGATGATGATGATGATGATGATGGTGGTGATGATGATGATGATGATGATGATGTTGATGTTGATGGTGGTGGTGGTGGTGGTGATGATGATGATGATGATGATGAGGTTGATGGTGATGATTATGATGATAATGATGATGATAATGATGATGACGATGATGCTGATGGTGATGTTGATGATGATGGTGATAATGACGATGATGGCGACGACGACGACGATGATGATGATGATGAGGAGGAGGAGGAGAAGCAAGAGGAGGAGGAGGAGGAGGAGGAGGAGGATAGATGAGGTTGCTAAGGAGGAGAAGGAGAGGGACAGAAGAGGAAGAAACTGAGGAAATAGAGGAGGAGGAGGAGAAGGAGGAGGAGGAGGAGGAGGAGGAGGAGAAGAGGCTACTGGAAGTCTTTTAGGACTGGGAGTGACGCAGCAAAATGCGAAAGAAGAAGAAGAACTGGGATAAAAAGATGAGGAGGAGAGGACCCAGCAACATGGAGGAGGAGGAGGAGGAGGAGGACGAGGAGGAGGATGAAGGCCGTAAATATGAAATAATGATGGTGGTGGTGGTGATGATGATGATGATGATGATGATGATGATGATGATGATGATGATGGAGTTATTGACCTCTCAAAGACACTAATTGGGTGGGAGGAGGAGGAAGGGGAAGAAAAGAGGAAGAACAGGAGAAGAGAAGACGAGAGGGAAGAAGACAGAAGACAACGAAGAGGAAAGGACTGGAGGGGAGAGGAG
>NC_136992.1:28235930-28260930 GCF_032717465.1 Coenobita brevimanus
TCAAGAACAGAAGATGGGGGACTCAAGAAACAGAGGAGGGGGGACTCAAGAACAGAAGATGGGGGACTCAAGAAACAGAGGAGGGGGGACTCAAGAAACAGAGGAGGAGGGACTCAAGAAACAGAGGAGGGGGACTCAAGAAACAGAGGAGGGGGGACTCAAGAAACAGAGGAGGGGGGACTCAAGAAACAGAGGAGGGGGGACTCAAGAAACAGAGGAGGGGGGGACTCAAGAAACAGAGGAGGGGGACTCAAGAAACAGAGGAGGGGGGACTCAAGAAACAGAGGAGGGGGGACTCAAGAAACAGAGGAGGGGGGGACTCAAGAAACAGAGGAGCGGGGACTCAAGAAACAGAGGAGCGGGGACTCAAGAAACAGAGGAGCGGGGACTCAAGAAACAGAGGAGCGGGGACTCAAGAAACAGAGGAGGGGGGACTCAAGAAACAGAGGAGGAGGGGACTCAAGAAACAGAGGAGGAGGGGACTCAAGAAACAGAGGAGGGGGGACTCAAGAAACAGAGGAGGGGGGACTCAAGAAACAGAGGAGGGGGGGACTCAAGAAACAGAGGAGGGGGGACTCAAGAAACAGAGGAGGGGGACTCAAGAAACAGAGGAGGGGGGACTCAAAAACTATACGTACCCTTCGACCCCAGGTTAATTTTGGCTCCCGCTTCTACGAATAAGCGGTCGTGTCGTGTGATTTGTTTTTGCTGATCGTAACCTATTTCCAGCGACAAGTTACCAATACATCCTGTGCGGGGAGGGCAGGGGAGGGCAGTGGACAGAAAGGAGGAAAACTTAAGTCGTAAAGTACAAGTGCAAAAAGACACGAAGAGAGAGAGAGGAAGAGAGAGAGAGTGCAAAAAGACACGAAGAGAGAGAGAGACAGAGACAGAGAGTGCAAAAAGACACGAAGCGAGAGAGAGAGACAGAGAGAGAGAGAGGGGAAATAAGGAAGTGCATAAGGCCTCTCACCTGAAGACGAAAGGAAGGTGCGAGGAGTGGCCAAGACAGGTAAGCTTTTTGTTAATCAGTGACGACAAGGTGGAGAGGCGGAGGGAGGGGGTGGAGGGGGAGTAAGACCAGGGAGAGGGAGAGAGATAGGAGATGGAGGGAGAGAGGAGATGGAGGGAGTGAGGAGGGAGGCAGAGGAGGAGATAGTGGAAGATATGAGAGAAAGGGAAAAGGGGAACGGATGAATGAGTACGCCTCCTGTTATTTCCTTTCCTTCTTTCGCTCTCTCTCTCTCTAAATATTCCTCCCCATTCTCATAATTCCAATAATCTTAATTCCTGCCTTATTCTCTGGCACTTTTCCTTCCTATTCAGTTCATATTCTTCCTCCTACATCCCTGCCACTCTTCTTCCTCCTTTTCTTCTTCTTCTTCTTCCTCCTCCTCCTCTTCCTCTTCCTAGTCCTCCTCCTCTTCCTCCTCCTCCTCCTCTTCTTCTTTTACTTTGCCCAAGGTGTCTCGGATTATTAACTTTTCCTTTCACTCATCCCCCCTCCCCCCCCTCTCTCTCTCATTCTTACGTTCTAGCTTCTCTTACAATTCTTTTTTTTTTTTTTTTTTACTTTTTTCTTATTGTTACGTGCGGGGTCTGCCTAGGTCACACACACACACACACACACACACACACACACACACACACACACACACACACACACACACACACACACACACACACACACACACACACACACACACACACACACGGGGAAGGCTGGATGATGATGATGATGATGACTCGAAAGAGAGAGAGAGAGAGAGAGAGAGAGAGAGAGAGAGAGAGAGAGAGAGAGAGAGAGGATAAAAAGGGGCTTGTAAATCCCGAGTAAAATAATTGACTTTCTGTGCTACAAAGATTGGGATGCTGCTCTCTCTCTCTCTCTCTCTCCCTCTCTCAAGCACATTCAACGACACACACACACACACACACACACACACACACACACACACACACACACACGTTCAAAGACAATGAGATAAACCCATGCACGTTCAAAAATACACCCAGATACACAGAAACATACCACAATACACCCAAATACACCTCGACACATTAAAATCCAAGTGGAGATGTGAGGATGTTTTACGCCATCTGTTGCGCGCAAGATAATGGGACTGAGGTATTGGACTGCCTTGCCTATGCTAAAATTGGATATATTCAAGATTCTCAGCATACCTATAAACACCTGGATAAAAACTTTAGGACACACACACACACACACACACACATTCCAAAATACCCAAACACACACACACGCACACACACACACACACACACACACCTGCACCAACACTAAATCATTTTTTTCCCCCGACCTTATTCTCTTCTTGCGATCCATCCATCTTAGGAAATGATGCCCCGAGGAATGTACTATGCTCAGCCGCTCAAATGCTCAGCTATACACACCCCAGTCTCATGCTCAGCTATACACACCCCACCTCATGCTCAGCTATACACACCCCAGTCTCATGCTCAGCTATACACACCCCACCTCATGCTCAGTCATATACACCCCACCTCATGCTCACTCACACCTTCATGCTCAATCATGCTCTGTTATTTTCATGATCAGCTTAATTCAGTCAATGCTTCACCTATCTGACCTATCATTATGCTCAAACTCAGAATTTTCCGTATTTTTAACCAAAGTGAATTATTCTCATGCTCAGATAAAAAAAGCCAATCTCTAATCTCATTCTCAGCTCAAAAAAGCCAATCTCTACTCTCATTCTCAGCTCAAAAGTCAATTTCTACCCCCATTCTTAGCCCAAAAAAGCCATCTCTACTCCCATTCTCAGCTCAAAAAGCCCAATCTCATACTAAGTCATACAAGGCCATTTTTAAGCTGTCCTTGTTACAATGCCTACCCCATGCTCAGCTACAGTATACATACAGGACGCCTAGCACTATCAGTTCATTCTCTACTTAAGTCTCATGTAATTCTAAGCTCAACCAGGGAAGCCAGTGTCATGCTTAAACACGCCCGGGAACCTTCATGTCTACTTAATTCACTCTTTATTCTCAGCATAACCACAACAAAGCTAGAATATGTTATCATGCACATACTCCCAATCTCAGCTATCATGCACACCTATACTCAAGTCTTTCCCATGCTCAGACATACACATAATCAATGTACACGTATGCTCAGTCCTTCTCATGCTGGGACATAGTTATCATTCACAGCTATACTCAGTCTTTCTCATGCTCGGGTATACTCAGCTATCAGGCACAGCTATACTCATTCAGCTACTCATTCTCAGCTATCCGGATGCTCAGCTATTTCATGCTCAGTTATGCTCAGTCTCAATTAAGTTCAAGCTATCCCAGTCTCCTTAACTGAACAAAGGTAAAACAGGAAGGCAAATATATTTCTTTTACCGGAGAGGGGCGCCTTCACTTGGTGGTACCGATATGATAAGGCGGTGGACTCGCCCGGTTATACAAACGTCCCTTAATCCACTCGCTATCCCACGAAAGGAGGATGGAGGACTATGGACAACTCAGCCTGCAGTCAACTGGGTTCACGTTTTGATTGAGCTTGGGGTTATTACTACTACTACTACTGCTGCTGTTACTACTACTGTTACTACTATTACTACTATACGACTACAAGTACTACTACTACTATTACAACCACTAAAGGTATGTCAGATCAAATTCTCTCTCTCTCTCTCTCTCTCTCTCTCTCTCTCTCTCTCTCTCATCACTTTACAAAAAGAAAAAAGAAAAAAAACTTGGCACTGATGAACGATTTTTTTTTCATTTTTTCAAGCGGTTCAAAAAAAAACAACAAAAAAAAACAAAAAAAAAAATCGTATTACCTGGGCCATAAATTTTGATCAGTGTCGGAACTCTAGCCTATATTTTGCATCGTGTGTGTGTGTGTGTGTGTGTGTGTGTGTGTGTGTGTGTGTGTGTGTGTGTGTGTGTGTGTGTGTGTGTGTGTGTGTGTGTGTGTGTGTGTGTGTGTGTGTGTGTGTGTGTGTGTGTGTGTGTCAGAGAGAGAGAGAGAGAGAGAGCTAAGTCTGTGTGTTACTAACAGAAAGAGTGTGTGGATGAGCGAGAAAGGGTAAGTGAAAAAAGTGTGCAAGACAATAAGTGAGAAAATGACTGAGTGAGAAAGGGTGATTGTACGAGAGGGAATGTAAGAAAATTAATAAGCATGAAAGAAATGGGTATGTGAGAGAGAGAGAGAGAGAGAGAGAGAGAGAAGAGTAATGCCCTGAAGGAGTGCACCCTTGTGATTTATAACAGTACCATCAGCACTCACTCTATCCTACTCTCTCTTTCTCTCTCTCTCTCTCTCTCTCTCTCTCTCTCTCTCAGGATATGGACTGTGAACGACTGCTAAGACTAGAAAACCAAAATTTCAATCTAAAACTACTGGTAAGATATAGGGACGAAAAAAACACAGAAAATGAGAAAAAAAAAAAAGCATAGAAATATAGAGATGAAAAAAAGCACATAAACAAGACAGCTACAGACGTCTTGTGAGTACGGAGCGAAATCTTCAATCTCCTTCCATTCCATTTTTTTTTTTTTTTAAGAAGGAACCAAAGGCCAGAAGCCAGCAAGACTGTTCCATCCAAGGAAAAACAAAAACAAAATAACAAAGTGCGAATTTCAAGATCCATTCATATCGAGATCCCTGGACACACTGCGTTTGAAAGACTGGAGGTCATAGGCAGTAGGAAATACAGACAGAGGAAGACAGTGCTCTCTTGTTTCTGTGCCTTTTCATGTTTTGTTTCTGCATTTTTTGTTTAGCTTATGATGCTGTTTTTCTAGCTTATGATCTCTGTATGGAAGATAGCTATCATATGTACATTGGTTATACTAGACAACGACTTCTATGATACTCGCTACCGAGATAACGGATACAGTATGGAAAATAAGGAGTTTTACATATTCTGAGGAGAGTTGGGGGTGCTACAGACTTTTTTAGCCTGTTAACTGGCATACAGTACCTCGACTGCTGCCTGAGTGTGAAAAGAAACACTCCCGGTTGTTAGGCGTTTCGGTGTGCAACAAGACTGGGTATGTCTCTTCGTTTTCAAGGCATGACTGATGAAGAAAGAAAAACAGAAGGATGATTAAGAACAAAATCGATATATCTGCCATCCCATTTCGCGTTTCCCTGGCGAGCAGCTCAGCATCTCAACAGGGAAGACCTTTTTAGGGGCATCGCGAGCGTTTTGGTGCACGCGCCGCTAGACTTTTAACAGACGCCATCCACCTACCACAACTACCATCATCCACCAACCAACCTACCACAACTACCATCATCCACCAACCAACCTACCACAACTACCATCATCCACCTACCACAACCACCATCATCCCCTCCATCATCCACCTACCACAACCACCATCATCCCCTCCATTACATCTTGCACCACCCAGCAACAAAAACTATGTCCATTCCGTACCCCAACAACCACCATCCCTACATACGATTGGTGACATGGGTATTGTGAGAGCGAACTTAAAGAATATTAGTGCAGGAATACTTACACATAAGTGCCTTAAAATAATTATAAAATGAACTCTATCCCTATTACTTAACTGAACTCATGGCGGGGCTAACAAATAAATCAATACAGAGATGGAGGGATGGAGTGGAGAGGTATATGAGAGAGGGGTGTGTGAGCTGGGAGAAGGGCAGTGGAATGGAGGGGGACAGGGCAACATGGAGGCGATTTGTTTGTGGCTACCCCTTACGGGACTGAGGCGTCAGGCAATAGATAGATAGACAAATATATAAGTAAATAAATAAGTAAATCAACATAAATATACTGCCTACTAATGCACTCAATGTAAACAAAGGACTGGAGCATTCGGCGCACGTCAAACACTTCGGCTCTTCAAAACCACTTAGGTCTTTTTCGGCGCCTGAATGCTATCTCGGCTGACCCCCGTGACTTAAATCATATTCATAAATTTTCTTAAGCCCACACACCTGCCCAAAACCTCAAACCCAAACTACACTGTATATTAAGAGGAGAAATAAGACAAAGTGATTCCTACTGACATTTTTCCCACTCTCTCTGGTATTAAAATTTTTGTCATCCTGTCCCTTTCGCTGTTTGTCTGCTCTCGATGTCACCTGGCTACGTCATCATCATCATCATCATCATCAACATTATCCTCCTCCTCCTCCTCATTATCAACATTATCATAAACATCATCGTTAACATAATCATCATAATCACCATCATCACCATTATTATTATTATTATTATTATTATTATTATTATTACTACTACTACTACTACTGCATTATCATTATTATTATTATTATTATGGAATCCAAACTTAAATGCTAACTAGAAACTGGCTCTTCGCGAATTCGGCCTCAGGAGAGTTCGGCACAACATCAAGCACTTCGCCTCTAATTCCCTTCCAGTCTTTCTCGGCGCCTGAATATTATCTCGGCTAACCTCTATGACCTGTTCCGGCCTTATCTCGGATTCGGCTCGGCGGTCTGTGAAATCAGGGGAGGGGGACAGGGTCATGGATAAGGGGAGGATTAGGGAGTGGATTAGGAAGGGTTAGCTGTGTGTGTGTGTGTGTGTGTGTGTGTGTGTGTGTGTGTGTGTGTGTGTGTGTGTGTGTGTGTGTGTGTGTGTGTGTGTGTGTGTGATTCCCATAGACTCTCTCTCTCTCTCCGCCACTTACCAGACCACAAAATACACGCTATCTAAACCATCTCATTACTATCTTCACTCCCTCACTCACACGCCTCACACACTCACGCGCCTCACTCTCTCACACGCCTCACTCACTCACGCGCCTCACTCTCTCACATGTCTCTCTCATTCACACGTCTATCTCACTCTCACGTCTCACTCACTCACTCACACACGCCTCACTCACTCATTCACCCACTTACACGTCTCACTCTCACGCCTCACTCACTCACTCTCACTCACACGTCTCCCTCACACGCCTCACTCACTCCCTCTCTCACTTACACGTCTCACTCACTCATTCACTTTAACTCACACTGTTTATATATGTATTTATGTATCTATCTACCTACCTAACTACCTACCTGTCTATCTATTTACCTACCTGCCTACCTACCTACCTCCCTATCTATCTATCCATCAATCTCTCTATCTATCTACCTGCCTGCCTATCTATCTATCTACCTATCAATCTATCTATCTATTTATTTACCTACCTATCTATCTATCTATCTATCTTTCTGATGTACTTAATGATAGTCCTAACTGACAGGGAGAGGAAAGATAGAACTGAGAGAGGGAGAGAGAGAGAGAGAGAGAGAGAGAGAGAGAGAGAGAGAGAGAGGAGGGGGGAGGGGAAAGGGTGGAGAGAAAGGGAAGGGAGGAATGGGAGTAGGAGAAGAAAGTGAGATAAAAAGGAGAGGGGGGAGAGGGGGAGGAAAGGGGGGAGAGGGGGAGGAAAGGGAGAGAGTGAAAAAAAGGAGGTACAGGGAAGGAAAAGCTGGTGGGAGAGAGAGAGAGAGAGAGAGAGAGAGAGAGACGCAATAAGGAGGGTAGTCGGATATAATATGTATGTCTCTGCACGTCACGAGAGAGAGAGAGAGAGAGAGAGAGAGAGAGAACCCTTCACCACCTTCCTATATCGCACTACCGGTACAAACACACACACACACACACACACACACACACACACACACACACACACACACACACACACGAATACAAATACAGAACTGATGGAAACGTAGCTAGATAGATAAACAGATAGACAGACAGGTAGATAGACAGAGAGATAGATGGAAAAAGGATGCATTCCCTCCTTCATCTCCACTATCCTTCGTGTTATTCTCTCTCTCTCTCTCTCTCTCTCTCTCTCATTTCCACATACACACACATCCAATAAAAACTCGTTTCTCTCACTCTACGTTTTCTTTCACACACAATTTTCTTTACCTTCACCGCCTCTCTCTCTCTCTCTCTCTCTCTCTCTCTCACACAATCAGAAGACGTGACAGCCGCCTCCCAATCTGTCCATGATGAACGTGGGAGCCAGTAAATGAGAGAGAGAGAGAGAGAGAGAGAGAGAGAGAGAGAGAGAGAGAGAGAGAGAGAGAGAGAGAGAGAGAGAGAAATTTACCTTCAAGCAGCGGATTCTTGTATACATCCACGTCCTCCATATGTGTGTGTGTGTGTGTGTGTGTGTGTGTGTGTGTGTGTATAATTTTCTCTCTCTCTCTCTCTCTCTCTCCCTCTCAGTGGACGGAGGTGAAAATTTCTGCTCTTCCGGTGAGGGGAGGGGGAGGGGGAGGGGGGAGGGGGGAGGGGGAGGAAGGATATCATTACACAAAAAAGAAAAAAGGGAGAAAAAAGAACAGAGGAAAAAAAAAAAAACAAGAAAATGACGGAAAATGACTGACCTTACACCCAGAAGCAATATGTTGGTGGTGTTTTTTCAGTGGTACGAATAAAATAAAAATAAAAAATAAAGATATGAAACTAAACAAAATAAAAACACTATACAGAATAAAAATATAAAGAATATAAAAACAATAAAGAAATTACAAAAGATAATATCTAGAAAAAAAATAAAACAAAAATAAAGAGGAAAAGAAAACAAAATTATAAAAATGAAAACTATAAAAATAAAAACAAGATAATACAAATAAAAATTGAGAAAATAAAAAATAAAAATAAAAAATAAAATTAAAACAACGAAATAAAATCAAAGAAAATAAAAACAAGAAATAAAACAATAAAGAAAATAAAGAAAATAATAAATAAAAAAACTAGAAAGAAAATAAGCAAGACTAAATATAACGAAAATAAAACGAAAATAAATGAAAATAAAATAAGCAAAAACAATAAAGAAAATAAAAACACTCATAATGTCAGTAGTTCACTAAATGGGGATGACGAGAATAACACAGCACTTTTTCACCTTAATTTGGGCCGTATTTTCGCCCTTACGAAGCTTATTTAACGTATTTCAGCGTCGGGAAGACAATGCTATGGCTTTACATCCATTCCACAGCACTTCTTCGTGACTAGCATTATATTCCAGTGTTAATCTACTGTTATAAACTCGGCATTAAAGACAGGTTAGGTTAAAGCCAGTAACTATTATAATAATAATAATAATAATAATAATAATAATGATGATGATGATGATGATGATGATGATGATAATAATAATAATAATAATAATAATAATAATACCGGTAATATATACAACACTACTACTACTACTATAACTGCAACAATAACAACTAATAAAAATGTCGCAATAATAATAATCATCATCATCATAATAATAATCAAAATAATAATCATAATAATAATAGTAACAATATTTGCGAAGCGAGAGAGAGCACAATATTTTAAACCAAATCTAATGTGTACAATTCTTGCCCCATGAGGACGGCTTGTAAAACATCCATGATAAGGAGAATGAAGGATAAAAAGAAGAAATGAAGAAGAAAAATAAATAATATAATAAATTTTCACATACGGAGCAAACAAAAAGAATAACTAAAGAAAAAGATATGAAAAGGAAAAAGGAGAGAGAGAGAGAGAGAGAGAGAGAGAGAGAGAGAGAGAGTTTTATGCATAGAAGAAGGAACCAAAGACAAGGAGCCTTCAAACTGTTTCCTCCACGAAAAAAAAAAAGAAAGAAAGAAGACAACAGAGAGCCAAATTCAAGATCCGTTCAATTCGAGATGCCTAGACACACTGCATTTGAAAGATTGGAGGTCATAGGCAGTAGGAAATACACACACACTTCTAGCCCCTCGCCCCCCAAAAAAGGCAAAATTTTTCACTCAAAAAACAAAATATTATACACTTTCATGGGGGAACGCCTGTCAGTGAATAATTACAAATGTTTTGATCTCAAGAGTTTTACATTAAAGAATCAGTCACTTTGAAAGGCTATTACTCAACACCTGCTACCCCCACTTAGATCATGACTACAGGAAGCGTTAAAATCTCCAGCGCATACTAAAACTCTCTCTCTCTCTCTCTCTCTCTCTCTCTCTCTCCTTATGTACTTCTTGTATTTCCTTCCCAATCTTTTCCACTCCACTCCTTTCCCCTCTCTCTTCCTCTCCGTTATTCCTTCCTCTCTCTCTCTTTCTTCATTACTTGTCTTTGGCCTCTTCCTTTCTCGTGCTTCTCCTTCTTCTACTCCTCCTTCCCTTCCTTCACTCCTACTTTCTACTTCCTCAATAGCTTTTTTTCCATCCTTCACCTCCTCCATCATAATTTTCTGCCTTCCTTCCTTCCTTAACATTCCCCTCATGTCTCAACTTCTTCCTCTTCCTTCTATTTTTTCTTCTTTTCTTCCGCCTCCGACTCACGTTCCTTCCTGAGAGAGAGAGAGAGAGAGAAGGAAGACAGATAGGAAGGCACAGACAGAAGAGGTGAAAAATATGGATATAAACACACGTGAGAGAGAGAGAGAGAGAGAGAGAGAGAGAGAGAGAGAGAGAGAGAGAGAGAGAGGTAGCAAGCCCGCCGAATAATACCCTTTCAGTAAACCACCCCCATTAACCAAAACACTAAATATTACACGGTCATTAGGGTAATTACCAACATCATGAACCAGGCGAGTCAATTTATTTCCCGATAATTACCTGGGGACGGGGTGGGGGGGGGAGGGAGGGAAAGGAGCTTGGGGGGGGTAACTCCCATCATCTTGGTGTTCCCTGTCATTTTGGTTTAAGAAGAGAACTGCTTTGCTGTACGTGCGTTCAGTTCTTGTGCTTTCTCTCTCTCTCTTTCTCTTTCTCTTTCACTTCCACATACACTTACCTATAAAAACTCACTTCTCTCACTCTTCCTTCTCAAACTTTCCCACACATTTCTCTCTCTCTCTCTCTCTCTCTCTCTCTTACTTCCACATACACTTGCCTCTAAAACCTCACTTCTCTCACTCTTCTCAAACTTTCCCACACATTGCTCTCTCTCTCTCTCTCTCTCTCTCTCTCTCTCTCATTTCCACATAGCCTACACTTACCTATAAAAACTCGCTTCTCTCACTCTTCTCTAACTTTCACACACAATTTTATCTACCTTCACCTCTCTGTCTGTCTGTCTGTCTCTCTCTCTCTCTCTCCCACTCTGTCTCTCTCTCTCTCTCTCAAAGCAAGCATGGAGTGTATAATGACTGCGGTTAGAGTGCTATTTCGCACGGATGGGTGAAGATGTGTGTGTGTGTGTGTGTGTGTGTGTGTGTGTGTGTGTGTGTGTGTGTGTGTGTGTGTGTGTGTGTGTGTGTGTGTGTGTGTGTGTGTGACAGAGAGAGAGAGAGAGAGAGAGAGAGAGAGAGGCAGGCTGAAATGAGGGTGACAGGGCTGGCAGAAAGGCCCCACCACCACGTAATAAGGTCATATTGTGTCTCTCTCATCCATCACTTCACTGTCACTTATTCTCTCTCTCTCCCTCTCTCTCTCTCTCTCTCTCTCTCTCTCTCTCTCTCTCTCATCCAACACCTTTTCACCTTTTCTGTCACTTTTCTCTCTTCATACATACAGAGAGAGAGAGAGAGAGAGAGAGAGAGAGAGAGAGAGAGAGAGAGAGAGAGAGAGAGAAATAACTAAATAAATAAAGTAGTGATGGGGAAGGAGGTGATGACAGATGGAGATGTGATGAGGGAGGGTGATGAGGGCAGCTGTCCCCCCCCCCAATCATCATCCATCACCCACCCTGTCATCACCACAACTACCAACATTGTCACAACCAACAAAACCACCACTACCACCATTATCCTTTACCCTAATCACAGCTACCAACATTACCATAACCACCACTACCAAAACCGAGAACATATAACCACAACTACCATCAATATTATCAAAACCTTTACCACAACTACCACCATTACCACCACCATAGCTATTACCACATCCACCACCATTACCACCCCTACCACAATTACCACAACTTCCACCATACAACGAAGGTGGTATAAGGGAGAGAAGAGTTGATGATGATGATGATGATGATTGAGAGAGAGAGAGAGAGAGAGAGAGAGAGAGAGAAATCAAGAGTAAAAAAAGAGGAAATCAAACAATGGAATAAGAAAAAGAAGAAAAAAGTTGGAAAAAAAACATAAGAAAAATGAAAAAAAGCAGAAAAAAACAATAAACAAGGAAGGTACGGGAGGAAGAAAACTCTGAGAAGGAATAAAAAACAAGACAACGTGGAAGAAAAAAAAAAACGGCAGGAAAAGTAGAATAAAATGACAAAAAAAGTACAGGAAAAACAGACCAAAAAAAAAGCTAAATACATGAGACAAAAAGAAAACAATAAAAACAAGAAAATCGGTGGGGAAAAACAAAGAAAATCAAGAAAAACTGAAAAATGGGAAAAAAGAAAATATAAGGACCTAAAAACAACAGGCACGGAAAAAAAAAAAAAACAGCAAGGAGGAAGATGACAGGGAAGGGGAAAGCTAGAGGAGGGGGAAGTACTGGTAATAAGAGAGGGGGAAGGAAGGGGATATGGGGGAAGGGTGGGGATAAGGGGGAAGGGAGGGGATGTGGGGGAAGGGTGGGGATGTGGGGGAAGGGTGGGGATGTGGGGGAAGGGTGGGGATATGGGGGGAAGGGTGGGGATGTGGGGGAAGGGAGGAGATGTGGGGGAAGGGAGGGGATGTGGGGGAAGGGAGGGGATATGGGGGAAGGGAGGGGATGTGAGGAAGGGATGGGATATGGGGGAAGGGTAGGGATATGGGGGAAGGGTGGGGATGTGAGGAGTGGACGGCAACTCCAGACATAATCCTGAAGTAAGCCTGACAAATCACTCAGGGAGATCTGCCACCTCATCCCCCCTACCACAATGCCGCTGTTGTGGTGCACAGGTGGGCTGCTGTGGTGGTGTGAGGTGTGGTGATGGCATGGCGAGGGCGAGAGATGTGGTGTCGTGTGCTGCTGTGAGATGTGGGGATTGATGTGGTGGTGTGAAGTGTGGGGATTGGTGTGGTGGTGTGAGGTGTGGGGACTGATGTGGTGGTGTGAGGTGTGGGGACTGATGTGGTGGTGTGAGGTGTGGGGACTGATGTGGTGGTGTGAGGTGTGGGGACTGATGTGGTGGTGTGAGGTGTGGGGACTGATGTGGTGGTGTGAGGTGTGGGGACTGATGTGGTGGTGTGAGGTGTGGGGACTGGTGTGGTGGTGTGAGGTGTGGGGACTGGTGTGGTGGTGTGAGGTGTGGGGTGACAGGTGTGGTGGTGTGAGGTGTGGGGACTGGTGTGGTGGTGTGGGGTGACAGGTGTGGTGGTGTGGGGTGACAGGTGTGGTGGTGTGGGGTGACAGGTGTGGTGGTGTGGGGTGACAGGTGTGGTAGTGTGGGGTGACAGGTGTGGTGGTGTGGGGTGACAGGTGTGAGGTGTGGGGTGACAGGTGTGGTAGTGTGGGGTGACAGGTGTGGTGGTGTGGGGTGACAGGTGTGGTGGTGTGGGGTGACAGGTGTGGTAGTGTGGGGTGACAGGTGTGGTGGTGTGGGGTGACAGGTGTGAGGTGTGGGGTGACAGGTGTGGTGGTGTGGGGTGACAGGTGTGGTAGTGTGGGGTGACAGGTGTGGTGGTGTGGGGTGACAGGTGTGGTAGTGTGGGGTGACAGGTGTGGTGGTGTGGGGTGACAGGTGTGAGGTGTGGGGTGACAGGTGTGAGGTGTGGGGTGACAGGTGTGGTAGTGTGGGGTGACAGGTGTGGTGGTGTGGGGTGACAGGTGTGGTGGTGTGGGGTGACAGGTGTGGTGGTGTGGGGTGACAGGTGTGGTGGTGTGGGGTGACAGGTGTGGTGGTGTGAGGTGTGGGGTGACAGGTGTGGTGGTGTGGGGTGACAGGTGTGGTGGTGTGGGGTGACAGGTGTGGTGGTGTGGGGTGACAGGTGTGGTGGTGTGGGGTGACAGGTGTGGTGGTGTGGGGTGACAGGTGTGGTGGTGTGGGGTGACAGGTGAAGTGAACAAAGCTGCAGGGGGGGTGCAAATGAAAAGAGAGGGAGATTATAAGGCATGACGAGATATTAAAGTGGCGACAGCGCATGAGCAGTGAGGGTGGGGGAGAGGGAGGATATGTGAGGGAGAGAGGGAGAAATGAGGAAGGAGAAGTTAAGAGTGAGAGAAGTAGGAGAGGAGAGGTGAGAGAGGAAGAAGTGGAGGAGAAATAAGGATGAAAGGAGGGCTAGGTAAGGAAAGGAAAAAGGGAGTGGTAAAGAGAGGAAGACGTGGAGAAAAACAGATGTAAGAAGGAAACAAGACAGGGAGAGAAGGGGGCAGGGAGAGAGAAGGGGTGAGGGAGAGGGAGGAAGAGATAGAGGCAGGGAAGAGAAAAGAAGGATGGAAGGAGGGAGAAGAAAAAGGAAAGAAGGAGAGATGGAGAAAAGGTGAGGGAGTACAAACAGCGAAGACAAATGTGGCTGGAAAGAAAAAGTGGAGGAGGAGTGGAGGAAGTATGTGGAGAGGGATGACAGCTGTGGCCAGGGTGGATGGATGGAGGGATTAACGGAGAGAGAGGGGACGCAGGGAACAAGGAGGAGGAGAAGAGGAGAGGAAGGAGAGAGAAGGAAAGTAAGGAGAAGGAGGAAGGAGGACGTGGAGAAGATGCAGGGGGAAGAGAGGCACGAGATGATTTTCCTTTTAAGTTTCATATTCACTCCCAGAATACGTTCCATGAGAAGATTTTGCACCCACTTCTCTACTATGCTCCCTAAAACATAAATACGTAAATAAATAAGCGAAATAATAAATAAATACATGTGTTAAAAGATCCAGGAGTCAGCATTACTAAAGATAAAGAAAAGAAAAAAAAACTAACACTTTTGCCGTGGTGATTTAACTTTTGGTGGATAATAGATAGATAGAATGATAAACAGAGGGAGAGGGATGGTAGGATACGTGTACGAAGAACCAATAAATAAATAAATAAATAAGTGACGAAGATAGTGCGGACAGGAGCGGCCACCTGTCGCTGATAAGCCAAGACCAACGCCCTCCCTTGCATAATGAATCGCTAAGGAAAAGGTGTTAGGAACTTCTTTACCACCAAGAATGCGTCCTTAAAAGAGGGATTACAGGGATTAATTACTCTACCCCCTCCTTTCCACCCCCCCTCCACCCCTCTGCCCCCTCCACCCCCCACCCCACTGCCCCCTCCACCCCCCCAAGTACTCACCTCCCCCCGAACCGGTCAATAAGCAGGTCACATCACGTACCTGTTGGGGAAAGAAAAGTTTAATATCATCATCATCATCATCAACAAAATCATCATCATCATCATCACCACCACCACCACCATCATCATCACCAACATTACCACCACAACCATCACCATTATCATCACCACCAACATCAATCATCATCATCATCACTACCACCACCACCACCACCACCACCACCACAATCATCATCATCATACCACTATTTCGGATTGATATAGGCTATGGTGTGGGAGGGTCGCCAAAACCGGAAGAGTTAAGTAGGAAAGTGGAAGAAAAGTATTGCTTACCACACACACACACACACACACACACACACACACACACACACACACACACATCGTCGCAGTGTTGCATTTCTATCTTTTTTTTTTTTTAACTCTTATTGCATTCCTCCCCCATTACGGCGGGCACGCAGCACCCGTCTGGCAACGCACTCATCCCTTTTTCCCTCCAAGTCTCTAATGCAAGTGTTAACCGATACTTCTCGCCTTTCTTGCATGCAACAGGCCAACATGCATGCAACTGTCTTCCTCAGTCGGCATTTACCTCTGCTTTCCAGCCTTCAAATTGCAATGTGTCCAGGCATCTCGAAGTGGACGTCTCTCTCTCTCTCTCTCTCTCTCTCTGGTATTTTCTTCCTTGACTTGTCCAATGGAATGTTAGTGTATTTTTAT
Organism: Coenobita brevimanus; assembly: GCF_032717465.1. Taxonomy (NCBI): domain Eukaryota; kingdom Metazoa; phylum Arthropoda; class Malacostraca; order Decapoda; family Coenobitidae; genus Coenobita; species Coenobita brevimanus. Next base: position 28,251,803 of record NC_136992.1, read on the forward strand.
GAACTATAATATTAAAATCTATCGCCATTCAAACAACCCGCCGCGTAAGGTCTATCGAAGTGGCATTGGTGGATTCTTAACGCTTCCTACCTAGCGATATATTCTGCACACTGCACCGTAGCATTCTCTGGCAAGCTGTTTATTTTTGTCTTTTTAATAACGACTGTCTGCTTCGCCAAGATACAGGAGGAAAGTCGATGATAGAGAGAGAGAGAGAGAGAGAGAGAGAGAGTGTGTGTGTGTGTGTGTGTGTGTGTGTGTGTGTGTGTGTGTGTGTGTGTGTGTGTGTGTGTGTGTGTGTGTGTGTGTGTGTGTGTGTGTGTGTGTGTGTGTGTGTGTGTGTGTAGTGAAATCTCCAAATATGACCCTAAACTTTGGGACCACAATACTACACACTTCACACTGTCACACTTCACACTAACCCCACCACACTACAACACCACACACTATTACCCCACACACTACCACACCACCACACGCTACCACACCTGTTACCGCCACACCTGACACTACCACACGTTACACCTCCACACCCCTCAGTCAACTCCTGCTGTAAAAATCATCACAAACGTAAACCGGTATGTGAGGATATACAATTCAACCTCTTCAGCACGATAATGTTTATCTTCCTCATCTTGCCTGCACCACACGGATATACTCAGCATGGGGATATATCTTGCTGTGGGAGGGATACGAGTGATATACTGGGAGGACACTAAAAGCATCCTCACCCTACCACACCACACACTATCACACCACAGACTACCACACTTTACACTATCACCTTTCACACTACCACACCACACCACACATAACCACCACACCACACACTACCAACACTATCACACCACACATAACCACACCACACACTACCACCCCTCACATAACCACACCACACACTACCACCCCTCACATAGCCACACCACACCACACACTACCACACCTCAGCCACATCTGCTACTTTATTGTGCGTTGCGTGGGTTGCTTAGCGTATCATTTATTAACTTCTTACTCCCACTACCACACCCACGCCCACATCAGCAGACCGAGCCGTCCCGTAACACATGAGGCGAGTTTCTAGTGGAAAGGTATTTACTAACCACCCTTACAGACTTCTCGTAGTGAAGGGGTTGCCAAGGGACGCTCCCTAACACCGTTTCCTAAGCGATTTATTTTGCTATCAAGGGTGAGATAGACGTAAGATTACCTTTTGTATCTAGGGCCTGTATTCTCGTCGGTTTGAGGACGCTCCCTAACACATTTTCCTAAGCGATTTATTTTGCTTATCACAGTTTACCATCCTCTTCTGTGTTATATAAATCATTACAGCACTGCCATACTATGCATAAATAACGTGCAAAAGGATATTAACCTGCCACGTCGAAAAATAAATCGCTAAGGAGGAACTACTAGGGGACCTCAACCGAAGAGTAATAGGGTCCAGGGGTTCTCGTAACAACCTGGCTTACCTGAGCGTGAACCCAGTGGACTGCAGGATTACGGTTCCCTCCTCCTGCAGCCTATCATCCTTCTCTTCAGACCCGGAAGTGATGTTCAGGAAGGCTCGGTAGTATGTCCTTTCATGTGATTTCTCATGTTCAGACACTTCCGGTTCCCTACACCACATACAGATTCTCTCTCCTACACATACACAGAATTCTCTCTCCAACACATACACTAATTAAAGCACTGTTTCCACTTTTCCTTCGTCTCTCATTCACAAAATCACTAAAAAACAATAATTTTCTACAAATATTTCCCTTCTCCTTCACAAACACTGTCACTAAAACACCATTTCTACGTTTCCGTCTCACTCCTCAGTCCCTAATCCTTCCACACCCACCTCTACCGAAGCATAAAACACTGGGTGGCAGCAGGTTACTTCCCCAGCGACAAAAAGTAACGATCCACGGCCCTACGAATCGCATGCCCTTCAGAATCCGGGGAAAAAAATGACTTAGAGGTGGGGCGTATACCGAGTGTGCTAATGCCAAGTGTATACAAGCAGGTCGCTCTAACACAGACACCCCTCCAAACGTGAAAATTCTTCGACCGACAGAAAATGGGGTGATGGGTCGACTGTTTTGGCGACATTCACAACATATTTCCCAATAATTTTTACTTTCGATAATTTCAACTTCTGATAATTTCAACTTTCGATAATATTACCTTCCGATAATTTTAACCTGCGATGATTTTCCTCTCGTAACTAAAACTTCTTATTGCAGGTAGAACGAGAGGCGTGGAAGATTCTTAACGCCCCTTATGGAAGATCCGTGACGTCCCTTGCCTCTCCTGCAAAAAATAAGTGACGTGGAAAGATACACACTCTTGCCCTGTCCTTGCTTCTAAGTTTGTCAAGAACTTTATAGCTATTTTCCGCACGTAAATGGGAAGATTATGGAAGACTATGCTATTTCCTATACATAATCTTTCAGTACACGTAAATCTTTGCTCCGACAGACAAACCTTCCGTTTCCTTGACCTCAATTTCGTAGCTACTATCAAAATGGCAATCTTACGAACTCTTTTTCTTTTCACAGTTGCGATACGGATCTAGGTCACGAATTCGTAGTTATTACTGATTCACATGGGAATATTCTGCACTCTTTACTCTTCTTCTGCACTCTCTCTGCTCTTTTTCTGCTCTCTCTGCTTTTTGTACATTATCTGCTCTTTTCTTACACTCTGCTTTTTCTGCTGTCTTTGCTCTTTTTCTGCTCTCTTTGACGTCTATAGTCTCTTTGCTCTTTTTCTGCACTCTCTTTGCTCTTTTTTCTACACTCCTTCCTCTTTCTCTGCACTCTTTGCTCTTTCTCAGCACTCTCTTTGCTCTTTCTCTGCACTCTTTGCTCTTTCTCAGCACTCTCTTTGCTCTTTTCCTGCACTTTGCTCTTTCTTCTACACTCTTCTTTGCTCTTTATCTGCATTCTCGTTGCTCTTTTCCTTCACTCTCTTTGCTCTTTTTCTGTACTCTCGTTGCTCTTTTCCTTCACTCTCGTTGCTCTTTTCCGTCACTCTCTTTGTTCTTTTCCGTCACTCTCTTTGTTCTTTTCCGTCACTCTCTTTGCTCTTTTCCGTCACTCTCTTTGTTCTTTTCCGTCACTCTCTTTGTTCTTTTCTGCAGTCTTTGCTCTTTTTCTGCACTCTCCTTGCTCTTTTCCCGCACCCTTTGCTCTTTTCCTGCACTTTGCTCTTTTTCTACACTCTCTATGCTCTTTTCTTCCTTCTAAATGGGAATCTAGTCAATGTATTCGTAGTTACTATCATTTCTTATGGGGAAATTATGCACTTTTTTTTTATAATTTACTTACGATAAAAAAAAGGAAAACTATCGATATATCTGCTAGCCCAAAATTTTCGTAGTTCTTTTTTTTCATATGGGGAGATTGTTAAAGTTGTTATTTCTTAATCACACACACACACACACACACACACACACACACACACACAAACGCTTAATCCGCTGGTGCACAATTTTCGAGTTTCACATGCAAAGATTGAGCATTTTTTTTCCAGTCTTAGTTACGGAAAAAAAAAAAAAAAAAAAAAAAAAGTGACGCCAAATTTCAAGGTCCAAAATTTTCGCCAAATCTCCTAACCCAAAATTCTTCGCCAAATCCGCTGGTCCAAAATTTTCGCCAATCTCCTGGTGCAAAAATTTTCGCCAAATTTGCCAGTCCAAAATTCTCGCCAAATCTCCTAGCCCAAATTTTTTCGCCAAATCAAAAAGTCCAAAATTTTCGCCAAATCTGTTAGTCCAAAATTTTCCGCCAAATCTGTTAGTCCAAAATTTTCGCCAAATCTGTTAGTCCAAAATTTTCCGCCAAATCTGTTAGTCCAAAATTTTCCGCCAAATCTGTTAGTCCAAAATTTTCGCAGTTGACGTTGGTTCTGTTTCCTTCCTTGTCTTAGTTACGACTAGAATTATAACGTCTTGGAATATCTTAAGTTACGTCTTGGAATACTTTAAGTTACGTCTTGAATATCTTAGGTTACGTTTCAATATCTTAAGTTACGTACAGAGTATCATAAGTTACGTCTTGTAATACCTTAAGTTACGTCTTGAATATCTAAAGTTATGTCTTGAATATCTTCAGCTACGTCTTGGATATCTTAAGTTACGTCTTGGAATACATTAAGTTACGTCTTTGAATATCTTAAAATACGTCTCAGAATATCTTAAGTTACGTCTCAGAATATCTTCAGTTACGTCTTGGAATATCTCAAGTTACGTCTCACAATAAGTTACGTCTTAGATATCTTAAGCTACGTCTTAGATATCTTAAGTTACGTCTTGAATATCTTAAGTTACGTCTTGGAATATCTTAAGTTGTCTCAGAATATCTTAAGTTGTCTTGGAATATGTTAAGTTACGTCTCATTATCTTAAGTTACATCTAGAATATCTGAAGTTACGTCTTGCAATATCTTAAGTTACGTCTTGAATATCTTAAGTTACGTCTCAATATCTCAAGTTGTCTTGAATATCTGAAGTTACGTCTTAAATATCTTAAGTTACGTCTCAGAATATCTTAAGTTACGTTTCAGAATATCTTCAGTTACGTCTCAGAATAAGTTAAGTCTTCAATATATTAAGTTACGTCTTGGAATATGTTAAGTTCCTGTCGCCTCTCTCCGTCAACCACCTTGTCACACACACATCTCCTTGACTACTAAATCTTTGTATTCCAGCCTATTCCATCGCTTCTACACTACCCCTCCACTTCCCCCTCCCCCTCATCCCTCCCTCCTTCGCCTCTTCCTTCATCCCTCCCTCCTTCACCTCTTCCTTCATCCCTTCCTCCTTCACCTCTTCCTTCATTCCTCCCTCCTTCACCTCTTCCTTCATCCCTCCCTCCTTCGCCTCTTCCTTCATCCCTCCCTCCTTCACCTCTTCCTTCATCCCTCCCTCCTTCGCCTCTTCCTTCATCCCTCCCTCCTTCACCTCTTCCTTCATCCCTCCCTCCTTCACCTCTTCCATCATTCCTCCCTCCTTCACCTCTTCCTTCATCCCTCCCTCCTTCGCCTCTTCCTTCATCCCTCCCTCCTTCACCTCTTCCTTCATCCCTCCCTCCTTCACCTCTTCCTTCATTCCTCCCTCCTTCACCTCTTCCATCATTCCTCCCTCCTTCACCTCTTCCTTCATCCCTCCCTCCTTCACCTCTTCCATCATTCCTCCCTCCTTCACCTCTTCCTTCATCCCTCCCTCCTTCACCTCTTCCTTCATCCCTCCCTCCTTCACCTCTTCCTTCATCCCTCCCTCCTTCACCTCTTCCATCATTCCTCCCTCCTTCGCCTCTTCCTTCATCCCTCCCTCCTTCACCTCTTCCTTCATCCCTCCCATCCCCTCCTCTTTCACCTCTTCCACATCTTCTTACATCCCTCTTTTTCTCCTACTCTTCCTTCTTCACCTGTTCCTTCATCTCTCCCTCCCCATCTTCCACCTCCTCCAACATCCCTCTATCTTTCCTCCACCTCCTCCTCCTCCTCCCACATCCTTCTACATCCCTCTCCCTTTCCTCCACTTCCTCCTCCACCTCTCCACCTCCTCCCCATCCCCCCACACTCACCCATCCATCTACCCTCCCTATCCATTATGCTGTTGGTCTTCACTCATGCAGTCATTCATCTCTCTCTCTCTCTCTCTCTCTCTCTCTCTCGTCCACTTCCCATCTCCACCTTTTATTCTCACCCCTCCCACAAACTCCACTGCTCCCCCCTCCTCTTCCTCCCCCACTCCTCCTCCTCCTCTTCCTCCCCCATTCCTCCTCCTCCTCGTTATTCTTCTTCTTCCGTATTCCACTTCCTTCTACTCCCCCTCGCACATTCTCTCTCTCTCTCTCTCTCTCTCTCTCTCTCTCTCTCTCTCTCTCTCTCAGGAACTGGTTTGATGGGCTGCCGAAATACCAAGTCAGTTTCCTCCGTGACCTCGCTCGGAATGGGAAGTATTGGGGAAGTACTGAAGGAAGGAAGGAAGGAATGAAGGACGGAAGGGAAGGAAGGATGGAAGGGAAGGAAGGATGGAAGGGAAGGGAGGAAGGAAGAAACAAGGGAGGGAATGCAGGGAGGAAGGAAGGATGGAAGACATGGGAACGAGAAAGGAAAAAGGGAAGGAAGAAAAGAAAGGAGGGAACAAGCAGAGAGGAAGGAAGGAAAGAAGGAAGGAAGGACGGAAGGAAGGAAAGAAGGAAGGACGGAAGGAAAGGAAAGGAAAGGAAAGCAGACAGGGAAATAAAGGAAAAACGATGGGAAGGAAGGAAGGAAGGAAGAAGGAGACGGAGGGAGGAACAGAAAGAGAGAGAGAGAGAGAGAGAGAGGGAGGGAGAGAGAGAGAGAGAAGCAAGAGGTAAGTATAAACACAATAAACTAAAAATTAAATATATGAAACAGTAGAGATAAAAAAAAAAATACGCGACAACAAACAAGTAAGATGGGCAGGGACGGAAGAAAAGAATGAAGGAAGAGAGGAAGAGGAAGCAATGAAGACGGAGGCGAAGTACGAGTATGTGGTAATGGGAGGGAATGAAGGAATGATGAGTGGGAAGGAGGGAGGCAATTACGATGGAGGAGAGGAAGTGTGGAGGAGGAGGAGGAGGAGGAAAGAATACGCGGATATTAGGGGAGGGAGAGAGAGAGAGAGAGAGAGAGAGAGAAGGGGGGGAGGGAAAGACCTGGATTCTGCCCAGCCTCATCCCTCTCCTCTCCCGGATGTTTACATGTGTGTGTGTGTGTGTGTGTGTGTGTGTGTGTGTGTGTGTGTGTGTGTGTGTGTGTGTGTGTGTGTGTGTGTGTGTGTGTGTGGGCGGGGGTCATACCGTCAAATGACCCCTTAATAAGACAACTTGGGGAGATTCCCGTGTTTCTTCCCACACCAGGGCTCTTCTCCCCCCTCCCCTCACCTTCTCCCCTCTTCCACCTTCTCTCCCTCCCCTCCTCCACCTTTTCCTCCTATCCCCTCCGCGTTCTTCCCTCACCCATCCCCTCCTCCATCACCGCACCTTCACCCCTTTCTTCTCTCCTATTATTCCCTTCACTCACCCCTCCATCTTCTCCCTCTCACCCCGCCTTCTCCTCCACCTCTCTCACAATTACTCTCCCTCCCCCCAATCCCCCTCTCTCCCCACCTTCTCCCCTCCCTCCCCCCTCACTCACTCACATTCTCTCTCCCCCACCCCCATTCCATTACCTCAAATTACTATATATATTACAATCTCCTTTTCCCCCTACTTACTCCCTCTCACAACTGACATTTCACCTCCTCATCCCCTCCTCCTGCCTCACCCCCCTCCTCCCACCAAACCCCTCCTCCCTCTCCCTCAAATCCCTCCTCCTTCTTACCTTCCCATCCCTATCTTCTACTACTACACTTACAAATAATCACTGTACTCTCTCTAACGAATAACCTAAAAAGGACTATTAGGTCTTACTGGTTGCTTTCCTTTCCTTTCCTTTGTACTCCCCCCTCCAAACCCCCTCCTTCTCCCTCCCCCCTCGTCCCTCCCCACCTACCTTCTCCCATCCCCTCCTCCCATATCTCACTTCCCCCACCATCTCACAAACCCACCACACCACTCTTCATATAATGCCGTTTTAATTTTCTCCCCTCCCTTTCTCCCCCATTCGTCTTGACTCCTCCCTCCCTACTTCCCTCCCTCCCTCCCCAGCTACCTACCCACTTCAATACCTGCCTCCATCCCTCCCCAGCTACCTACCCACCTCAGTACCTCACTCCTTCCCTCCCACTGCAATTAGGCATTATCTCTCTCATTAGCCAGCCTCCCCCCCTTTTTCCCATTGCCCCTTCACCAAAGTGACAAATATATATATATATATATATATATATATATATATATATATATATATATATATATATATATATATATATATATGACGCTTTTGACACGTTCAAACAATTTCCTTCAGCTTAAGGGAGACTTGTTAAACGGGGGGGGGGGGTAGATAAAGCCTTCAATAAACCTTTACTACTTGAATGTTCTTCTTAACTGAATAAAATCGTCTGGTAAAGGAGTGAAATATATAACTGGACTGAGCTGGAGGGGTTTAGTCACTATATTATATTCACATTATAGTCGTTTCTGTTCCCCCCACTCAAATACCCCCTACACCCCCAGCACAGTGGCACAGCCATACCAAGAATTCAAGTCCTAAGTGGTGACACGTGAAGGTGAGTGTGGTTCGTAGCAGGAGGGATGGGCTTTAGGGGAAGGGGTGTAAAAATCTATACCCTCACATCATCTATCTACCTACCTACCTATCTATCTATCTATTTACCTATCTATCTATCTACCTATCTTTACCTACCAACCTATCTATCTATCTATCAGTATGCTCTAATTTCAACCTTTCAGACGTCTGCAATCTTCCCACAGACGGGTTCAATTGTGTGGCGTTATTTTGATTTTATTTTTCTTCTATCTATCTATCTATTGCCAGACGCCTAAATCCCGTAAGGGGTGGCCACAAACAAATCGCCTCCATGTCGCCCCGTCCCCCGCCATATCACTGCCCTGCTCCCAGTTCACACCCGCCTCTCTCATATACTTTTTCACCCCATCCCTCCGTCTCATCCTTGGCCTTCCCCTCCCTCTCCCCCTTTCCACCTCACTCACATACACTCTCCTCGTCAGTCTCTCGCTCTCCTTCTTCCCTGCATTAAAAAAAAAAAAAGTAATACAGATGGCCAGCTCTCTCTCTCTCTCTCTCTCTCTCTCTCTCTCTCTCTCTCCTAAGAAGATAAAGCCCATTTTCTTGTAGGGTAAGGAGGCTCCCTAACACCTTTTCCTTGGCGATTTATTTTCCACACTACCCCTTAATATCCCCTGGTTTGCTTCTTATGTCTTTGCAATATCGACACTGATTACACGAATAACACACAAGTTTAGAGTAACGAAGCAGAATAAAGAATAAATCGGTAAGGAAAAGGCGTTAGTAAGCTTCCCAACCGTACTAGAATATTCTACTCTGTTACGGAAGCTCCATGACACCTCTTCCTAAGCGATTTATTATGTTTATTACACCTTACCATCCTCTTGTGTCGTAATAATTCCAATACCACCATACTCTGCATATATAACATACAAAACAATATTCGCAAGTCGTTCCCAA